>NC_045441.1:16957423-16987791 GCF_002776525.5 Piliocolobus tephrosceles | reverse complement strand
TGTGTGTGTGTGTGTGTGTGTGTGTGTGTGTGTGTGTGTGTGTGTGTGTATCTCCATTCATCCATCCAGGTGTGGTAATGAGCACCTGTGGTCCCAATTACCCAGGAGGCTGAGGTAGGAAGATTCCTTTAGGGAAAAGGTGTAAATTATTTGGAAAAGGTTCGCAGAAGCTTCAATAACTGAGCGTTCTCTTACCAACTACAAACAATATTTGGCCAAGGCTTTTGTGACCATTTTTCTCACAATTACAGTATCTTCCCTAAAAAGGAAGCTGATATGTTATAACCACTATATAACTTCTGCTGGCAACCCCATCCTGTATATCTAGAAATACAAACTGTGAAATCAAATTATTTGTGGCCACATGGGATTCTGGGTCTTCAGTAAAATCTGAACATGTGTTTTTCCACAGCATAGTCTAGGAGCCTTTCCCTATTTTCATTATCATTATTACATTGTTGAAAGCTTAGAATTCCAGAGGTTTAATGACAGAACTAAAGTCATTCATTCACCTGAAAACTCAAAAACAAACTGGAGCCCACAGTATCTAACCCCAGACAAAACTCTACTCATTACATTCCAGGTTCCCATTAGGGCTCTTTGAAAGGGTAAATCCAATCCACATTTCCTGTTTCAAATGTACATTCCCTCGCTTTAGATAACCATATTAATCTGGGTTGGAAGCGAACTAGTAAACTGAATTTTGCTCTCAGGCATGCATATGCAACCGAATTTAGAAATTCGAGTTAGAGCACTACCCTGGGGTCTTTTATCTGAGAACACAATCGGGAAGCCTGCTGGATAATTTGTTTTGGAATACCAGAGCACTTGTTTTTAAACAAAGCATTAGCCAAGGAAAGAGGTAACAACAAAAGGAATCACAAGACCAAAAGAAAAAACAAACAAAAACAAAAAACTAGACTATAGAAAAGTCTAAAACACCAAGAATCAAGGCAGTTCTTTCTACCCTCTTATGAAATCTTATTTGCCAAACAATAGCGAAAGAAGGCTTATATTTAGGGTTTTTGTTTGTTTGTTTGTTTTTAAGATTTAAGTTAGTTGTGTCCCCACTGGAGGTTAAAGTTAAAAAGGCCTAAATGAAGAAAGAAAGAAAGAAAAAAAACCCCTCCCATAAACCCACAGATCATACAAAACTAAAGTCTGCGAATGGCTCTTGTATTTCCTCAAATACTTTCTCCTCACTTTTAAGTACGCCTACCAAAGATTAGAAGACATCCTCAAGAGTAGGTCAAACTACCCCAGAGGCAAATGTTAGTTCCTAAAATGTCTACCAACCTCCTCCCTAGAGCACAATCTCATAGCACCTAGTTATTTTAATCTAGTTCATCCACAGAAGTACAAGTGACACAAATTAAGTTTATAAATTTTTACTTCAGTTAGTTCAAAATATTTTTAATGGAAGCAATACAGTGCAGTGAGAAAAAGCAGTGACCTAAATATTAGAAAACCTGGGTTCCACGTCCCTGTTCTACCACTGATTCACTAGGTCATACAGAACAATTATATAATTTTCTAGATCTCTATTTTCTCATCTATAATAAGGTGCAAGCTTAAGGTATATTATAGCTTCTGAAGACATCCAAAGATAAAGTGGAGGCGAGTGGGGCGGGGGTGGGGCAGGTTGGGTAGAAAAAAGAGTGAAAGTCCCAGTAAAAGCAACATCAGAACAAAACTCTTAAGAAGCATTTATTTAGTTCCCTTCCGTAGCGGTTTAAGTCAGGCTCTGAAGCCAAAATGTACAGGCTCCACCACTGACACATTCGTCCTTGGGTATAAACTCTATGTGCCTGTTTCCTCTCCTTTAAAATAGGAATCATAACAGCACTAACCTCACAGGACCACTCTGTGAGAATTACACGAGTTGATTTAAGCAATTAGAATACTCAACACTCAATAAATGCTTGTTCTCATTATTATTATCATTGGTGCATCAATACGGGGTGTATGGTGAAGACGAAGTTGACAATTAAGTACTTTCACGTCCCATTCTTTCTAATCAAAGGGGGTACAAAAAGATCTTGTATCTCTCTGCATGAGTTATGTGTATAACCTTCACATCTGTGAACCCTCAAGTCCCTGCCCTTATTCCCAAACCTGTGGATTCAGGGAGATTCACAAGTACTGGATTCTCTATTTGCCTGCATACACCATCCCCAAGGATCCACAGATTTCTAAATGCACCAGGAAAACATAAACTGGCAAAAATGTTTTCATGCCTTTGAACAACAACAAAAACTCATTTTCCACCCACCTTCCCACACCCAGAAGTCACAATCTACTTTAGGAATCAAAAGCTAGTGAAACAACATATTCTTGCTTTTTTAATATTTCAGATGATTCTTTTTAAGAGCTCACAGGTATAAAGAGTCCTTACATGCTGGGAATATTTCTTCTTTAGTCAACAACAATATCTGATGAAGATGGTAATCCAGAAAGGAAATCTCATCACCCACTGTTTTCTTCATCCATCTAACATCTAACCCAAATGCTTTAAGATTTCTTTTCCAGTAATTTTTTCCCTCAAACTTTCTATTTTCTTCTCAAGATCCATTTTATTGACTAACTCGAAACATGACCTCTGAGGCATTCCCTCTATTCAGGGGTCCATCCGATGGTATTCATCAGTGCCCAATTCCCTGGACAGCTGTGGACGACTGTAACAGATTTAAGTTTCACTTCTGATTAAGTCTTTTCAATGAAGGTAACCTGATAGCCTTGCCCAGTAGAGAGCCCTAGAAATAAACTTTCGTTTTCTGCCCTCCTTCTCTTAAATTTATGAGCACAGATGGATTAGTGGATTCCACTTTAAGCGGAAAGAAAATCAAGTATCCTTATTTCTTCAGCATCTCCCCTAAGCTTGAACCTTACTATACATCATGCTCATCATTTTAAGCTGTTGATAAAATCCAACCAATTCAAAAGGTCCCTGCAAGCTTTAATGTCTCAGCACTTAATTTCTCTTGAAGAAATACATTCATGGAGGCATTTGTAATCGAAATCCTCAGAATCAAAAAACCATAATTTAAGCCAAATTAGGCAAAACACTTCCCTACCTGCCAAATGGCTCCCCTAGAGCTTTCTAAAAGAGGATTACAGTTACACATCTTTTTCTGTGTTAGACACATCAAAAAACAATGCGACACCAGAATGTAACACCACCCACTCACTCACCTTCCCCCACATCCCCAGAATGTCATTCCTTGAGGGCAGAAGCTTTGTTTAGTTCACTGTTTTTATCCCAAGTGCCTAGAACAGAACCTGGCACAGAGAAGAAACTCAGCAACTATCTGTTGAATGAATGAGTGGGCAGACAGGGACAGAGGTGCTGCAGGGAGCCAAGGCCCACAGAGGATAAACAGGCCACACGTAACACATAGTTGACAGCACTTCTGAAAGAGGATGCAGTCACGGACGTGTCCACAAAGAACTGACCACTCTGGTGGCAAGGCACATCTTATTGTACATCTTACTACGTATTTCACTGATAAACCTGTGATGTAGACCAAAAAGGCCCTCAACTACCATCCCACAGCTCACAGCCTTCCTGTAAAGGTATGTGTGACTCCAGGTTTTCTAAATGAAACCCTGCGTCCCCACTGACTTCCAAGGTAATGTTATAACTTTCACTCATCTCAAACACTTTCAACAGACAGTAGCTCCCAATACTTTCGAATTTCTCAGTCCCCTCTCTAATGCCTCACTCCTACTCTCTAAGTTCCTGATGCTTATGCTTTGTTAAGGAATATGTAAATATATCCGCAATTTGCCTCATAAGGTGCTGAAGAGGGAAGAGTCTAAGGAGAGGAACTTCCTAGGACATTACCCCCCAGAATCTTGAAAAGTAGAACCACATTTAAAAATGCTTTAAGAAAATGAAATATAAAGGCCAGGAATACCACACATGGCTTGGTACCAGGCATCTGAGAGAACCCAGTGAAGAAAAACGGAACACAACCCTCCAAACAGTAGGTCTCTGCCCCGACTGCATGATAGAATCCCTCCCTTGGGGAGCTTTTTAAAGTTCTGATGACAGAGGTGGGGGCTTCCTGCACCCTCCCAGAGGTACAGGGACTTTTTTTTAAAGCTCCCCAGGGTATCCCCAGGGTATTCTAATGTGTGGCCAGGTTTGAGCCTCCTGGGCTCTAAAACTTACGGTTGACTGTGGTTCCTCCTCACTAAAAATAACCTACCATTTTAAGAAAATTATAGCAAAATCATAAGGTTTATTAAAGTTGGTGGTGGGTACACGGGTATTGTCTATGTTATGCTTTATACCTTTCCATACCTAGAAAACATTTCATAGTCATATATATACATATGTACACATGCACACATTTTTAGACAAATTTAAAACAAGCTCATAGTGTACTGGTCTTCAAAAGGTACCAGTACTAAAAAGATGATTTTACATTCCTATGGATTATGGGCACTGGTGGTGTCTGGGGCTTTTACTTCACTGGGGCTAAAAAAGACAGACCAGTTAAAACTGGGTTGGCTGACTTGAAAACACCGGCCTGTATTCTGTAACACACTTTCATGCAGGTCTTGAAAAATGCTCTAGTCAAACTCAGCTCAGAAAGACCAAAGGTACCTGCTGAATCAGGAATCCACCTAAAATCAGCAAAGTTGCCAGTACTGAGCCAGACTGGCTATGAAATCCTCTATACAAACCAACACCGGGAGTCACAGAAGTGAGTTGTGACAAGCTGGTATTACTCCCAAGGCTAGGCCCTAGAACCATCTTAAAATGGAGGCAAGGGGAGCGTATTCCAATTAGTTTCTCTAGAGACAAGCTCAACCCCCTCTGTGTCAGAGGCTCAATGCAGGCCCTGAATGCAAATAGTCTAAATTCAAATCCGGACTCCACAACTTTCTATCTACATGACCATACAGAAATTACTTAACTTCTCTGCACCTCAGTTTCCTCATCTCTAAAATAATGATAATGTGACCTACTATACAGAGTTGTTGTGAGGGTTAGATGTGTTAATGCACGTAAAGCTCTGGGTACAACAAATATCACAAGCAGTAAGACTGTGATAAACATAAGCCATTGGGGTTAAAATAATTACCCAAATGGTGGTGATTCCGGCACTGGCAAAACCGTTTCCCAATTTGTGATGACTGGGCACTGGAATTCTGTACAGTCTTGAAGCACATCTCTTGGAGGAGCCATACCCACTAACAGGAAAGGAGACACAAATCTTGTCTCCAAAAAGATGCCCCATGTATCCTAAGACCTGGAGTAGTGGCATGAGGTACAATGAGAAGCTACCATAAAAGAATATAATATGAGCTCCAGATGTGCTCTTGTTTAAACATCAGCTGGGTGACCTTGGGGAAATTCAAAAACACTTTCAGTTGGGGAATGAGGGCTTCGGACAGTTGCTTTCTGCTGTTTCTAAGCTTCTGGAGTCACTCAGTTAAAGTGACCACAGGCCCCTCCCCACTCTCTGTACCCTCCTCAATGGCTTCATTTCAGTCACCAACGTCTCCTATATTGCTCACATGCCATGCCACTCCTTCTTCGTCAAAGCCTTTACACTTGTTCTCCCCTGTCCTTGAAAGCTCTTCTCCGGGCTATCTGTATTTCTTGCTCCCTCGCTTCCTTCAAGCTTCTGCTCAAATATCACCTCCTCACAGAAGGCTTATCTAACCCACCCTGGATAAAACATCATGGAGGCATACACATACAAGTGAGTCCTCAGTTAAATATGTGATACGATGCATAATGAAAGCAATTTGACCATACATGGGGAGATGGTGCAAACTCCACACAGTTGCCCTGGCCAGGAATCAATTTCTTTTCTCATCAACATTGTAATGAAAAGAACTGATGTTATTTGAGGACCCGCTGTGCTAAGTTCTCACTCTTGCTTTACCCTGCTTTATAAAATCCCGTCACCTCCCAACATATTATATATTTGTTTATTTATTGACAGTATGTCCCCCCATCCTTTGCTAGAATGTAAACTCCATTAGAATAGATATCTATTTTTTTTATTTACTATGGTACTTCCTGTGCCTAGAATAGTGCCTGCCTAGCACATAGAAGCTGTCAATAAATTTTTTTTGAATGAAAGAATAAGCAAATCCAGACACCTTTTTCTTCCCAAAGAGAATGTTACCCTAATACATCAATATAAATATGTAAGACAGGTAAAAGTGGAGTTTCGGTTTAATAAAGTCAGGATCTCCCCTCAAATGACTCAGCGTACCCTGGGATACCCAAAACCACTGCCCATGAGGATCTCCAAAGTCCCTTATCACTCTGAAAGTCCCCAAATCCACATTATTTCAGCTAAACTCCACAGAAGACATATTAAATTTGATGAATGATGTTCCATTCTGCAATTTCACTTACTATTCACTGGCAACTACAAAAAGGACCCTGAAAATTCAAATCATACCATGTCCCACAGCTGCTGCATCCCTAGAATACATATAGCCAGATAGTAAACCTATCTAGTTGTGGGGGAAAAAAACATCCAACTACAAAGGGCAGGATTCAGGGGGTGGTCTCTTTCCATACTCTATCACATGGTCCCTCAGCCTCTGGAACCTACCACTGAGCCTCTAGGCTGCAACAATCCCATTGCTTCTAAGAGGCGAAAGGAAGAAGGGAGGTGGACTTGAGACCCATGTGGTGATAGATGCTATACAAGGGAGGAAATATTTGGGCAACATGGCAGCCACCTGGTACTTTCTTGACTCCACCACTTAGTCTCTTTTTATATCTAAATGACCCCCAAATAAAATAAATCCTGGCTTAGCCTGCTTTGGGCTCACATTCAGAAAAACAGAGGTTGAGGGAGCATCCTAGAAAGGAATTCTGCACAGGACATGAATAGTTGAAAAAAACATTCCTGAGAAGCCAACTGGCTACAATACTATGATATAGAGACTTATACACAGCTAGAGGACCTTCTCACAATTGCAGGGAAGATATGAAATACACTCAGCAGACAAGTAAATTGGACTTTGGCAAATCTCTATCATCCAGTCCAGCAGTGCTGATCTAAGCAAGAGTCATCGATTGAAAGCCTGGTGACCCATCCTCTAACACTGTAATCTAATCCTTAAACTAAAGATGATTTAATGCCTTTACATGTCCATATGTTTTCTAATGATGCTATTTCTGTCAGTATGCTACAGGAGTGCTTCTTGGAAGATGGAAGTAATGACAAAGCACATCATTGGAAAGGCAATTATATGCAGTACTAACCATTTTACAATGGCCATATGGGCTGTATTTCAACAATGTAATTTCCAAATGAGGTTGAGCATACATATTTGTCTGTCCCTAATCCCAGGTACATCATACTAAACAAAATAAGAGTACAGCTGAAATATGGGCAGCAGATGTAGAACTCTACAACAAGAATGCTAAAATAGGCCGGGTGCAGTGGCTCATACCTATAATCCCAGCACTTTGGGAGGCTGAGGCAGGCAGATCATTTGAGGTCAGGAGTTCGAGACCAACCTGGCCAACACAAAGAAACCCCATCTCTACTAAAAATACAAAAATTAGTGGGGTGTGGTGGCGGGCACCTGTAATCCCAGCTGCTTAGGAGGCTGAGGCAGGAGAATCGCTTAAACTCAGGAGGCAGAGGTTGCAGTAGGCTGAGATCACACCACTGCACTCCAGCCTGGGTGATAGAGCGAGACTCTGTCTCAAAAAAAATAATGCTAAAGTAATGTTCACCTGAAAACAGAAAATAGGTGGCACCTACTACCCTGAAGTGAAACTGACACCCACCCCTGACAGCCCATCTTCACACTATGTTTCTTTAATCAAAAATATCATAACAGGGGTATTACAGACCACCAGAGGGGCAAGGAAGGACACAGGGAATAGTTAAAAAGACACAGTTACTAAGAGTTTACAATCTGAGCAGGCCCTAGAGTCAATATGGAACTCGTATTTTACAAATACATAAAATTAAAGCATAAAAGATCAACTTTAAAGCCCTGGACTCTGTGGTTCCTTTTACAGTTATATTTAAATTTCAAAGAACATGTTTTGACTTGGGTCTCCCCAACAATTATAAACTGTAAAACAGAATTCTAGTATGGTATTTCCATTCTGGACACACAAAGGGGCAATTGTGCTTACTGAGGTAGTTGGAGAGAGAAAGGCAAGACTGTGTGTCTCAGAGCATGGTGATTCCAAGAAGAAATTGCCACATCTCTTCAAAGGAATACTCAGATGGGTACAGTGGCCCACACCCAGCATTTTGGGAGGTGAAGGCAGGAGAAGCACTTAAGACTAGGAGTTCTAGACCAGCCTGAGCAACATTGCAAGACCCCATTTCTACCCCTCCAAAAAAAATTAGCCGGGGTAGTGGTTCACACCTGCATTCCCAGCTACCTGGGAGGCTGCGGCAGGAGGATCACTTGAGCCCAGGAGTTTGAGAACACCTGGGCAACACAGCAAGACCCTGTCTCTGCAAAAAAAAAAAAAAATTAAAAAATTAGCCAGGCATGGTGACACACACCCATAGGCCCAGCTCCTCAGGAGGCTGCAGCAGGAGGATCGCTTGAGGCCAGGAGTTTCAGGATGCAGTGAGCTATGATTACTGCTGCACTCCAGCCTGGGAAACAGAGTGAGATCCCATCTCTTAAAAAAAAGAGAGAGAGAGACAGAGAGTGACTCTTGACAGAAGTACGTAACTTGACTGATCTTCATATTCATCTAGAAATATTTAGAAAATTCAGGCCCAATGAGGGTATTCTGTGTGTGTGTCTTTATACTAACCCCCATTCCTTGTAAATGAATGGTAATGGACTAGTTTTGAATCCTGAAGTCCTAGAGGATGACCTGTGTGGAGGCCCAACTTAGCCCAGGGGAAATGAGGAGGGGGCTTCTCAAAAATGTACAGTACTGTAAATGCAGTTGGGATTTCCTTAAGAAGCAAATCTAACAAGTCATATTCATTAGGATACTCTTTGTAGCATAAACAAACCTCAATAGGGTGGAATGGGAAACGAGGGAGAACAATTTGCAAATCTGCTTAGAATAATGAAAGGAAATAATGACAGAGGATATCAATGGACTATTTGTCACCTGGTATCTTCAAGATACAGATATCAAGAAAAGCAAAAAGAGCTATTTAGTGTGGTCTTTTACCAGAAAGAATAGAGTTCCTAATAGATTAAAAAAAAACACACCTAGCCCTCAAAACAAGGTCTCTTTTATTGTGAAATAGATTCCCAAGAGAAGAGCTGCTTCCCAGAATAGTTTAAAAGCAGACAAGACAAAATACTTCAGAATCTATAGCAGAATATAAGCTTATATGCACAGTAATCTGTGAGGGCATGCCAGTCCTTATTCCAATTTTACATTTCTGTTCCAGAGAGCTACTTTTAGAATTCAGTGAGATAAATGAGTGCGAGGGTTTAGAACAGACACTGACATACAATAACCCTCAATATCGTGAGCCTGAATCCTTGCCTTTGACAATGGTTTAAAATCTACCTGAGTAGTATAACCTAGGATAAGGTCAGATTTTATAACAGGGAGAAACAGTGAAAGGGACACAGACAGAGAAAAAATAACAAGGAATACGTTACAGATACATTGTATGAGTGGCAGCAACCTAACTGTAAGCTCCAACTTTTCAAAGGAAATAAAGACCTGGACAATAAGCACTCTCCCCTCCTGTAAATCCTATTATTATACCTAGAAAATCCTTTGTAACAATTTTCAGCACAACAATGAACAAATGTTGTCTACCAGGGACCATGTGGCAATCTTTCACAAAATGTATCTGTATGAAAATGAGTAAAGGGGTAAGGAGCCCAAGCTTTCAAGTCAGGCAAAAACTGCTACATTTCTTGCCTCTCTTATACTGATCCTGCCCAAGTTGATTTAATGGCTCTGCGCTTTAGTGTCTTCAACTATAAAACAGAGATATTATTCTTTTCTTCATAGGGTACGTCAATGGGATAACGAATGCAAAATTGCTAGCACAATGCCTGGCACAAGGCAAAAAGTAAATAGCAGCTCCCTCTTCAAAAATTTCTTCTCATGGAAATTTTGTCAACTGTAAATAAGCAATGACTGAGTACCTACTACACACAGATTATTGAGTGAAGAAAGAAACAATTCTGAAAGCCTCAAATACCCCAGAAGGATATATATAGAAAGAGTGCAGGGGTTACATTTAGGCAGAGAATATAGGGAGAATAACAATACATAAGAAATATAATGCTGGGCACAGTGGCTCACGCCTATAATCCCAGCACTTTGAGAGGCCAAGATGGGAGGATCGCTTAAGCCCAGGAGTCCAAGGCCAGCCTAAGCAACACAGGGAGACTCCGTCTCTACAAATAATAAATTAGCCAGGCGTGGTGAGACGCGCCTGTGGTCCCAGCTACTCAGGAGGCTGAGGCGAGAAGGTCACTTCAGCCCAGGAGGTCAAGGCTGCAGTGAGCCATGACTGTGCCACTGCACTCCACCCTGGGCAACAGAAAGAGACCATGTCTCAGGAAAAAAAAAAAAAAAAAAAAGGCTTTAAAATAGAAATATAGGGAGAAAACTCTGGCTCTCTTTTTTCCAAGGTTCTAGTCATAACTCCCAAAAAACACACAGTGAGCCATCACAAAGCATAAAACAGACCAAGGAAAAAATAATAGTACTTGAACTTCCCACCAGATCCCAAAGTAAACATGAAGCCCATAGTGTCACAGTCAACACCAGAAACTCCTTCAGGCGGGTCCCAAGATCTCCATACATGGGAAAACCATGTCAGAAAGATGAAATGCCCCCAAAGCTAAGAAGTAAAGCATTTCTCAGACCTACTCATTTCTCAGAAATAATCCATATCCCAGCATTAAGACTATCAGTAATGTACTATCATTAATATTATTATCATCATCATCAGTGATTCTGGAAACAAGTAATAACTATAGTTAAAATTAATTCTACGTTTGAAACATAGATAAAAGGATAGTTTTACTGGATAGTTTGAAGCTTGAATGATTCAAAGTGGAAAGCCACATTGCCGAAATAATTTACAATTTTAAAAAAATGATCAAGAGAGGTAGAGGCAATATAGATATGCTGAGTTAAACAGTTTTTAATGCTTTCAGATATATGTAAAACTACTTTTAAACACAGGAACCATTTCTGGAATCACATTATACTTCAATATTTAAAAACATTTATATTCTTTCAATTGAAGGTGACCTGGAACAATCTGGTCCATTTCTATATTAGACTAATAAAACATTTTAAAACAACACAAATGTCTAACACAGCAGGTCTCAACATTCAGGTGTGAAATCGCACCTCCCAGCACACAGGCTGAATTATCCCCCTGCATCTCACCTGCAATTATCATTTGTTCCCTCCCCAGGTGGCTCTAAGACACCACATATCCTCCTAGGCTCACATCTGGAAATACAAACTCCCTCTGGGGGCCTCATATGCTAAGGGAGTCAGAGAGCACAATAACAGAAACGTGATGCTGGCTTCAACAACTTCTGAAAAACAACTATTTTCAACACACAGTATAAAAGTAATCTGATACAATTAAAATACCCTTATGTCACTATGGTAAGGAATAAATATTTTTCCAAAAAAAAATGGTAAATTTACTTCACAGTTCTGATAGAGGCCAGCTTCTTCCATTAAGGCCAATTCCAAAAATTTAGCAAAGGATATTTCATCAGTTCATAGGGCATAATTAGATGTTTTGATTAAAGCATTTTTCTCCCCTGGTTAACAAGATATAACAGATGTCACTGACTTCCCTAATAACAATGCAGCCCTGCTTTTGGCATCTTTACAATTTTAAAACTGAACTGTCATATAGAAAAATTATAGCTAGGGTGTCTCGGTACAATCATGACTCTGAAGTGGTTATGACATGCCTGGACTCCCCAGTGGAACAGATATGGAAATCATATTCCATATTCATAGCCGGGAGCCCTCCTTAGCAAGCACTTGAAAACCAAGCTCTGAAATCTGAATGATGCGGGCTTATTCAAATCACCACCAATTATTCCTGGAAGCACCGACCAAGTGAGGTATAAAACCTGAAGAGAAAATGCAAATCTCACAGTCACTGTCTTCTAGGAGCACAGAGAACAGAGCACGGGGAACACATGCAGAAAACTGTCTCAGAGGAAGCAATGCCCATCTAAAGAGACTTACTCCACCAAAATCCCAGCCTCCCTGCAGAGAGGAGGAGTACTATAGTTGATAAAAAGGACTCATATTTTTCACAGCAAGATTCCCCTGGTGCATTTGATCCAATTTACAAAAATTCGATTTACACCAATTTTGTCAACATATCAGTCCAGAGAGTAACTAGAGATAGGTCTGCATTTTAAATGGGAGGCAGAGCCTCTCTGATTGAAGTTCAACTCAAACATCCTGGTTTAACAACTCCATTAATGAAATGAAGCACAGATCTAAAGATTACTCAGCCCCTTTGTCAGTCGCATGTGTTATTTATAGGACAGCATATCAATCATGTCTTCCTTTTATTATTTCCTACTTTCTGGTCCTAAGCTATTTGGTCTGCCAAATTAATACATTCCATGGCTGCTGCAAATCTAAACAATGCTTGATAAAAGATTAATAAAATAGTTGGGTTCTCTGCTACCACATACACACCCAGGGAAATTCATCAATGTCTTTTTATTTGCATATTTGGCTGACTGCCCCCTACAGCAAATACGTAAGGCACAATGCTCAGGTATCCTGGTTTATGGTTTGTATTTAATTCAGGGTGTCAATCTGCTTCTGTTTTAATTACATCCATCTTGATATGTTATTACAATCCCATGAAAACTTCTTTTCATTATATGAATGGCTATGAATATATACACATGACAAACAGTTGTTATAAATGTTCTGGTTCAGCAATGAACAGGCAAGATGCCTTAGTCAACACGTCATGTGGATTTAATATTTTGAGTATTTCTTCAGAAGAAAATTTTGGTTGAGCTTCAACTCCACTATACTCCAAAGTTCACTCACTCCATACATCCTGCTACCAATGTTATGAAGTTGCTCTGAGTTTTCACTGATTGCTAGGCTAAGGAAAATATTTTATACAAGAAATTTTGTTAAAATTTTACATGGGCCACATTAAGGTCATCTTACATCCAAATAATTATTTTATCTTTCCACTGGACATTCAATGATGAGAAACCACCCTAATATTTAGTTTTTAATTTTACATCCTTATAAAAGGGAGGTGGGGGGCAGTGTTTAAAAACGATGAGTGTATCTATAGAGAAAGGCCAACTAATTTCAGGGTGATATACCGGGAGAGAGTGCAGGGAGGGAACAATGCTTTTTAAAGGTTCTTGATATTGTATAAATCAGAACATTTCTTAGCTGAAATGGGAAGCTCATCCCCCTCATGGATGCTCATCCACATTTGTACGTTATGTTTTTAAAAATCTCCTTCCAAGCTTCCCAATCCTTGGGACTCCCCAGTACTAACTTACAAGAAGTAGTCTCCTAGATTCATAGGGTAACAGTGAAAGCCTCTAACTCCCAGTGTGATCTTGAACAGGTCAATTAACCCCCGTGGGCTGTGTTTTCATTTGCAAAATGAGAGGTAGAACTACATCACTAAAGACAACATCTGTGCCTCTGATGCCACATGGCTTAGAAAGCACATCAACTACCAATGGCTGAAATAAAATGGATCAAAAGGCTGCTCTGAAAAAGTTTAGGTCCTCACTTTAGGATACCTCCTAAAGATTTAGCTCTGCATATTAATCTCAAAATTGTAATTTTCAAGTAATCGTAACAAATGAGGGAGCAAACTGCAATATGCAGCAAGACACACTTATCAAATGCTTGTTTCCCTTTTTGCTCCAGTGAAAGTATAATTTCACTTCAACTATATAAGAGCATTTCTTAGAAAAACACAGTCCAGGACCTTCATTCTCTTTGCCAACTGAACGTGTATAGACAGAATGGGTGGAAGTCACTGGAATTTCTATCATGTGGCTAGAAAACAAGTAATAATCTAATGTTCAATTATTGTGCTATCCACATCTTCATTCTTACTTTTTTTCTTTGTGAAGATTTCAACTATAGAACATTTCGCTAAACAACATTTAACCAGCAACATTTAGCCAACAAGTATAACTGAACAAAGAGATCTAGAAGAAAAAAAAAAGAAAAAGAAGTCCACTTCAATATAACAACCAAGAAATACTTACATTATGGGACTGTAATCTCTTAATTCCTCTTTTTAAGTTCTAAAATATTACTGCCATCAGAAACTTTACAAAAACTTAAAATGAGGTTTTGTGCTGCAGAGGAGGGGAGGTGTGGGGACAACAAGGAAAATGAGATCCCTCAGGTGTCATCACAACTTGCCCCTGGCAATGACTAAAACTCAGTCTCAGGTTTACAACTTAGCCACAGTTTGAAAATATCAGATTGCTTGCCAGGTACAGTGCCTCAAGTCTGTAATCCCAGCAGTGTGGGAGGCTGAGGAGGGTGGATTGCTTGAGCCCAGGAGTTTGAAACCAGCCTGGGCAACATGGCAAAACTCCATCTCTACAAAAAATACATAATTAGCTGGGCAGGCTGGCATGCACCTGTAGTCCCAGCATTTGGGAGGCTAAGGTGGGAAGATCACCTGAGCCCAGGAAGGTCAAGGCTGCAGTGAGTCATGATCATACCACTGCACTCCAGCCTGGGCAACCAAAGTAAGACCTTGTCTCAAAAATAAATAAATAAAAGAAAGGAAGAAAATATAAGATTTCACCCATATAACCAAGAGTTGCAATCTGTATTTGCAAGCTGTGCTTCAGTTAATAGCAGCCACACAATACTTTCAATTTGAAGACTTTCTGCCGAAAATGAATCCCAACTTGCATTGGCAATTTTCCATTACTTACAAATTGTGGGCTTTTCTCTTGTGACTCCATTTTACTGCACATGGGTTTTCCAGGACTCCAGAGGTAACAAGGAGGTATGGCACCGTGAGGTATAGTGGCAAGTTAAAATGACAGTTAAGTCATTTTTAAAATATTTGTATGCAGTTGATCATTTATAAAGTTTGCTCTGGCAAACAAACTAACTAGAATTCAGATATAAGCTGAGAAATTAGAAAAGTGAGCTGTAACGGCCAAAAAGCTGTGGCAAGCAATTCACCTTTAGAGAGCTAAATTAGAGTTCCTCAAGCAGATTGTCACAGTTCAAATAATGAAATTTAAAAACTTTTCGATTTCTGCGTTTCATACACAATGTTCTAAATGCACTCCCTTTTATTAACAGCATTCATAATTTTGATAGCTCTACCTCAGTAAAGGAAGAGAGAGAGGAAAGGAGGATAGGAAGGAGAGAGAAAAGAAGGAAAGGAGGGAAGTAGGCAGCAGGTGAGCGGGGAATCTAACTGGACCCTAGGAGAGTCACATACACTAATACGTGAAATAAACAACTTCAAAGAAGGCACCAATTCATATGATTTTGGGGTCCAGAGCCCCTTGCAATGGATGGAATCAGAGACCTGAACAGGACTAAGACATAGAAGCCTATAGTCCTGTCTCTTCCTAACAAATAGGGGCAGTCAAATTCTAGAAAATCCACTCCTCCCCTCCTCATATTAACAGCATAAAAGGGGCCTATTCTTTGTGACCTCACAATATGTATTGATTGCATACCAACAGATGCAAAGCTATAATAGAAACTATCATTACTCTGCAATTTTGTTAGAAGAAATGAAGGAGAACACAGCTCAGATTTTGAAGAAAGAAGTCACACTTAGGGTCTCACCAGTCTTAAATTCCATACTCTCTCCACCTTCCAGAGGGGAAAAAAGTCTACATTAATGGAACAGGTTCTGATTATATAAGAGGAAACAGTTCTGCCCCAGCTTACTAATTATTTTTGATCCTCTCCTGTCTCCAGTTTTACCAAATTCATTATCATATTGCGCTTCTTAACTTCAATGATCTGAGTTTTCAAATCTACATGAATCTTTTCAAAACTTTCTAAAATTAACAGCTGCTATCCCATTACCAGGTTCTTTATCCTACATCTGCAGCATATTGGGTTTAATCCTAATTCTGAAAAAAAAAAAAAAAAAAAAAAAAAAAGTTGCTTTTTGAGGAGAAAAAAACAGCATGAAGCACTTTTACAAAGTTAGGCTGCATATAGTATATTATGACTACTATATAGGATAGGGGTAAAATAAAATAAAATGTAAAGCCACTAACCCACCATCCTTCACCCTGCGCATGCACACAGGTGGGCACATACACACACACACACACACACGAAGTGCCACAGACCTTCTTGTCCAAAGGTTTCCAAATCTCATAACTCTTAAGACCTACATTATTCCTTAATAGCTAGCCTCAAATATTGTTGTGTCCATCTGGGGACCTTATTTCTAATTCCAACATTCTTTCAAACTAAACAGTCACCATTTATCTTTGACAATACATAGAACTGTGGTGTAAAAGAGTCTCAGAATCTCTTTATCACCCTCAACACTCCTTGAATTATGTTTACTGTTCTGTTTTCTTAACCCTTTTTCAACAGTGAGAACTACAGAACACTACTCTCAGAGAGGATCAAAGCGTCAATTCCTAACCTCACAATTCATTTTCTAAATTCACGGATTCATTTATATTCTAATTCCAAAAAAAGGCACAAGTAGTTAATCTCCACAATTAACACAAGCTGCATGGAACCATCATCTCACAACCTTCAACCACATCTCACATAAATACTCCTCAAGTGATGTTCTGCTTTATAGAGTAAAATACTGAAATTCAGTTAAGCACAGTAAAATACTTGAATTCATAACCACACACACTATTCATACCCTTCCTTTCCTCCAAATTCTCTCATCCCTTCTCAGGTCCTAAAGCTATGCACACTTTCAGAAGTCAAACGCTGGAACTGACCCATTTCCTTTACAGTCCCATGGCCAAATTTTCCAAAAAAAGAAAGTGAAAAATGCAACAGAAACACAGTTCCACAGCTTTTCCTGGCTATGTAACAGCAAAAGAGAGGTTCTGACCCTTTTTTGAACTACCACTTCATATACAGCAAGCCAAAGGCAGACAATTTGAAATCCTTGTTTTAACATCAATGTCAACCTCCTTTCTCATCCAACTTTTTTTACAGGTTGCTAAAGAGCAGCAATACGTGAAACTAGAAGGGACAGAGAGGATAAAACATTGGCTGAAGGGCAGCTTGGTGGCATCAGAATTGGGCTAGTATCATCACACTGAAAGAGCTATTAATGAGAACCTCCTGGTAGGGTTGGTGACAACCAGTAAAAAGGCAGGTATCAGGCAGGAAAGGGGAGCAGGAAAAGACATGGACTAGTCTCCCTCACTGTTTACATCTCCCTCACTTTCACTCCCCTTGCCACTCCTGCTTAAGAAGCAGCTCCCACGCACTGACTACAAGCTTCTGTGCCTGGTTTTCCAAGTCGTCTACCATCAGCCCACTCACCCCAGACTCAGAGATCACCAAATTCCAAGATCTGGAGGAACTTTTTTGGATCCTTTCTAGTACTTCCCATACTGGATTATAGATTACAATGCAGAGAATAAAAGTGTTCTGTGGTCAAAATAGATTTAGGAAATTAGACACAATGCAGTGCCTTCTCTGATATTCAAAATTCACATTCACACAATAGACTTTTAATTCTGAAAGAACAAGGCATCCATTTAATTTTGTCTAGCCCATCAGGTTTCAAAAACTATTTGATGGTAGATCACTCTGTTTCAGTCTAGAACACAATTTATGAACATCCTGTAAAGTTATGTTCCCTTTCAGCTTGAGAAGCTTTGCTCTAAACTAGTTTAAATCTCTCCACTAATGAATAAAGGAAATTATGCTTTTAGAAAGTTAACTTCCAAAGGCTACACTAGTTACGCAGGCCAAGCCTGGAATGTGGGTCTCCACAGGTCTGCCCCACTAACAAGCACTCTTTACTTACCTTTGTACTCATTTCCACCAGCCCTTCCTAGCCCCCAGTCCTAACCACATAGCATCTAGTTTATGTGCCTTCTTCACTATTCCTTTAGAATGCTCTCCCTAGCCCCAACTCTTTCCTCATATATCCAAATCACTTCACCCTTCTAGGTCCCATCTTCCCCATGAAGCCTTCTTGAACACTTCAGCCTATCTCACTAGCCTGTCTCTAAAAGCCTATTGAGTTTAGTTGATATTAGGCATTCAAGTGCCGGTTTCAAAATTATTTCACAGGTGCTGGCTTTAATTTATCAACTAAACTACATACTTTTTCAAAACGCTACATTTATGATTGGGTTCTCTATATTCTTAGTGCCTTGCACATATTAAGCACTCCATAAATATCTGCTGACTGATAAAAGGTACGTAACTAATGTTGTTTTTTAAACAACTAAATAAAAGTGATCTGACCATAATAAATTGTTAGAGCCTATTAACATAGCATGTTATAAGTACATCAAATTCTGTACAACCCGCTTATGCTACTGATGTGTGGGGTAAGCCCTGAAACAGAGCCAGGAAGTCAAGACCGCATCAAAGTCTTGGTTTGATGCTCTAACCACTAGAAATGAGTCTTCCTTTACTTTCATAAGCCTACAAAGCTCCAATTGGCCTCTTTTCTGCTAATTCCACAAATTTCATCTTAGCTTCCCTTGGTCAGCTGTAAAAAAGGAGGCTTCCCTAAGAACCCAGTGCACAAAAGAGGAATAAGGAGAAAAATAATGAATTTGCAAAGTCACGTTTTCAGCCATGGTACTCACATGGCTTCCTAATAGAGACAACACAGAAAAGAAACCCAAATAGCAGAAAGCCAACACTATCTGACACATCAGGACACACTGATGGTAGTAGGACCCCAACATTCCCATTTATTCTTTGTTTGCTAAAAGCCACTTTTTAAAAAAACTAGACATCTTATCTGGGGATTTTTGCTCTCATCCTGTCACTCAAAGAATATCCAAACAAACAATATACTATATACCAATGTTAATTCTGCTTCTCAACTGCATAATGAAAAGAACACCACGTTCAACTTTAGCCTCCTCGCCTACCCTCTTATCTTCTATCATGAGACTCTTCATAATCATACACTTGAACTTCAGGGCACAATTACTCAAGACAAGTGTCCTGTGAATATGAAACTATCTCAGCCAGTTTCACTGCCTATAAAATGTGAGACTTGTCAAACTACGCCTAAAGCTTTCAACATCTCAAAAAAAGAATCCAACAACAGCCAAAAATAATCAAGATAAAAATGCAAGTTCTCATTAGGCAAGTTATCACTTTTACTCCAGTATCAGTAACATCAGTTGAACTGGAACTATTTATATTAGCACATTTCATAATGAGTTAGAAGCCTCTTTTTTTAAAAAACGAAGTCCAAAATCAGCTACTCAGAACAAAATTAAATAATGTGTCCATTAACACACAAAGTATGCTACTCCACTGTTTGCCAGTTATTGCTCTGAACTGGCACAAGTTATAAACCTAGCTGTACAAGCTAATATTTCTGGTTTCTTTTCACAATATCATACCAGCAGCAGCCTTAATGACATGTGGTGACAACTGATTTCATTTCTAAACACAAGGCCCAAGAACATACCACGTATTTAGGATAACTCTTAGCAAGTATAGTAATTACTAACTTTTACAAACACTCCCGCAACACACATTTTTGTCCAAGCTCATAGTTTAGTTGCCTGTTCCCAATAAGCCCTCACATTTCTTGGTGATAGTTCAATAAATCTTCCAGACTGAATACAGTGGACCACCAGAGGTTTTAATTTAACAATCACTACACACATATGTTCTGACCATCCAGCATGGACTCAATGTGATAGCACGCAGCCAATGAAACTACCTTTTGCCAAAGAACCAGACATATATGATGATTTCTATTTCCCATTGTGTGTTTTTAATCTGACAAATGTATTTACAGCTTCCCTAAAAACTTGGGCCTCTTAAAATGTAAACACTGACAGGATATTTGATATTAGTTAACTGTTATACATTTATTTAGGTGTGATAATACTGCTGTGGGGGTTTTGGTGGGATCTGAGGATTTTTGGAGTCATTATGGTTTAGGGATTCATACAGAAGTATTTCTATATGAGAAATACGGATGAGATCATATGTGGGAGAGAAAACAGATGAAATATAGAAAATACAAGATGAGATATGAGTTGGTAGTTCTCAAACCTGGATGTTGGGTGTTCTGTCTACTTCTGTATGTTTAAATTTTTCTACAGAATTTTAAGTAAACTTTTTAAAAAGTTAGACCTTTTATAACTACACATAGCTATACATATGATATTTAGATATGAAGGTGGCATAGTATTCAGCTAACCAAAATAACTTGGATTTTGAATCTAAAAAAGTAGCAGAAAAACATAATCAGAGCAAGGAAAGAAATGGTATTAACTGTACATTTTGAACTTGGTCTTCTTTTAAAATTACAAGTTTCTAAGCACAAAATAAATTAAAATGAGCACATTTTCTCGCCAAAGCCAAATAAATAGATATATATCACAAGCCCAGTCAAACACCTATTTGTTAAAAATAAAACCATTAAAAAGAACTGCATAAGTGATACACATATATACACACACATATATCCCTACTTGTCCTCCAAAAATGTTCGTGGGAATCTAGTGGCCCCTCCTGATTACTGAGAGGGGCCACACCACAGCCCAGGATAACCATGCAGAAAGCAGAACCACTTGTAACAGCTCTTACAAGTACTTTCCTAAACCAACCACAGACAGCAATGATGAACCAAATTCCAAACAGCATGTTCTATTAGGAACATGCTGCCATTTCAACTCCTATTTTAAAGCAAGAGAGAGAGACAGAAAGAGGTCACACTGTACGGTAACCACCCACCTTGGCAAACTTAAAGCCACAGTTGGAATTATTCTAATAAGTGGTGAACCTCAACACTCAAAATTTTGGCCAATAAAGCACCAATTCTAGAACCAGAGAGGAACTGATTCAATCGCTGACATCTAAATCTATGACCACCACCAATACCACCATCACCATCACCACCACCTCCACCACCACCACCAGTACCTCCCGTACTCCCAACCACTGGCCACCATTCACCACCATCACCACCAGCAGCCGAACCAAAAGCAGTTTAAACAGAAAAGGACAACACTGATAGGAAGCCTTCCTTTGAAAACAAAATTTAAACCTGACACCCAAACACATCAACAGAACCAGCAATCTAAACCTGTACAGTTACTGTATGTGAGATTTAAGCTGTCATTAACAAAGCTCGCATCTGAGCATTTGAAACAATACCATAATGACAGCAAAAAAAAAAAAAAAAAAAAAAAATGGAAAGGGAAAAGTTTCCTTCAGGAACCTCAAACCATCACATCAGGTGCATGAAACACTATAAGCCAACTATAAACCGTATCTTGGTTTTGTGCTTAAGAAAGGTGGACCAACTCTGCAGAATCTCAGAGCCTTCTGTGTGTATGTGTGCATGGTGTGTGGGGGGTGGGGACAGGGAGGTGGGGGAGGAAAGGCGGCGGTTAAATTTATAGAGGCCAATGACCAACACCACACCAAAGGAGATAGGTCCAGGCAAAGATAGTTTCCCCCTCACCCCTGGACAGTCTCCCCCTCCCTCCCTTTTCCCCCACACTAGGAGCCAGTTGGCCAGGAGGAAAATGTGCATTTGGAAATCAACGCTGCAGGTGCCCAAGGAATAAAGAAAGACACACACACACACACACACACAAAGCCAATCACTTAGAGAGAGAAAAAAAAGAAAACACAAAAAAAGGAAAGGGAGAGGGACAATTGGTGACAAGCCCTTCAGACAGCAGCTAGGATTTTATTCTTTCCTCCCACCAGTCTTCCCTGGTGTACCTTTTTCTGTCCTTTAACTAAATTGCTCATGTACACACACACATGTGCCTATGTATGTGTATAGATAATATTACAATTAACCCTTTCTGTAAGAGAGCCCCATAACAGAATACAGAGAGCTATTCCACCCTTCCCTCTTCTCTCCCCTCCTCCCTCCTTTCTCCCAACCAGGAGAAAACGCCCCCTTCCCCAGCTTCACCAAAAAAAAAAAAAAAAAAGAATATGGGGGGTAATGGAGGGAGGCGCAAAGAAACCACAAAACCCCATCAGTCTCCGGTCCCGAGGACACCCGGGAAAGGTATACACTACACAGACACACACACACACACACGAACATATGACTCTGTAGAAAGCACACAGAGAACCGTCCACAGGCGCCCCAAACCCAGCAAAGAGACTTCCACCAGCCAAGAAGCCATGATTGGGGAGGGAGAGGAGGAAGAAGTGGGGGCAGAGCTCTCCGTGGAGAGGGGGCGCATTGTTGTGATGCCTGAACCCCTTTCTTTCTGCCCATCTGCTGTGGAGGGGGTGCAGGGAGGGGGCGCAGGGGAAAGGCAAGCGAGAAAACGAGGAAACGAGGAGACCAGGCACGGCTTTGCGACTCCCTCCTGCTGCCTGTCTGCCCGCGCCCCCAGCTCCCCCCACCAACAATAAGACCCCAGCCTAGACAGACAGACAGACAGATAGACAGCCGGAGCGCGGCGGGGGAGGCAGGAGAGCCGGGCGCAGCCGAGTGGGGTCGTGCATAAAGGGAACCCGGGGGGAGGGGGGTCCCCCTTACCTCCAGCGCTTCAAAAGTGACAAAGCTGGTCATGGCAAATCCATCAATGATGTCCTCTTCGGCCGAGGTGGACTCTCTACGCTTCCTCCGCGGGGGTCTGGGCCGGGACGGGGCGGAGGACGGGGGCTTCCCATTGTCTTCCTTGTCGGAGCCCGACGACGAGGCGAGAGAGAGCGCCCGGGTCCGGCCAGCCCCGCCGCCGCCGGCCGCGCCGGCCCCCAGCCCGCCCCGGGAGCGCCTCTCCCGGTCTCGCTGCGACCGCGACCGCCGCTTTTTGCGGAGTCCATGGCCCCGCGTCGGGCCATCCATGGCTCTGCTGCGCCGGGGTCTCCCCGCTCGCCCGCCACAGGCTACGGCCGCGGCCACACAAAAAAAATTGACACCGAGCCCTCCCTCCCCCTTCACGGCTTCCCTCCGCCCCGAGGAGGGCGCGGGGGAGACGGCGGCCGAAAGAAGGGAGAGAGGGGAAGAAAGAGAGGAGAAAGAAAAGGGGGAAGGGGCGGAGAGAAGGGAGGAGGGACGGGGAGCGAGGGCGAGAGGCGAGGAGCCCAAGTGTGGGGCTCCCCACAGCACCGAGGGTCGGAGATGCCTGGGAGCAGCGCCGAGCAAAGTAATGGCTGAACACACAGGTCTCCTTTAGAGGAAAAAAAATAACTCACCAAGCAGGCAATAAATCAGAATAGCGGAATGCTTTGATCAAGAGACTGGGAGGCTCCGGGGAGCCCTCCCCGCGGCCATTCTCCGCCGCGCCCCCCGCCCCCCGAAAACGCCCGCGCCCCCCTCAACCCGATCCAAAATCGGGTCCGAAAAAGGTCGCGGGAAAAGTGGGGGCAATGAACTTCACCCGCCCCTCGCGCAGGAAAACACCCCCGCCGCCTCTCACACACGCCTCGGAGAAAACTCACTCCCAGGCTCCCAAATTTTTAAGAAATGCAGCCAAGGGAGGCCGGGGCTCCAGAGCGACCCAAAAGGGGAGAGACCCCCCAGAGAGGGGAGCATAATAATGCAATAATTAGCGGAGGAGAGGGCGAAACTGCGAGCGGCGGAGAAGAAGGGAGGCGGAGGAAGGGAAGGAGGATGCTGCTGGAGCAGTTGTGGGGTTTGCTTTTCGGTCTTCGAGGGGGGAGGAGAGGGAGATGAAAGAAGAGAAGAAGCAAACCCTGTCGCTGCCACCCGCCCCCCTCCTCACAAAAATATTTTTTCCAGTCCCAGAGAAGAGGTCACCCTTCCTCAAAAAAGGGAGGGGGTGAGTCAGTCAGTCGATGAGGAAAGCAGAAAGAAATCTCCAGCAGGAGAGACACCGGTGTGCCGCCGCCGTCGCCGCTTCTCTCGCCGCCCCGCCTGAGGGAGAAGCGCAGCCGGGAACGCTGCTCTCGCCGCCGCCGCTAACGCTGCTGCCGCCGCCGAGAAAGCCCCGAGCCGGAGGGTGCACGGCGTGTCCCCGGGCGGCTACAGCGGGAGCCCGGGCACTGCCCCATCCTCCGCCCGCCCGCCAGCCTGCCTCGCGCAGCTCCCGCTCCTCCCCCTCCGCGGCCGGCCCGCCGCCGCCGCCCGCCTCAGCCCAGCCCCGCGCCCGCCCGCTCGCTCGTGCTTTCGCTCGCTCGCGCGCTCCCGCGCACCCGCCCTCCCCGCGCCTCTCTCGGCGCGCGCTCCCGCCCCCGCGGCCCCGGCCGGCGGGATCACGTGGACGGCTGGGCTCCCTCCTCCCCCGCCCCCTCCCCAGTTGTAGAGTGTGTAGAAAGCAAAAGGCTGGGGGCTGGCCGCGCTCGCAAGCCCAGGGCATGCGCGCTGGGGCGGCCGGGCCTGCGCACTGGGGGCGGTAGGGAGTCGTGAGGGGGGCGGGGGCGGGGGCGTGAAGGGGGCCGCCCGCGTGGGGTCTGCCGCGGCCGGGCAGAGTTGGCGCGCCAGGGTGTGGAAGCAGCCGGAGGATCCCGCCTGTCGCAGCGCGGACGCGTGCGGGCCCCTGCTCCCAGGCCACTTCGCGCGCGCGCTCCCCACATCCTCCTCGGGACACTTGTCCCTGGATCCCCTACCCCTGGCCGGCCCGAGGCCGCCTTCTCGGGAAACCCCCCAGCCCCCAAGGGTGTTTTCCCTTGGCGACCTGCGCTGCGAGGGGAGGAGGGAATTCAGAGAAGGGCCACAAGGGGGGCGTCCCTGGGAGGGGGCGCGACTGGAGGAGACAGGACGGGGAGCGGGTGCCAAAGCGCGGGCCTTTGCTCCGCCTGGGCGCAATGGGAACGCCAACTGGCAGAGTTGGAAACTTTTCCCCCACGTGGCACCACAGTGCGTGGCCGAGTGACCCCGCGCCCGGATGACCCCTGGGATCCCCGCCTCGTCTTCCAGCAGGGGACCTTGGGACGCACGGGCGGCTTCGAATCCGGGAGCGCGAGGCCTAGCAGCCGGGGGCTGAACTTGAACCTCGGAGGCGGCTGCGGGCGAGGGGCGGGGCTGGAGTGGCCGGACCGCCGCCCCAGCCCAAGGACCCGTTAGATCCGCAAACCGCAGTCCCTGCCCCGCGGGCTTCCTTTACTTTTTGGGAGTGGGGCGCAGTGGGGGGGGGGGGGGGGGCTTCCCTGCTTTTTCCACCACAGCCGCTTCTCCCGCCGCAGTGTGGCTGATGCTTATAAAAAGTTGTATTAAAGAGCTGACTGCAGCCGCGAATCGATCAACAAAAACGACCAGCCTCTCTGGGTAAAATAGCTGTGCGTTTTTCAGGGCACTGGAATTGATCTATACGTATCAGAAAGACACTGACAGCCCGCTCTCAGCAGCTTCTTGGATGCTCTTCACTTTCTGTCCAGGCACATAAACACCACGGCACCGACCCTCCTTCCTCCCTAGTAGCCCATACTTGTGGAGGAAGAAAAGGAAAATAAACTGACATGTATTAATTACTCACAATGGGCCAGGCACCGTGCTACAGTGCTATGTATATGATTTCGCCTCTTTAGAATACAAATCTGCACATTTTATTAGTATTAACTGGAAGGAGGGTGGTAGAGAAAACAGTAAGGACGTGTTTTCTCTCACAATCTGACATATCTATGATTGAGTGAGTGATTGTTTTTCATTTAACAATTATTAGGCCTTACCAGGCTTAGCAGGCACAGTTGTAGGTGCCGAGAATACAGCGATGTACAAAACAGAAAAGATACTGCTTCTTGACGTTCTAGCAAGCAATTGTCATTAATTCCTAATAACAATTTAATAGTTTGTCGTTCTCTTGTTTTAAGTCACACTTCTTCAACTTCCCCATTTCTGAATCCCAGGTCTGGATCTTTATGAAATCTGATGGGGAGATGGGGTTGGGGGGACGGTGAGGGGCAAGTTGCCAGGAGCAGGAAGGAACATCCACCCGACTGTGCCTAAGATAAGCTTTATGCCAGTCCAGGAAACAAACCATTTGACCTTAGGCAAGACTTTTAAATGACTAGTTTTTTCATCTGTAAATCAAAGAGGTTCAATTAAATGTTCAGAATGTTCCTTTTCAGGTCTATCCATGGCCTTCTCAACAGATGACTTCAAGTTGATTTCGTGCTTTATTTCTTAAGAATAGTGACTAACCTACGGGATCTGATTCAATTTATTAGGAACACAGTGCCACCTTCCAAAATTACTTACCTAAGAGGACTGAGCCTGCTGTCCCTGGAGCAGTTAGCTAAAACAGTGCCTCAGTACGGAGTGTACCTGTGTTAACTTCTAGAGTGCTGTTTCCGGCAGCTGCTGAAATCCACGCTGAGGTTATCAAGCTCATCCTACAAAATAAAGCAAGTTCTTTGCAATTTAAAGCAAAAATCTGGGCTCATTTTCAGGGTTTTAGGGGATGTGAAAGTTGTCTTAGGTAAGATTCCAGGAAAGCTAAGAACTAATGATGCAATGACAGTCACTTTCAACAACTTTGGGGATTGGGTTGAGGAAGGTGTGAAATTGGGAAATATAATAAAAGGCATTATATTAGTGACTTTCTAGAGTAGCCCTTGGCAGTCCTGTCTTTAAAGAGTAATAACTGGAAAAAAAAAATGGATGGTAATACGCTGCATCCAAGAACCTTGCCTCTGGTAAGGGTAATTTGCAAACGCATTTTGGGATAATATTCAGGATCCAAGTATAATCCTCCCTGGAATTAGCAATGCTTTTTGGGTCAGAGTTTCATAGGTTTCTTCCATCATACAATTAAAATTGTTTTTGGATTATATTGTCCCTATTTGTTTGTAATTCTCTATTTTGCCTGTGTTTTAATTGCTAATGATTAATAACTGCCATATAATAAGCTAAGCATTTATTATGTTTCAGGCACTGTTCTAACTGCATTAAAATAATATCTCATTTAATTCTCATAAATTTTGAGAAAGATTTTATTATTCCTGTTTTACAGTTGAGTAAACTGAGGCTTAAAGTTAAGCATATTGTCCAGGGTGCCTCAACTCCTTAGTCATAAGCTCAATTTGATCTGAGTGACTCCAAAACCTGTTCTCTTAATGGTTATGCTGAAATGCCCTTCTTAGAATGATTGCTCAAGAAGTCAAATGCTACGTATATAGTACAACCACTTTGGAAAACTGTTTGTCAATATCTATTAAAGGCAAATGTATGAAAACCCTATGGCCCAGCAGTTCCACTCTTAGGAATATACCAATGTCACATGTGTGCCAAAATGCTATTAAATCACTCAGAGCAACCCTATTTATAAATAACCACCAAACGGGAAATAACCCAAATGGTCATAAGCAGTAAAATAGGTAAATTATTGGTGGTATAGTCATACAACAGAGTACATTCTACCACACTAAGAATGAAAAATCTGCTTCCAAATGCAGTAAAATATATGAACCTTACAAATATGCTAAGTGAAAAAAGGGAGACGTACAATTGCAGGACTCCATTTATATTAAGTACAGAAACAGACAAAAGTCATTGATGCTATTCAAAGTCAGGATAATGGTTACCCTTGAGAGAGCGCTGATGACTAGGAGAGAACACCAATCAGCTTCTGGGGAGCTGGTCGTGTTGTTTCTTGATGTGGGTACTGGTGTGTTCCATTTGTGAAAATTCATTGAACTGTACTATTGATATATGCATCTCTGTGTATGTAAATTACGCTTCAATAAAAAGCTTTAAAATGCTGTGATATATAAATGCATGTTGAGTGTTGCTTGTGTACATATGAGTACCAATATAATTTTTTTTTATTGATGACACTACCAAATGCTTATCAATAGTAAAATAGATAAATAAGATGTGGTTTATTTGGGACATCAATGAAGCTGGAAACCATCATTCTCAGCAAACTAACACAGGAACAGAAAACCAAACACCACATGTTCTCACTCATAAGTGGGAGTTGAACAATGAGAACAAATGGACACAGGGAGGGGAACATCACACACTGGGGCCTGTCGAGGGGTGGGGGGCAAGGGGAGGGAGAGCATTAGGACAAATACCTAATGCTTGCGGGGCTTAGAACCTAGATGACAGGTTGAGAGGTGCAGCAAACCATCAGGCACATGTATACCTATGTAACAAACCTGCACGTTCTGCACATGCATCCCAGAACTTAAAGTATAAAAAAAAAAAAAAAAAAAAAAAGACGTGGTTTAGTCATACAATGCTATTTGCCGAATTTGTGCCCACTCTTAGCCATCACCTCTCTACCAAGGGTAACCACTATCCTGACTTTTAATAGCATAAATGACTTTTGTCTGTTTTTGTACTTCGTATAAATGGAATCCTACAATGCATTTGCTGTACAATGGAATACCATATAGTAAACCAAGATGAAGCATAGCATATTATCAGATTTCTTACTGAGTAGCATGAAAGTTAAAGCTTAAACGAAATGGCCAGTATGAATGAACTCATAATTCATACCAGCAAAAGCTTAGGTGAATCCTTTGCCCAAAAGATTATAGTTGATAAAGAGTAAAGCTAAAGAAATAATTCCAAAAGAGGTTGCCTCTATAGTAGGGAAAACACTCAAGTGGTTCTGGAAAACACAAAGGGAAAAACTTACATCTGTGTTCAGTAATAAACTACTTAACTCAGGAGAGCCTCTTCAGTTGTGCTATCTTTTATCTGAATCAATGATTAATACTCAAACTACATCTTGAACATTCAACCTTGACTAGTCAGAGAATACTATTATAGCTCAGTGATTGAACTGAACTCCGAGCCTCACACTAGTAAAAGCTATTTATGTATCACACTTTCTAAATCGCTAAATTTTTATATCCCTCTGTCTTGCACTTTGCACTCTGCCAACATGGTAATTATTAGCACATCATTCTTGATATTACATACCGGTTTGTAATATTTGAATTTAATTTATTAGGAAAATTGATTTTAACTCAAGGCAGCTAAGGTTTATGTTTTGGTCATTTATAACTTTCAGTTATTTTGTGTGCATTCCTTACTGAGACCAGGGTAGAACTGAGGTGGTTAATGGAGCTATCTCTAAGGCATTTCCAAGTGAGCAAATAACGAGACTAACACATTTAACATCCCTTCTTTAACCCCCATAAGTTGTTTTTAATAATAACTATTCCTGGAGTGAAGTGATAACTTAAATTAACTGACAGGTAGCCCATCAGCAATAACATTCTTGTAACTTTGCCCTAATTATCACCTGCTGTTTTAATTTTTTTTCACGTTGGAAGTTGTTTTTCAAACTGCAGTTTTATTGTTTAAAAAAGGGGGGAGGAGGAGATGAGTGGTTCAATTTTCTAAATGTTGTGTTTCCTTCAATAATATTGCACGATAAACTTTCATCATCTCTGCAGGTGTCTCTGATGAATGACACATCGATCAACCCATATTCTTCAGACTCTGCCATATGAAGCCAATGAAAGATGCCTGCTGGTGACCAAATGATGTTCATGTAAAACGGCCGTTTTGGCAAATTTAATAAGCTTTAGATTTCTTTAAAAAACCAACCAGTATTTCTGTCCCTTCCCAAGGCAATGTTTTCTATTTGAAGTTTCACTTGACATGACCAGGTAGGAAAATTGATGAATAGTCGTAAGAAAAAACTTTAAATGACTCTTTAAAGCTACCAGTGAGAGATCTCAGTATTTATTACTGATCATGAGCCTGACAATCAATTCTTCTAATAGATTTAGTAGATGACTTGTGATGAATTGTGATTTTTATTTTTATTTGAAGAGCAGTATAAATCTAAACTGGTCAGACTCAGATAACATCCCAGTTGAAGAAATTATCAACCCTTTGGAATTATGTAAAAAAAAAAAAAAAAAAAAAAAAAAGTTATAGCCCAGACCTAATTGTATGCTCCTGTTTACAAAACTTAGTATAGTAATTATTTTGTGTTTCTGCTGTGTTCAAAGCCTTTCGTGGTCTTGCACCAGTAATCTTATCAACTTCATTTATTGCAGTATATATTAATATATTTCTATGCATCCTAGCTGCTTCCCAGAAGAAACCCACACCTTTGCTCATGCTGGTCCAGCGTCCTACAGTCTCCTTTCCTGCCATCCAGACTTGCTGAATTTCCACCCATCCTTCAAGACCAATTTAACCATTAAGGCCAACTCATCCAGAAAGCTTACTTTACTTAGGACTTCCTTTTTTTTTTTTTTTTTTTTTTGAGACGGAGTCTCGCTTTGTTGCCCAGACTGGAGTGCAGTGGCCAGATCGCAGCTCACTGCAAGCTCCGCCTCCCGGGTTTACCCCATTCTCCTGCCTCAGCCTCCC
>NC_045441.1:16878356-16957323 GCF_002776525.5 Piliocolobus tephrosceles | reverse complement strand
CCCGTCTCGGCCTCCCAAAGTGCTGGGATTACAGGCTTGAGCCACCGCGCCCCGCCTACTTACGACTTCCTTTCAGAATTAACAGCTTCTTCTCTGCTTATGGGACACTTTAATTTATGAATATTTTAATGTGTTATTAAATATTTCAAAATAATATAATGAACAATCATGTACTCCCCGGTAGTGTAAGAAATAAAACATTTCCAAAATACTTGAACCCTCCTATGTATAATACTGATGTCAGTGGCTGCTTCCATCATGACTGCTGCAGCAGGGAAGCGCAGCTGGGGCTGCACACTCCATGGAGCAACTGGGAGCCCTGTCCCTTTTGAGTTGGGACAGGAGCTCCCGGAGCCGCTGCAGCCACCCAAACCACAGCCACAGACCCAGGCTTCCTGCTGTACCAAGCAAGCAGGAGCCCCACCCTCCTGAGTGGGGCTACAGCCACCCAAACTGCAGCTGTGGATCCCAGCCTCCCTGTGCTCTTGAGGGAGCCAGGAAGGGGCAGGATCTACTTTCCTGGATGCAGACACCCATGGCTGCAGACCTGGGCCTACCGCGCCAGGAAAAAGCAGGCAGGAGCAAGGGACATGCCCCTTCCGAGTTGGCGGGGCAGGAGCTCTTGGGAGCAGCTGCAGTCGCCTTCCCAGGTGCGCAGGACGGGGGTTTCTCTGCAGCCTGCACCCTCAGGCGCCCTAGGAAGGATCCCCCTACATCTCCCTCCATGCAGGCTTAGGGGTATCTACTCCCACTGTCTGGCCTCTTTCTGCTCCCAGATCAGAGCAGGGTTGGAGTCAAGCTTTGGGGCCAGGAATGGCAGTAGTAGGCAGACAGAGTTCTGGGCAGAATGGGGCAGGGTCCCCAGTAAGGCCCCACCCTAAGGCCAGCGGGGGCTTGAAGGCTGGGACTGGGTTGTCAGTCCCTCCAACGGGAGTGGGGACTCATGGTGCCTCTTCCATGGCCGCCCATGGCCACCCATGGGCCAATTGGTAAGCACTTCCTCCTCTCTGAGGTCCATAAAAGCCCTGGGCTCAGCCAGAGCAGGGTAGAGGATGGCTAGAGGAGGAACAGGGAGAGATCGGGATGGGACGACCAGCTGCAGAGAGAAGTACCCTCTCTGCTGATAGCTGGAGACAATGGGGTAACCAGTTGCAGAGAGGAGTACCCTCTCTGCTGAGAGCTACAGATATCACCTGCAGGCCAAAAGGAGCTACCCTCTCTGCTGAGAGCTTCAGAGACCTGCAGAGACGTTGGAATGACTTGCCCACAATGAGGAGGCCCACCCTCTCCAGGGCCTCCTCTCTGCTAACTGCTGAACACTAGACTGGATGACATGCGTACAGAGAAAAGCTACCCATTCCTCTAAACTGTTCTAACACTAAAATAAAACTCCTCTTCCTCCTTCACTTGTCTGTATCCCTCATTCTTCCTGGACACAGGACAAGAACTCAGGCCAGGGTGCCACAGCCACAGAGGTTTCCGGCCAGAAAAAATGACACCCCAGAGATCCCGTAACAATATCTCCTCTGGGATCTTGTTTTCTCTCTCCATTTCCCATCACGCTTTCTCCTTCCACTACCCTACCACCTCCCTGGAATCATTATCCTGAATTCCTTGCTTATCATTCCATGCATTTCTCTATATTTTTACAACATTTGGAAGTATCCCTAAACAACCTATAGTATTCTTTTTGACTTGCTCTCTCACCCAGGCTGGAGCCCTGTGGTGCAATCTCAGCTCACTGCAACCTCTTCCTCCCGGGTTCCAGTGATCCTCCTACCTCAGTCTCGCAGGCAACTGGGTCTACAGGTGCATACCATCACACTCAACTATTTTTTGTATTTTTAGTAGAGATGGGGTTTCATTATTTTGCCCAGGCTGGTCTCAAACTCCTGAGCTCAAGCAATAACCTGCCTAGGTCTTCCAAAGTGCTGGGATTACAGGCATGAGCACTGCGTCCAGCCAACATATAGTACTTTTGGCATGTTTTAAAACCTATATAAATGATATCAATCTATATTCTTCTAAAACTTTTCTTTTCTTGGGGCAGGGTCTTGCTCTGTTGCCCAGGCTGAAGTGCAGTGGTGCGATCATAACTCACTGCAGCCTTGACCTCCTGGGCTCAAGCAATCCTCCCTCTCGAGTAACTGAAACTACAGGCACATACCACCATTAGCCGGGCTATTTTTTTTTTAAGAGACAGGGTCTAGCTATGTTACTCAGGCTGGTCTTGAACTCTTGGCCTCAAGCTATCCTCCTGCTTTGGCCTCCCAAAATGCTGGGGCTATAGGTGTGAGCTACCATGCCGGGCCTTTTAAAATTTTTTCTAATGATGGGGTCTCACTATGCTGCCCAGGCTAGTCTCAAACTCCTGGACTCAGGTGATCCTCCCAGCTCAGCCTCTCAAGGTACTGGGATTACAGGAATTAACCATCTCATCCAACTAGGCTGTTGTATTTTATAATACAGATAAAGACATGAACTTTTGGATATTCGTACTTCTACTTCAAAACTCCTGAAAAGAAACCTGAAGGAACTTAGCCTTAGTATTAACGTGGGATCCTGCCAAGCATGTGTCCTTAAAAATGAGTTGGTAGTATTTGAGTACCTTAGTGCCTCTGTCAGTTTTGGAAGACAGTAGATGTTTCTGTAGGAAATAATGAATATCTAGGAATTTCATTTATCTTCAAGTTCCATTATTCTTTAGAACGATTCTAAAAAGAGGAAACAACATCTTCATTTATGATGAAAATTTATTGACTTTCAGAACAAACAAACACTTTGCTGTTTGAACTACTCAACTAAAAAATGTTGCCCTGTTTCTAGAATGGGCTCATCTTACCAGAAAGTTTCATGAAATAGTTAAGTAGAAGGATAGTTGATAAGAAGCTAGCTATCTCTATTCTAATGCTACTGTTCCATTGCAGCTAATCTTGGAAAATTGCACACAAAGACTTAAAGAGACAACCTTCTACTAATTATATATTCACCTAGTATCCATTTCAACAAATGAAATTTCTCTCAGCCCATATTAATTGACATAATTACTGAAACGCCAAAATCAGATTAGCCACTGTAGCTCAAAGAAAAAAACAGAAAAGAAATCATTGCTCCAGCAAATTGCAAAAATGTTTTTAAAAAGGGCTCAAAAAGGTTGTTCAACTTGTAGATAGTTTTATATAAAGCTAATAAAACATGGCTATTTATTTCATTATTCATTCATGAGACAATTCTGGGTTCTTAACAGTGTATATTGGCTATATTGAAGCTTAAAAGTCAGTCTTTATAATACCCTGCACTTTGTTGATTGTTCTTGTAATCTCCATTATGCCTGTTTTAGTAGCATAGCACTTCTGTTCTAAGAAAAATTGTATCCACTACTATTTCTGTTTTCATAATTAACAATCACACACTTATCCTAGAAGCACAACAGCAGCAACAATGACATCATTGTATTTGCAAAGAGCTTACTTTTCACATTCCTGGCTCTTTTTCCTAAAACACTGACGTCATAGTAAAACATTGTTCTCCCTGCTTTGAGTTCAAATCGCCTGAGAGAAATATGAAGCAAACGAAAGAAGACATACATTAATGTAATTCTGCAAGGCAAAAAAAAAAATTTGCTAAGACTTCTTTATGTCTATTGCTTGACTATATGGCATCTATTGTTTTATGATCTTATTTCCTCATTTCCTATGCCCAATTGTTCTTGCCACTTAAAATGTAAACTCTAACACAATTCACCTTCTCTGTTCATGTTACTGTACTATCATTAGAATATCTTCGCTTTCCAGGATTTTTTTTAATCAAAGTTCATTAGCATTCTTTATCATCATCATGATTACTGCTATTATTATTTATTTTTGTCCTTCTCTGCAGAATGTTTTCCCTTTATTGTAACATTTGGTTTGTTCTCCCTATCATTTAATAACTAATCTCACACATTGGTATAGAATTCTGCTTTTGTTGAAAATTAGCTCTGATAAATCAGGGAAACATGAAGAAAAAAATGTAGACATATTGTAGTATAATTCTTCAAGATAAAAACAGGCCTGCTTGGCTGGGCACAGGGTGGTCTGTAATCCCAGCACTTTGGGAGACTCAGGCAGGTGGATTGCTTGAGTCCAGGAGTTCAAGACAAGCCTGGGCAACATGGTGAAAACCCCTCTCTCAAAACATACAAATATTAGCTGGGTGTGGTGGCATGTGCCTGCAGTCCCAGCTACCAGGAAGGCTGAGAAGGCTGAGGTGGGAGGATTGCTTGGGCCCCAGAGGTCAAGGCTGCAGTGAGCTGTGATTGTGTCACTATACTCCAGTCTAGGTAACAAGGTGACACCCTCTCTCAAAAAAGAAAATAAAAAAAACGGCATACTCAAATTATTTGCTGCTCTCTCTTTTTAAAATCAATCTCCTGAAAGTTACTCTCGCTTAACACATGAAATCATCACTTCATTATCTGTAAAATTGATGGCAAATTTTTGCTCATCTTACATTATTGATTACTAATTGTGTTTCCTGTTAATAATACCTAAATTTTATCTAACAAAAGTGTAGTGAAATTACAACAAAAATATAATGGAATGGGGATGTTGGAAGAAGAAATAAAGGAAATTGTAACACACCTATAAAATATTTTTTTGTTTTATTTTATTTTATTTTATTATTATTTTTTTTTTGAGACAGAGTCTTACTCTGTCGCCCAGGCTGTATGATCTCAGCTCACGGCAACCTCTGCCTCCAGGGCTCAAGTGACTCGTGCCTCAGCCTCCCGAATAGCTGGGATTACAGGTGCGCACCACCAAACCCAGCTAATTTTTGTATTTTTAGTAGAGGTGAGGTTTCACCATTTTGGCCAGGCTGGTCTAAAACTCCTGACCTCAAGTGATCCACCCACCTCTGCCTCCCAAAGTGCTGGGATTACAGGTGTGAGCCACTGCACCCAGCCTATTTTATCTATAATTGACACATGAATGCATTATTTGTATTGCATGTACCCATTATTTGCAAGCTCTAAGTCCTGCACTATGGAGAAATTGCAAAGACAGAAATAGTATGTTGTGTTTGTTCTGTTCAACACCTAGCAACGTTTATTTTTCTTGATTCTGAATGTTAGACATCCCCAAAGCCTCCACTGAAATGGCTTAAAATAATAACAGCATGTCGCTTTACTTTTTTTTTTTTTTAAACAAGGTCTTGCTCTGTTATCCAGGCTGGAGTGCAGTGGCATGATTTTGGCTCACTCAGGCCTCGAACTCCTGGGTTCAAGCGATCCTCTCTTCTCAGCCTCCCGAGTAGTTGGGACTTTAGACATGCACCACCACACCTGGCTAATTTTATTTATTTATTTGTTTATTTTTACAGAGATGGGATCTCGCTATGTTGCCCAGGCTGGTCTCAAACTCCTGACCTCAAGTGATCCTCCTGTCTCAGCCTCCCAAAGTGCTGGGATTACAGGCATGAGCCACTGTGCTCAGCCCACTTTACCTTATTATTATTATTATTGAGACAGAGTCTTGCTCTGTCGCCCAGGCTGGAGTGGCACAATCTCAGCTCACTGAAACCTCTGCCTCCTGGGTTCAAGTGGTTCTCCTGCCTCAGCCTCCCAAGTATCTGGGAATACAGGCATGTGCCACCACGCCCGGCTAATTTTTGTATTTTTAGCAGAGACAGGATTTCACCATGTTGCCAGGCTACTCTCAAACTCCTGACCTCAAGTGATCTGGCTGCCTTGGCGTTCCAAAGTGCAGGGATCACAGGCATAAGCCACTGTGACCAGCCCCACTTTACCTTCTCAATTTACTTCAGCACCTCCATCATAAACACAGACACACACACACACACACACACTCCCCAGAGTTTTTCTGTGGACCTAAGTCCACCCTGACTGATTCTTCCTCCTTTCTGCCAGATCTGTTGATTATCCCAATTCACCTTTGTAAAGAGCAATTAAAACACAGTAACTTTACAACCAGCACTGATGATGGATGTCAAAATCTTTGGGAAACAGAATATTAACCAAGTTTCAAAGTGTCACATCCAAGATTACTTGTTAATTTTAAAGGGACATGGTACTTTAATTTTGCAGACACTTGGTGAATACCACCTTAACCAAATGATCAAACTTACTATCACCAGTTACATCACTTACCCCTGGATGTGATACACTGAGAAGAACACAGCAATACCATACGCTATTCCTTCCAAAAATACTTAACCTGAATCCAATCATTAGGGCACAGCCAAGCAAATTCAAATTGAGGGACATTCTGCAAAACAATTGGCCTAAATTCTTCAAAAAAATGTCAATAACATGAAAATCAAACAAACAAAGCTGGGGAATTATAGCTCAAGGGAAAGAAAAAAATGAAAATTGAATGCAACAAATAATCCTTGATTGGATCCTGGAATACAAAAGATAAAAATAAATAAAACTACATGAGACACTGGCCTGGAGCAGTGGCTCATGCCTGTAATCTCAACACTTTGAGAGGCTGAGGCAGGCAGATCACTAGAGATCAGGAGTTCGAGACCAGCCTGGCCAACATGGCAAAACCCCATCTCTACTAAAAATACAAAATTTAGCTGGGTTTGGTGGCAGGTGCCCGTAATCTCAGCTACTCAGGAGGCTGAGGCAGGAGAATCACCTGAACCTGGGAGGCGGAGGTTCCAGTGAGGCAAGATCTTGCAACTGCACTTCAGCCTGGACTACAAACAAAGACTCTGTCTCAATAAATAAATAAATAAAATAAAATGAAATAAAACTACATAGGACATTGTATGAGGCCATTTTCATGTTGGCATAAAGGAACACCTGAGACTGGGTAATTTATAAAGAAAAGAGGTTTATTTGGCTCACAGTTCTGCACACTGTGTAGGCTGTATAATCATGGCTCCAGCATCTGCTCCTGGTGAGGGGCTCAGGAAACTTACAATCATGGCAGAAGACACAGTGGGACCAGGGCTGTCACATGGCGACAGTGGGAGCAAAGGGTGAAGCGGGAGGCATCACACTCTTTTAAACAACCAGATCTCATGTGAACTAACTGAGCAAAAATTCACACATCTCTAAGGGGATGGTGCTAAACCATTCATACAGGATCCGCCCCCAAGATCTGATCACCTCTCATTAGGCCCCACCTCCAACAAGGGGAATCACATTTCAACACGAGATTTGGAGGGGACAAACATCCAAACCATATCAAGCATTATTAGGACACATTATTGGGACAGTTGGGGAAATTTGAATATGGAATATACTTTAGATAATAGTGTCGAATCATTGTTAAAATTTTCAAGTAGTTGTATTGTGGTTATGTAGAAGAATGTCTCTTTTCTTAGGAAATAAATTCTATATTTAGGGAGTATTCAGTGATGAAGTGTCATGATGTCTGCAATACATTCTCAAATGGTTCAGCAATGCGTATATTAAGGAAGGGAATCAAGAGAAATAGAAAATAAATGTGGCAAAATGTTAACAATTGGTAAATCTAAGTGAAGATTTCTTCACTGTTCTGTGCCTGCAACTTTTCTGAAGGTTTGAAACATTATAAAATTAAAAGCTTAAGAAAAACTATTAAACCAAAGCCAGGCATTTCTTTCTTTTTTTTTTTTTTTCTTTTCTTTTTTTTTTTTTTTTTTTTTTTTGTTTTTTGAGATGGAGTCTTGCTCTGTTGCCCAGGCTGGAGTACGGTGGCGCAATCATGGCTCACTGCAACCTTTGCACCCTGGGTTCAAGCAATTCTCCTGCCTCAGCCTTCCTAGTAGCTGGGATTACAGGCACGCGTTACCACACCTGGCTAATTTTTGTATTTTTAGTAGAGACAGGATTTCGCCACATTGGCTAGGGTGCTCTCGAATTCCTGACCTCAAAGTGATCCACCTACCTTGGCCTCCCAAAGTTCTGGGATTACAGGTGTGAGCTACTCTACCTGGCCAAGCCTTGTATTTCTTGGGAAAAGACATCCTGGAGTTAAATACGTTAAGCCAATGTGCTTTGCTTCAGGCCTACAAGAAATTATGAAGAAGTCCAAATATGTGACAAAGTGACCAGCCAGCCAGCAGGACATTGCCATGTAGGCTTGTTTCAGGACAGACATTTATTTAATTGAATATGACGTTAGAAATGCTGTAGTCCATATATTAATACAAATAGATAGACAGAAGCCCAGGGGATATGGTGTCTTGTCCAGCGTCACATACTTATATAGTGACAGAGCTGGACTTAGGAGAGAACCCAGGAGTCCTGTGTGGTTTTGTGTGTGTGTGTGTGTTTTTTGTTTGTTTGTTTGTTTTGTTTTGTTTTTTGGCGGGGGAAGGGTTTCAGAGACAGGGTCTTGCTCTCTTTCCCAGGCTGGAGTGTAGTGTTGCAATCATAGCTCACTGCACCTCGAACTCCTAGGCTCAAGTGATCCTCCTACCCTAGCTGCCCAAGTAACTGGGATCACAAATGTGAGCCACCGCGTGGTATATTTCAGTTTATTTTTTACTTTATTTTTTGTAGAGATAGAGTCTTGCTTTGTTGTCCAGGCTGGTCTCGAAGTCCTGGCTTTAAGCAATCCTCCTGCCTGGGCCTCCCCAAGTGCTGGGATTACAGGCATGAGCCAACATACACGACCTTTTTCGGTCTAATAATAAGATGGTGGCTGAGCACAGAACTAGAGTTTTTTTTTTTTTTTTTTTTTTGAGATGGAGTCTTGCTCATGGCCCAGGCTGGAGTGCAGTGGCGCAATCTCGGCTCACTGCAAGCTCCGCCTCCCGGGTTCACGCCATTCTCCTGTCTCAGCCTCCCAAGTAACTGCGACTACAGGCGCCTGCCACCACGCCCAGCTAATTTTTTGTATTTTTAGCAGAGACGGGGTTTCACTGTGTTAGCTAGGATGGTCTCGATCTCCTGACCTCGTGATCTACCTGCCTCGGCCTCCCAAAGTGCTGGGATTACAGGCGTGAGCTACCGTGCCCTGCCAGAACTAGAGTATTTTTCACCCTAGTTTCTAATTGGAACAAAAAATATCCAGGAATGGATTTCTTATTTTTGTTTTTTATTTTTTGAGACACAGTCTTGCTCTCTCGCCCAGGCTGGAGTGCAAATGGCGTAATCTTGACTCACTGCAACCTCTGCCTCTCAGATTCAAGTGATTCTCCTGCCTCACCCTCCCGAGTAGCTGGGATTACAGGCACATGCCACCAGGCCCGGCTAATTTTTGTATTTTTAGTAGAGACAGGGTTTCTCCATGTTGGCCAGGCTGGTCTTGAACTCCTGACCTCAGACGATCCACCCGCCTCGGTCTCCTAAAGTGCTGGGATTACAGGCATGAGCCACTGCCCCCGGCCCAGGAATGGATTTCTGTTATTGTGTTGCTATTGCTATTGTTTAATCCATATTGAAGCCCAAGCTACTTGTCCCCACTAAACCCACTGTCTCATGAATATCTGCCAGTAGCAAGGAGATTCAGGACTTCAGCCAAACTGGTGACAGTGCCATTTTGCCCATGACTGAGTGCTGCCCAATACCTCTTTCTATCTCTACCAGTCCTCTGTGAAAATGACACTACAGAGCAGAAGAAAGGACAAAAACAACATTACAGCTCAAGTGACCTTAAAAGCAAGGAAACCCTATTATTTGAATGGAGTAATGGATAGGCCTGACCATTATCAGTCACTCTGGATGTGACAGAAGTACACTTCTTGTTAGAGCATCAGAGTAAAAACCTCTTCAGCATTGCATTTGTCTTGAGCAAGCAAAAGGGAGGAAATGTGCAATAATAAGAGTGCTGTGTTTTGCACAAACTTTTTTATTCAGAAATATTTCTTACCTGAGAGTGGAATCTGTCATAAAACTAATTTGCTTCATTAAACAGCCTCATCTTCTTCCTTTCCCATCAGGTTGCTTCTTTTTTGCATATAATGTGTACAATGCAGCTGGATGTAATAGCTCATGCCTATAATCTCCACACCTTGGGAGGCCAAGGTGGGAGGATTGCTTAAACCCAGGAGTTCTAGACCAGCCTGGACAACATAGCAAGAACCTATCTCTCCAAAACATTTTTAAGAGCCAGACATGGTGGTGCATGCCTCTAGTCCCAGTTATTCCAGAGAAAGAAGTGGGAGGATCACTTGAGCCAAGAAATTTGAGGCTACTGTAAGCTCTGATCATGCCACTACACTCCAGACTGGGTGACAGAGTAAGACCCTGTCTCAAATTAAAACAAAAAAAATAAAGAAATATGTGCAATGTCTTAGAAACCTTTCCTTCCCTTGATAATGAAGGTCCTTGTTCTTTCTCCATGAGATATGAGGTATTATGATCATCTTCTTTTCTGGTAAAATGTTGGTGTATTTGATGTGTAAATACTGTATATATGTCTTTCTTTCCTTCCTTAAGTACTACCCTGGCATAACTTAATTGTTCATAGCTGAAATGCCAAGACTCCACATTTGGGCATCAAATACCATATGTTGAAATATCTTCTACCTGGTGCCCATCTATAAATTCTTATAATTTCTTGGTGGGGTGGTGGAGAGAAGCATCATCTAGGCACATGTATGGTAGCAGAATCCCAAGGCAAAGAAAAAAAGACTTCTTGGCTATATTAAAAATAATTATATTCACCCTCAGTTAGGCAAATCTGGAGGAAGATTAGGAGATAAGTTGCCCACATTTATCATCCTACGGTCAATCAATACATTCACTAGACATTTCCCCTGACACTCTATTAAACCAACCCCTTCTACTAAGAAGATAAAACTCTTTAAATAGAAAATAAGTAGACAGTGACGAACAGCAATATTATCTTTGCCTACAATTTAAGTTCGCAGGACTTTGGTAAACTTTTGAATCCCTTATGCTCTGGACAGAATATTACATTTTCCAGCTCTCTGGGGAAGATAAACTGAGTGACTTCCTCCTTCACAAGTTTTATATTACAGGGCAGAAGAATGACTTCAATGCTTACAGTATGGCTAGCAGTGGCCTCGAGTTGTAAATATGGGCAATATGACCTTACGAAATAAGGAACCAAGTTGCAACTGTTTTTTTGCTTATTTCAGGGTATTGCTTAGATTTGCATGAGTGACTTTGAGGGTTCTTATCTCAAGGGTTAGTGTACTGAGAGAGAGAGAGAGAGAGAGATTTATTTTATTTATTTTTGAGACAGAGTCTTGCTCCATCACCCAGGTTGGAGTGCAATGGTGTGGTCTTGGCTCACTGCAACCTCTGCCTCCCAGGTTCAAAGCGATTCTTCTGGCTTAGCCTCCCAAGTAGCTGGAACTACAGGTACAAACCACCAAACTTGACTAATTTTTTTTTTTTTTTTTTTGTATATTTAGTAGAGATGGGTTTTCACCATGTTGGCCAGACTGGTCTCAAACTCCTGTCCTCAAGTAATCCACCCACCTTGGCCTCCCAAAGTGTTGGGATTACAAGCATGAGCCATCACGCCCAGTCAAAAGGAAGATTTATTAAGGAATTGTCTCCTGTGATTGTGGAAGCTGCAATGTCTTATGATCTGCTGTCTACAAGTTAGAGACCCAGGAAGGCTAGTAGTGTTGTTCCAATCCAAGTCCAAGGGCCTGAGAATCAGGAGTGCCAATGGTATAAATCCTAGTGCAAGAGCAGGAGAAGACCAATGTCCTAGCTCAAACAGTCAGGTTGGGAAAGAGAATTCACCCTTCCTCCACTTTTTTGTTCTATTCAGACCCTCAATGGATGGGATGATGCCCACTTGCATTGGGGAGGGCAATCTGCTATACTTAGTTCATTGATTCAAATGCTAATCTCATCCAGAAACACTCTTACAGACATACCCAGAAGGAGTATTTAGGCAAATATCTGGGCACCTTATGGTCCAGTCACATTGACGTATAAAGTTAACCATTACAGTTAAGGAACTAATACTTACTGACATCTACTAATGTACCAAGAACTATTTTGTGTGCTTTACATACATCATCTAATCCCCTTACCTGGAGACTTTAGGAAGGTGTGGACCATGTCTCTTTTTTTCACCATTACATTCCCAGCAATCAGCATGATTGATAAGCATACATGAATATTTACTGAGAATAAATGAACATAAAGATCTATTGAATCCTCAAAACAATTCTATCAAGTAGATGATGTAGATTCTATCCTTATTTTACAGATAAACTGAGGCTCGACAAGTTTAAGAAGACTGTTATCTCAGCTGGGCACAGTGGCTCACACCCGTAATCCCAGCCCTTCAAGAGGCCAAGGCGGGCAAATCACTTGAGCTCAGGAGTTCAAGACCAGCCTGACCAACATGGTGAAACTCCGTCTCTACTAAAAACACACAAATCAGCCAGGCGCGGTGGTGCATGCCTGTAGTCCCAGCTACTCAGGAGGCTGAGGTGGGAGAATCACTTGAGCCTAGGAGGTTGGGGTTGCAGTGAGCGGAGATCGCGCTCCGGTCTGGGTGACAGAGTGAGACTCTGTCTAAAAAAAAAAAAAAGATTATCATTTCATTAGAACTTTGAAGAAGGGTTCTCTGGATATCCAAGTATCTTTCCTAATAATACAGGTAAAGCAGGATTCTTACTAACAAAGAACATTTTAAATGCTAGAAAAAGCCTGTGGGAGCCAATATCCTGACTCTTGTTCAATAAAACCTCTATCACTCAAAGACAATTTCCTTCTCTCTGTATGGGGTAAAAGAATAGCTTATTATTATTATTATTATTATTATTATTCTGAGACCGTGTCTCGTGGTGTCACCCAGGCTGGAGTGCAGTGGCGCAATCTTGGCTCACTGCAAGCTCTGCCTCCTGGGTTCATGCCATTCTCCTGCCTCAGCCTCCCAAGTAGCTGAGACTACAGGCGCCCGCCACCACTCCCGGCTAATTTTTTGTATTTTCAGTAGAGACAGGGTTTCACCGTGTTAGCCAGGATGGTCTCGATCTCCTGACCTTGTAATTCTCCCGCCTCGGCCTCCCAAAGTGCTGGGATTATAGGCATGAGCCACCGCCAGCTTTCTGGTTTTTAAGCAAAAGACTCATGAAGACCCTTTCTTTACCAACTAACCCAACATAATGACATCAGATGTGAGGATCACATAAGACATCTTTCAAGATGCAGAATATGCATCTTTAAGGCTTTGCCTTAACACTTTTGGGAGACTGAGCTAGCAGCTATTACTCATTCCCCTTTACAGATTGGGAAAATGTAAGACACGAGTTAGAAAGTAATTTAAAGAATGATTAGAATCTGGATTTCTTCAATCCCAGTCTTTCCCCCATCAGAATCACATGCTAGCATATCTCTCTAGAAGTCTCAACTGACAGCCCACACGCCTACAGAATTATTTTGTCTGATTCATGCGATGTCATTACATTTTGCAAATTAAAACTCAGTAGATATCTTAATTTCTGGCTACTCTTAAAATGCCCCAGAAATCTGATAACACCAAGTAGAATACTATGACCACTGTGTCTTCCTTTTACAAGTTTTCGTTTTTCTTTTATTGTGGTGAAATATACATGATATAAAATTTACCATTCTAGAGTTTTTGTGTTTGTTTTTTGACAGGGTCTGGCTGGAGTGCAGTGGTGCAATCACAGGTCACTGCGGCCTGGACCTCCTGGGCTCATGTGATCCTCGCACCTCAGTCTCTCAGGTAGCTGGGACCACAAGCATGTGCCACCATAGCCAGCTAATTTTTTTTATTTTTTGTAGTGACATGGACCAACACACCCGGCCCATTTTAGCCATTTTTAAGTATATGATTCAGTGACATCAAGTATATTCACAATGTTGTGCAACCATCACCACTATCCATTTCCGGAACTTTTCATCATCCCAAACAGAAACCCGTTAAACAATGACTCCTCATTTTCTCCCCTCCTTCAGCCCCTGGTATCCTTTATTCTACTTACTATGAATTTATATTCTAGATACCTCACATAAGCAGAATTATACAATATTTATCTTTTGTGTCTGGCTTATTTCACTTAGCATAATGTTTTCAAGGCTCATGCATGCGAAACGGACCCGTAAACAGTTTTTTTTGATAAACATAGAAATTGACCCTTCTGGTCTTAAAGTTTGAAACTTATATCTGAGTTCCTTCCCGGGGAAATGACCTTCAGGCATCTAAAAAAAAATTATCAAAGAACTGAAACTCATCAGATCACTGCTTCCAGATAGTGAGATGCCCAACCCCCTCATTCATCATGATTGCTGCCTTGCTCCTCCCTAGTTCCTATCTTCTTTCTTTTTGTGTTGTTGTTGTTTTCTGCTTTTTTTTTTGGAGACGGAGTTTCACTCTTGTCACCCAGGCAGGAGTGCAATAGCACAATCTTGGCTCAGTGCAACCTCTGCCTCCCAGGTTCAAGCAATTCTCCTGTCTCAGCCTCCCGAGTAGTTGGGCTTAGAGGCGTGCACCATCACGCCGGGCTAATTTTGTATTTTTAGTAGAGATGGGGTTTCACCATGTCGGTCAGGCTGGTCTTGAACTCCTAACCTCAAGTGATCCACCTGCCTTGGCTTCCCAAAGTGCTGAGATTACAGGCGCCTTGGCTTCCCAAAGTGCTGAGATTACAGGCGTGAGCCACTGCGCCCAGCCTCCTAGTTCCTATTTTCTAACACATTGTTACTTTTCTTCCCTGCTATATAAATCTCTAATTTTAGTCAATCAGGGAGATGGATTTGAGACTGATCTCCCAATCCTCGGCTGCAGCACCTGATTAAATAAAGCCTTCTTCCTTGGCAATAATTTTCCATGGCAATAATCATAGTCTCAGTGATTGGCTTTCTGTGCAGCAAGCAGCAGGACCTAGACTTAACCGCTGATGTTTCGGTAACACACGTTGTAACATGTTATCAGAATTCCATTCCTTCCAGGCAGGAGTGGTGGCTCATACCTGTAATCCAGCACTTTGGGAGGCCAAGGTGAGCAGATCACTTAAGGTCAGGAATTCGAGATCAGCCTGGCCAACATGGTGAAACCCTGTCTCTACTAAAAATACAAAAATTAGCCAGGCGTGGTGGTTAGCGCCTGTAATCCCAGCTACTCGGGAGGCTGAGGCAGGAGAATTGCTTAAACCAAGGAGGTGGAGGTTGCAGTGAGCCAAGATTGCACTATTGCACTCCAGCTTGGACAACAGAGAGACTCCACTTCAAAAAAAAAAATGAATTTCATTCTATTGAATAATATTCTATTGTATGTGTATACCACATGTTGTTTATCCATTTGTTGGTGAACATCTGGGTTGTTTTCAGCTTTTGACTACTGTGAGTAATGCTGCTATGAATATGAGTTTACAAATATCTGTTCAAATCCCTACTTTCTTTTGGTATATACCTGGAAGTGGAATTGCTGAATTGTATGATAATTCTATGTCTAATTTTTTTTTTTTTTTTTTTTTTTTTTTTTTTGAGACTGTGTCTCAATGTTGCTCAGGCTTGAGTGTGATGGTGCTATCTCAGCTCACTGCAACCTCTGCTTCCTGGGTTCAAGTGATTCTCCTGCCTCAACCTCCCGAGTAGCTGGAATTACAGACACCCGCCATCATGCCCAGCTATTTTTTGTAGAGACGGAGTTTTACCATGTTGGCCAGGCTGCTCTCGAACTCCTGGCCTCAAGTGATCCATGGGCCTTGGCCTCCCAAAGTGCTGGGATTACAGGCAGGTGCTACTGAACTCTGTATTTTTTCTTACTTTTTTTTTTTTTTTTTTTGAGACGGACTCTCACTCTGTCGCCCAGGCTGGAGTGCAGTGGCATGATCTCGGCTCACTGCAACCTCCGCCTCCCGGGTTCAAGCAATTCTCCTGCCTCAGCCTCCTGAGTAGCTGGGATTACAGGCACCCGCCACTACCCCCAGCTAATTTTTTGTATTTTTAGTAGAGATGGGGTTTCACCATGTTGGCCAGGTTGGACTCAATCTCTTGACCTCGTGATCTGCCCGCTTCGGCCTCTCAAAGTGCTGGGATTACAGGCGTGAGCCACTCCATCTGGCCCGGTTTCTGTCCTTCATGTTTGAGTCTTTTCTTTAGTGTCTGGTTCCTGGGCTGCCTGTTCACATTAAAGGATATGGGAATAACAAGCTAATTGGAAATCTAGGTTCCAGAGAAGATTGGTGGCTGAAGAGCTTCATCACAGGGTGATGGGACTTCAAGCTGGTTTTGTCCCTGGGCAGACCTATAAATGCTGGTATTTGTAGGTCTTTTTTTCTGGGGCCGTTTAGTTTCCGCAGAGAGGAATTCTCTCCTGCCAGGCTGATTGTGGGGGAGGAGAGATAGGTGTAAGCTTGACTACTTGCATCCTAAGCATTTATCTAGGTGAGGGTTATAAGGTTCCAGACCAATGTTATCGGTTTCGGAGCACCTACAGTTACTAAGCTAAGGAGAGTTGATAGAATTCTTCTTTTTATCGCCTTTTTCTCAATATAAATTATTATTCAGAACGGAAAATTTCAGAAGCTAAAATAACTCCACTGAATATTTTGATCAGGGGAACAGGTTGGCCTTTTGTCACAAAATATGCTTCGTTAAAAAAAAAATGCCTGCTCTTTCTGAAGTTTGCCAGTTTGGATGTTTTTCATGCCCCAGAAACTGCTGGTGGCAGCCCAGCATGGTAGGGTGAATAAGAAAGTCTGGCTCTGTCTGTGGATGTTGAAACTCTGAAGCTTGGCCAAAACATGAAGTCATTTTAGGGTCCAAGAGATGGAAGTAAAAGCTTAGAACATCACTAAATTGTAACAGATGAACTGGATTTCAACCAAAACTACAGATATCTTACAATATTGTGTTCACAAACAAATGTCTACGCCATTGTATGGAGAGGTTAGAGAAATGCAAATGGAGGCTGAGGTTTTACTTCTCGCTGCCAACCAAAATATGTGTTCTAGAAAACAAAGGGAGTGGGGGTGTTTAAAGGGCAGAAAGAAAGCAGGTTTGTCTACTGTTAAACACACCTGCATCCAAGTAATTATTCAGCAGTATAAAAATATTGCCTTTCCATGAATGATTAAATGGGTGTGAGAAAAAATAATACATAATAATAATAAAACATTGCCTGTACAATATAGTCTGAGTCAAAAAGAGCTAGGATCCCAATCTATGTGTCATAACATAGCTGATAATGACAGATGCACTTTTATCAAAAGTTAGGTCAACATTTTCTGTGTTTTTTGTTTTTTGTCTTTTTTGTTGTTTTTTGAGGCCGGATCTCGCTTTGTCGCCCACGTGAGTGCAGTGATGCAATCAGAACTCACTGCATCCTCAAAGTCCGGGTCTCAAGTGATTCTCCCACCTGAACCTCCTGAGTAGCTGGGACTACAGGTGGATGCCACCATTACCAGCTAATTTGTCTTTATTTTTATTTTTTGTAGAGACGTGTGTGTGTGTGGGGTCTCACTATGTTGTCCACGCTGGTCTCAAACTCCTGGACTCAAGCAGTCTTCCCTCCTTGGCCTCTCAAAGTGTTAGGATTACAGGTAGGAGCCACCACACCAGGCCAGGTCAATATTTTCTAAAGTAACTAAGATTTTGGAAAAGTCCCCAAATCTTACATTTCATCCTTCAAAAAAAAAAAAATTTTTTTTTTTGAGATGGAGTTTTGTTCTTGTTGCCCAGGCTGGAGTGCAATGGCATGATCTCGGCTCACTGCAACCTCCACCTCCCGGGTTCAGGCGATTCTCCTGCCTCAGCCTCCCAAGTAGCTGGGATTATAGGCATGCACCACCACGCCTGGCTAGTTTTGTATTTTTAGTAGAGATAGGGTTTCTCCATGTTGGTCAGGCTGGTCTCAAACTCCCGACCTAAGGTGATCGCCTGCCTTGGCCTCCCAAAGGGCTGGGATTACAGGTGTGAGCCACCGTGCCCAGCCAAATCCTCTAAAACGTAAAGACTGAGATTGAGTTTCTGGAGACAGAAAACTGACCTGTAGATGCTTAGGAAAAGTAGACTATTTACATACTCACTATTCTCTTTTGGGTTACTCCAAACACCAATACTTTTTAAAGATGAGTGAATGCTACATTCTGAGTCTTTTTTTCTAATGTGGCCCAAGCGACCTAAACAGTGTTTGATCACAGTCTTATTCTGTGAGACACGTTGTGCCCTATTTAACTTCTAGATAAATGCTAGCAGAATTTGCATGTCATCTCCTTCTCTTCAGATGTATGAAAGGCAGCTTCCCAGGAATCTCCCTTCAGTTAATAATTAAAGGTACACTCAAAAATGTATGTGCCAGGAGTAATCATAGCAAAAAAATTGAAGGCTTATCTAAATGCCCAACTGTTAGGGATTGGTTAAATAAGAAATGGGGCCGGGCATGGTGACTCACACCTATAATCCTAGCACTTTAGGAGGCTAAGGCAAGGGGATCGCTTGAGCCCAGGAGGTCAAGACCAGCCTGGGTAACATAGGGAGGCCACGTCTCTCAAAACATTTTTTTAAAAAACATCATCTGGCTGTGGTGGCATGTGCCTGTGGTCCCAGCTACTTGGAAGGCTGAGGTGGGAGGATTGCTTGAGCCCAGCAGTACTTCAAGGCTGCAATAAGCTGTGATTGCATCACTAAACTCCAGCCTGGGACAGAGTGAGACCCTGTATCAAAAAAAAAAAAAAAAAAAAAAAAAAAAAAAAAAAAAAAAAAAAAAAGAAAGAAAGAAAAAAGAGAGAAAAGAAGTGTGGATTCATCCAAACAAATACTTAGAAAGAGAAAAAAAAATACTCTGTCAGTTTGTCAGAGTTTGACTTATGTGTTTATTTATGACTTAAATACGGAATGCTTAAATTATAGTAAAACATATACAAAATATCTGAGAAAAACAGAAGTCCAGTTATTCCTAGATGTTTGGTTTCCGTGATGCCAACTATGTGAGTTTGTTTCTTTGAAGGCGTCATTTATGTACTTTAAGTACACAGTTAGATTAATTTTTATACACATGACCATCATCTAGATTTAATACATGTTATTTCTAGCACCCAAGGAGTTTCTCTCCTGCCTTTCATCTCCTCAGTCAAATCCCATCCCAAGTTCCTCCCCAAGTAACCTCTATTCTGACAATTCAGGGCTTTAAAAAATGTTTGGCCAAATAGCTAGATTTTTCCAGATATAAAAATGTTTGTCAGCCAGGCGCGGTGGCTCATACCTGTAATCCCAGCACTTTGGGAGGCTGAGGCGAGTGGATCACCTGAAGCCAGGAGTTTGAGATCAGCCTGGTCAATTTGGCGAAACCGGGTCTCTACTAAAAATACAGAAAACAGCTGGGCAAGTGGCGGGTGCCTGTAATCCCAGCTACTCGGGAGTCTGAGGCAGGAGGATCACTTGAACCCAGGAGCTAGGAGGTGGAGTTTGCAGTGAGCCAGGATCATGCCACTGCATTCCAGCCTGGATGACAAGAGCTAAACTGTCTCAAAAAGAAAAAAAAAAAAAGTTTGTCTTGCTACACACACAAAAAACAGGTAGCTATGTGAGATGATAGATATGTTAATTTGCTTGACTACAGTAACCATTTCATGACTTGTATGTATATAAAAACATGGTGAGTATCTTAAAAATATACAATAAAATTTTAAGAAAAAAGTATGTTTGGTACCAAAATACTTGTTCTTAATGTTTCAGTTTTCTTCTCCCTTGTTCAGTCCCAATACTACACCCATGAAGGGAATCAATTTCCTTCCTGGCACTTACTCTGTCCGTTTCTGTAATTTTCCACAAAGAGTGGGGAAAACAAAAAATGTATCCCCTCATTCTTTTATCTGTTGGGAACTACTGAACTATCTCTTCACTTACTTGAACTTACCTTTTAAATGGCAGACAAAGACCACAAGAGGAACTATTGACAACAACCAACAAAACGTTTAACAATCTTTCAGATAACCTAATTGTATTAGGTTATTATGTATTAGGTTAAATGTATTAAAGACTACATTTAAAAGAGTAACATGAAATACATAGTCAGTATATATATTTTAAGTCTTAAAAATACAGCTTTTGGCTGGGCGTGGTGGCTCACGCATGTAATCCCAGCGCTTTGGGAATCCGGGGTGGGTGGATCACCTGAGGTCAGGAGTTCGGGACCAGCCTGCCCAACATGGTGAAACCCCGTCTCTACTAAAAACACAAAAATTAGCTGGGCGTGGTGGCACTCCTATAATCCCAACTACTCCAGAGGCTGAGGCAGGAGAATCACTTGAACCCGGGAGGTGGAGGTTGCAGTGAGCCAAGATTGCAGCACTGTACTCCAGCCTGGGTGACAGAGTGAGACTCCGTCTCAAAAAAAAAAAAAGGAAAAGGAAAAAAAGAAAGAAAGAAAATATGGCTTTTGAGCAATTATATATCTCAAAAATTATTTGGAAGAAATGTTTAATTTTTTTCTCTTTGATACAGGGTCTCACTCTGTCACCCAGGCTGGTGTACAGTGGAGCAATCACAGTTCAATGCAGCCTTGACCACCTGGGCTCAAACAATCCCCCCACCATCAGTCTCCGCAATAGCTGCAACCACAGGCATGTGCCACCATGCCCGATTAAGGTTTTTTTTTTTTTTTTTTTTTTTTTTCCCAGTAGATACCAGTTCTCACTACATTGCCCATGCTTGTCTTGAACTCCTGGGCTAAAGTGATCCTCCCGCTTCAGCCTTGCAAAGGACTAGGATTATAGGCGTGAGACACTGCACCCAGCCTAAATATTAGATTTACAAAAATTTGTGTACAAGGAGTAAAAAACTGGTAACTGTCTAAATGCCCAACAATGGAGGAACAGTTAAACAAATTACAGTGTATTCATACATTCATGAATATAGAATACCCTGGCGTCCTTCAAAATGAAGCTATTGAAGTAAATGTGTGACAAAGAACTATAGTCAGGACATGTTAAATTTAAAAATCAAATCACAAAACAGTATCCACAATAATATCCCATTAATATACAATAATATCTCAGCATACAATAATGTCCCAATTTTGGCATTAAAAGGTCCTAGGCTGTACCACTTATAATCTGTGTGATCTTGGATGAGTTACTTAGTATCTCTCACCTCCCTTATTTGTTAAATAAGGATAATAATAGTATAAATTTTGGCCAGGCATGATGGCCCACGCCTGTAATCCCACTTTGGGAGCTGCGGCAGGCGGATCACCTGAGGTCAGGAGTTTGAAACCTGCCTGGCCAGTACAGCAAAACCCCGTCTCTACTAAAAATACAAAAATTAGTCGGGCGTGGTGGCAGGCACCTGTAATCCCAGCTACTCGAGAATCTGAGGCAGCAGAATCGCTTGAACCCGGGAGACGGAGGTTGCAGTGAGCCGAGATCGTACCACTGCACTCCAGCCTCGGCGACAGAATGAGACTCCATCTCAAAAAGGAAAAAAAAAAAAAGTATAAATTTCATGGTGTCATTGTGAAGGTTATATCATATTTGACACATTTATGCAGTTTGTTAACTATGATTAATACTAACCGGTTAAAATATTAACTAGCTATTAATATATTATTAATTTGCTAATGTATACTTATGCGTTTATTGATATAATAAATGCATGCTATTTATATAATTTCTTTTTTTTCTTTGTGAGACAGGGTCTGCCTAAAGCTGGAGTGCAGTGGTATGATCATAGCTCACTGCAGCCTCCAACTTTTGGGCTCAAGTGATCCTCGTGTCTCAGCCTCCCTAGTAACTGGGACTACCATGCCTGGCTAATTTTTTTATTTTTATTTTTTATTTTTTGTAGAGATGAGGCCTCACGATATTGCTCAGGCTGATCTTGAACTCCTGGCCTCAAGTGATCCTTCTGCCTCAGTCTCCCAAAGTGTTGGGATTACAGGCATGAGTCACTGTACCTGACCTATTTATGTAATTTGTGTGTCTAAATTTTTAAAATGATATCCAAATAATTTCTTCATATAAAAGCAGAAATATTGCCTTGGAAGCCATATTCTATTTATTCTCTAAAATCTGTAATTTTGGATTATTCTAAGCTGTCAATAAATTTTAGTGAAAAATTGCACACTATAAAATCATTCTGAAGACAAGATTGCAATAATGACTTACACAGATTAAGGAAAACATTATCCTTTAGAGAATAACAACCATACCTATAAGGGATTTAAGATATCATATAATTTCTTTCTGTTCAAGGCTTTCACTTTATATAGTGATAAAGGAACTGAGGTTTGATGGATTTGCTTAAAGTTATTGATACGTGACTGAGCAGGGGCTCGAACCTGGGTTAGTTGACTCGATATTCTCAGCCCTATTTTACAAGTACAGGCAGCTAGCAATTACATGTGAAAGAGTGTTCAATTAAATGTTATTGATGATAAATTAGAAAATTGCCAAGCTTCTTAGGAAATAAGGTGAATAAAAATAACTTCTGGACAGCTAAAAATAAGCAACATTACTAAGTAAAATTTTTCAAGTTTATCTACTTGCTTTACCTGTGCAATTTAGAGGCATATCACTCCTGGGGGAGGCAGTACATTGAAAATAAATCAACTTTCAATGGAAATGTGCCATATAATTCATTGTTCTTTGGAAGTTTTTGCTTGTTTGTTTGTCACCCAGGCTGCAGTGCAGTGGTGCATTCTGTTCAGTCGAGCATGGCTCACTGTAGCCTCAACACCCCTGGAGTCAAGTGGTCCTCCCACCTTAGCCTCCTAAGTAGCTGGGACTACAGGTACACATCATCACGCCAGGCTAATTTTTGTATTTTTTTTTTTTTTTTTTTTGTAGAGGTAGGATTTCTCCATGTTGCCCAGGCTGGTCTCAAACACTTTGGAGATAATTTTCCCCTGAAACATCAACAACAAAATGACCTTTTTTTTGTTTTTGTTTTTGAGATCAAGTCTCGCTTTGTCACACAGGCTGGAGTGCAGTGGAGCGATCTCGGCTCACCGCAGCCTCTGCCTCTTGGGTTCAAGTGGTTCTCATGTATCAGACTCCTGAGTAGCTGGGATTACAGGCATGTATCACCACACCCGGCTAATTTTTGTATTTTTAGTAGAGACGGGATTTCTCCATGTTGGCCAGGCTGGTCTGGAACTCCTGGCCTCAGATGATCCGCCTGCCTCCGCCTCCCAAAGTGCTGGGATTACAGGCTTGAGCCACCATGCCCAGCCCAATAACAAGACCTTTTATTGGGAAATTACATTTAAAAATTCCTCTTCTAAGCCTCTCACAGATTTATTTATGCATCCTGCAAATGTAATACATACCTTTACAATTTAAACATTTTTTGGGTCCTTTTGAAGGTTTTCTCGTCTCAACGTTTTTTATTCTTTTGAATTTGGGTATTAACAACTACCTTTCAAATTATCTGATCAGTGGGAGTTTTGTACACCTTTTTCATTTTCTTTCTCTGTTCTAAGAGTAATTCTTACTTTTCTTCATAGCTTGACTAATCTTGTTTTCTTACTTATGCAAATATCATATTTAATTCTGACCATTTTTTCTTTTTATATCTTTTCAATTGCCTGAGTCATTTCTCTTTCCATACCTTAACTTCCAAGTTGAGTCTCCATGTTTTTTCTAAATCTGTCACTTCTTTATATCCCTAAATTGTTACATTCCTTCTGGATCTCTGAGTAATCACACAATTTTCACCCATTGACGTAGTGTTTTGAACATTATAGAGTACTTCTCCATGTTAAAAGATTTAAATAGTCTCTATGTACACATCATCTTACTTTATAACTTCTCTATGTACAATTGAAGACATCATTTTTTCTTTTTCTTTTTTTTTTGAGACAGGGTGTTACTATGTGACCCAGGCTGGAGTGAAGCGGCACGATCATGGCTCACTCTGGCCTCAGCCTCCCGGGCTCAAATGATCCTCCCACCTCAGCCTCCCAAGTAGCTGAGACTACAAATGTATGCCACCATGCCCAGTTAATTTATTTTTTGTAGAGATGGGGTCTCGCTATGTTATAGAATGGTCTCGAATTATTGCCATCAAGCAATTCTCCTGCCTTGGCCTCCCAAAGTGCTGGAATTACAGGCATGAACCACCACATCAGGTCTATTTTTTTCTTTCTTTCTTTTTTTTTTTTTTTTTTTTGAGATGGAGTCTTGCTCTGTCGCCCAGGCTGGAGTACAGTGGCGCGATCTGGGCTTACTGCAACCCCTGCCTCCTAGGTTCAAGTAATTCTCCTGCCTTAGCCTCCTGAGTAGCTGGGATTACAGGTGTGCGCCACCACGCTTGGCTAATTTTTGTATTTTTAGTAGAGACAGGGTTTCACCATGTTGGCCAGGCTGGTCTCGAACTCCTGACCTCAGGTGATTTGCCTGCCTTGGCCTCCCAAAGTGCTGGGATTACAGGCTTGAGACACCACCCCGGCCTGTTCCTTAATTTGCATGTAATTAAAAGTGGGTATAAATGTGCCCCTGAGCAGCTGCTTTCCACACTGCCTACGGAGTAGCCCTCTCTGCAGGAGCAGTCACGGAGCTGTAACACTGCCCCCTCAATAAAGCTGTTTTTTCCGGCTTGCTCTTGAATTGTTTCTTGCTCTTGAATTGTTTCCTGAGCGAATCCAAGAACCTTTCCAGGAGAATCCCTAATTTGGTGCTTGCCTGCCTTGCATCAATACTACTAGAATTATTAAGAAGGTGGAGTTGTTATAGGTCAACAGTCTTTGGTGGGTACCTTTGGAACTTAGCCACTGGTTATCACATCATTGCTGTGGAAAGTGTTTCTCAGTTACAAAGCAAAACAAACAATTAGTGAATGAAAAGAAGAAACAACTTATTTATACTTTGTAGAGTAACTTTTCTTGCTAGTTTTTCAGGCTTAGAACTCACATTCTATTTTCAAGTTTTAGTTGCTCTTCCCAACTAAATAACACTTCTTGGCTGGGCTCAGTGGCTCATGCCTGTAATTCCAGCACTTTGGGAAGCCGAGGCAGGAGGATTGCTTGAGCTCAGGAGTTTGAGACCAGCCTGGGCAACATAGAAAAACTCTATATCTACAAAAAGTACAAAATCATTAGCCAGGCATGGTGGTGCATGACTGAAGTCCCAGCTACACAAGAGGCTGAGATAGGAAGCTCATTTGAGCCCAGGAGGTGGAGGCTGCAGTGAGCTGTGATTGTACCACTGCACGTCAGCCTCAGAGACAAAGTAAGATCTTGTCTCTAAATAAATAAATTCTTCAAAATCATGTAAGCCTTTCAGCAAATGTCTTGGAATTTCATTTAAATCTGCTTCTATTTGGAGGTGCATCGTAGGGACTCTTTCACTCTTATTATGTCATTGAATCTGATTTTACTTTATCTTCCTGGACTGTTTTCATTTAGCCAAGTTCATCATGTAGTCAATTCTGGCCTTGGGTTTTTTTTACTGTATTTTTTTTGAGATGGAGTTTTTTTTTTTTGTTTTTTTTTTTTTAAAGATCTGTTGCCCAGGCTAGAGTGCAGTGGCGTGATCTTAGCTCACTGCAACCTCTGCCTCTCAGGTTCAAGTGATCCTCCTGCCTCAGCCTCCCAAATAGCTGGGATTACAAGCATGTGCCACCACACCCAGCTAAGTTTTGTATTTTTAGTAGAGACAGGATTTCACCATGTTGGGCAGGCTGGTGATCACTTTTAAGTAAACTTTTCATGTACCCACACATGCTCTCCATCCAGAGTTCTGGTCCTTACTGGGATGGGCACAACACCAGCTCTTTTGCCCAGAGCTGGGTGGACCAGATGTATGATTGCTGCTGGAAACCTTTCACAACACTGCCTTTGCTTGTGTTAACGTGCTTCCCCAGTATACCTTCCTCCATCCATAATGTCAAGCCTAAACAAGAATGCTAAAAGCTTGAGTCACTGAAAGCTCAGGTAGGTGCCAGCATCTGTTCTCAGACTGCTCACGTATTTTTTGAGCAGACACGGATGATGACTTCTATAGGACCCACTCCCATCAATAATCTGAGGGTTGTGTTAGCTCTTAGGCTTTGAAACGACAGCCTCCTGGGGATAACAGGAGAATGGGAAAGGTTAGGGACTAGAGAAGTATGTCATTGATTTTTTAAAAATTCCTTGATATGGAAAAGCAAGATATCTGTTTTCTTGCATTATGAGTGACTGTGTGGGGGAGGTGGGAACGTGTGCAAATCATACCCATTCAGGATATGACAGCCAAGACAAGAAAGATAGAGGCACGGTTTCTCTTCTCTTGCAATAAACTGTCATTGTATCACGTTGTCTTTGATTCTCAGGTGTAGTTTATAATGACCTTCGCTTGCTGTTTAAATAACACTATGACTCAATGGCATATTACCAAAGACTATTGCTATTGAAGGCTGTGCCTAGCTGTACACTTAAGTATAGCTTAATGATGTCCCAGTACAATACTACGTGGCGATATGCCTTAGTTATGGTTATTTTATTCCAAATTAGCACATTAATTTAGGCTTTTATGTTTCACATGCATTTGTATTCCTTTTAAAAGTTATTTTTCCCTTTATTCAAAGCAAATGAGGCATTACATGTTTGCATTGTATTTATCAAGCTCACACCACGTGCATTTCACATTTGTTACGTATTGAGTACCTAGGAAATTGCTTGGCATATTTTTTGAAATAGCTTTATTAAGATATAATTCATATAACATATCATTCACCCATTTAAAGTGTACAATTCAATGACATTTAGTATATTCAGAGTTGTGCAACCATCACCGCGATCAATTTTAGAATGTTTTCATCACCCCCAGAAAGAGGCCTTGCAGCCCTTAGCTTTTACCTTCCCCAAACCCCACTCCCCCTCCTTCCAGCCCCAGGCAACCACTGATCTACTTTGTGTCTCTTTGGATTTACCTATTCTGAACCTTTCATAGAAATGAAATCACTCAATATGTGGTCTTTTGTGACTGGTTTCTTTCACTTAGGATAGTGTTTTCAGGGTTCATCCATAGAGTAGCATGTATCGCTAATTCCCTTTTGATGCCAAAGAATATTTCATCATAGATATTTACCACATTTTATTTATTCATTCATCAGGTGACATTTGGATTATTTCCACTTTTTGGCTATTATGACTAATGCTGTGATGAACATTTATGTATATGTTTTTGTGTGGACTTATGTTTTCATTTCTCTTGGGTATATACCTAAGAGTAAAATTCCGGGATTGAGAATTCTACGTTTAGCCTTTTGAGGAGCTGTTAGACTGTTTTCCAAAGTGGCCGTATCATTTTACATTTCCACCGGCAGTGCATGAGGGTACCGATTTCACCACATCTTCACCAACACTTTTTATCATCTTTTTGATTATAGCCATTTTAGTGGATGTGTAGTGGTATCTGACTCATTTCTATTCGAATTTCACTGATAGCTAATGATGTTGGACAGCTTTTCCTATACTTATTGGCGATTTCTACGTCTTTGGGGAAGTGTCTATTTAGACTCTTTAAGTGCTCATTACATTTTTCAAATAATTAATTATAAAATTTAATCACCACAGTAACCATGGTAAGCAGATTTTATTGTCTCTATTTTTTAGATAATGATTAGAAGGTGGAATGTTTACCTGAGGCCACACTGATGGTCAGTTTCTTATTTAGGTCTTTGGGCCCCAACTTTCAAATATTTTGGCCAAGATGCTTCAGTTGATGGTCTCCTCCATATATTTATAAAGAACCCAGCCATGGTAAGGAAATGCCTTTGATAATGACCGCTTTTTTTTTTTTTCTGAGATAGAGTCTCACTGTCACCCAGGCTGGAGTGCAGTGGCGTGATTACAGCTCCCTGCAGCCTTGACCTTCCAGGCTCAAGCGATCCTCCTGCCTTGACCTCCGGAGTAGCTGGGACTACAGGTGCCCATCACCACGACTGGCTAATCTTTTATTTTTTGTAGAGACAGGGGTATGGCTATGTTGCCCAGGCTGGTCTCTAACTTCTGGTGTCAAGTGATCCTTCCACCTAAGTCTCCCAAAGTGCTAGGATTATAGGTATGGGCCACCACACTCAGCCGATAATGGCTACTTTTATATCTTGCTGAGTCCTACAAAAGCCTATAAATCAGAATACTTGGCCTTGAGTCTGTTGAGTGCATTTCATTCTTGTAGAGTTAATGTGTTACATGTCTTTTATTTGGGTAGTTTTTCACATTGTAGGTGACTTATTTAGCCAGTTTCAGAGATGAGACTCAAAAAGAACAATTGAGGCCATGCACAGTGGTTCACACCTGGAATCCCAGCACTTTGGGAGGCAGAGGTGGGAGGATCACTTGAGACCAGGAGTTAGAGACCAGCCTGGGCAACATAGCAAGATTCCATCTCTACAAAAAATTTAAATTTAAATTTAAAAATCATCCAGGCATGGTGGTGTGCATCTGTGGTCCCAGCTTCTTAGGAACCTGAGGTGGATGGATCATGTGAGCCCAGGAATTCATTCAAGGCTGCAATGAGCCATCATCACGCCACTGCACTCCAGCCTGGGTGGCAGAGAGAGACCCTGTCTCTTAAAAATAAATAAATAAACAAACAAACAAACAAACAAATAAATAAAAGATATATTTGGCTGGATGTAGTGGCTCATGCTTGTAATCCCAGGACTTTGGGAGGCCCAAGCAGAATGATGGCTTGAGCCCAGGAGTCAGAGGCCAGCCTCCGCAACACAGCAAGACCCCGTCTCTAGAAAATATAAAAAAATACAAAAAAGAAATTTAGCCGCGTGGGGTGGCACAGGCTTGTAGTCCCAGCTACTCCAGAGGCTGAGGTGGGAGGGTCACCTAAGCCTGGGAGGTAGAGGGTGTGGTGAGCCGTGATCGTGCCATTGCAGTCCAGCCTCGGTGACAGAGTGAGAACTTGTCTCTAAAAATAAATAAATAATATATATATATAATCAAAGAAGAAGAAAATTGACATTCCTATCAGTCCTTGTTTTAAAACAAGGAAATTATAAATTTCCAGTCCTATAAAGGAAAAGAGAGTACTCTTTAAGAGTTAAGAGGTACCCTTGTAAATCTAATGCCCTCCAACACTGCTCAGTCCACTCAATTTAGCTCACCCTTTCACCCTTCTGCAGAGCTCTCAAGTTTAGTTTCGCTGTGAAGCATAGCTCTAAAGTTCCAGAAGGGTGACGGATTTTTCCTTGAGCTGTAGAGTTTGCTGCAAGCAACACTCTATCAGTCAGCAACAGCCCTGCTTGTTTGCCCCAGAAAGGGCACCACAACGTGGGGAAAAACATTGCATGTTTTCTTCCACACTGCCTGCCAACAGAGGCTTCACAGTACAGATGTGAAGCAGCCTTGGACATCTGCCAACACAAATGAATGCGAAGGCTCATCATTGGCCCACTTTGCACTACTGCCCCATGTGTTGAACTGAATCCAGGTCCGATTTTACTTCCACTAGCTTTCCACTAAACATTAAATCACTGAGATAGAATTTTATTATACGGGCCAATGTGCTCCTCTTTTGCCGTGAACTGGCTGTGAAGCAGTGTTCTTTTCACAGACCTGAGGGGTGTTATTAGAACTTTGTTTCTCCCAAATGCATTAAAATTGTTTCAGTCAAAATGAAACTCAGTTTCATTCTGGGGCAAGCAGCAGGCAAGCAGTTTAACTTCAGCACACATATGACAGTTTGGATGGTGGTGGCGGCTTTCTACGGGGAGATGTTAATGCATGAAGTGCCCTGCTCTAAGAGACTGTGTTAGATGATATTTAACTACTGATTAAATCAGAACCCTAGAATCCAGAGCCCTAGAATCATAGAAGTCACAAGACGGAACTGGACAGTATCTTAGAGACTACCTCATGTAGCCTCTCTTCCATTGAAAACTTCTCTCCACTATGACCCTAGGAGATGACCACCCAGAACCTTCCAAAATACTTCTGGTGATGGGGAACCCTCTTCTTGCAGAGAGGTCTGTTTCATTGCTAAGGACTTCTGGTCCTTAGAAATTTCTTCCCTTTGTTGAGCCATACAGAGCATTCTCGGACTTCCTTTTCTTCTCTTTTCTTCTTTTATTTTTTTTGAGGCAGGGTCTCACTCTGTCGCCCAGACTGGAGTGCGGTGGCACCATCTCGGCTCACCGAAGCCTTCGCCTCCCAGGTTCAAGTGATTCTCCCACATCAGCCTTCTGAGTAGCTGGGACTACAGGCATGGGTCAGCATGCCCGGCTAATTTTTGTATTTTTAGTGGAAACGGGGTTTCACCATGCTGGCCAGTCTGGTCTCAAATTCCTGGCTTCAAGTGATCCTCCTGCCTTGGCCTCCCAAAGTGCTGGGATTACAGGTGTGAGCCATCGCGCCTGGCCTATATATATATTTTAAACCTCAATAGGTTCTAGGAAATAATTCAATACCCCTTCCTAAAAAAGCTATTTTGAGTGATTCTTAATTTCTGATATGAAATTCCTTCTGGCTCTTTTACAACAGTGAAACTATATTTAAAATATCTTTTCCAAAGTAGCAATTTTTGTTACATTACTGTGTTTGCATTCTCCTTAATTTTGCCTGTGTTATTGAAAGTTTTGGGGTTACTCTTGGGAGAAGGGCCTTTTGAATCAGACTCCAGAGTTCACAGGGACTTTTTGTTTTTTTTTTTTTTGAGAAGGAGTCTCATTCTGTTACCCAGGCTGGAGTGTAGTGGCGCGATCTTGGCTCATGGCAACCTCCACCTCCTGGGCTCAAGTGATTCTCCTGACTCAGCCTCCTGACTTAGCCACCACACTCAGCTAATTTTTTTTGTATTTTTAGTAGAGACGGGGGTTTCACCATGTTGGCCAAGCTGGTCTTGAACTCCTGACCTCAAATGATTTGCCAGTGTCAGTCTCCCAAAGTGCTGGGATTACAGCGTGGGCCACCATGCCCAGCCCACAGGGATTTTTGAGATGGCATGCCCAGCAGTCCTGGTTTGCCATGCAGTCACCTGTCCAGTTTAACATGTGTTCTTTCAAAAAGTCTTGGTTTTTCCGATAAATTATACGATCTCCTTTCTTAAAGCTCAATAGCCTCATTTTAGAGAGGCAACAATTAAGGTCTAGGGGAATTAAATGACTTTCACAAGGTCTCCCACAGCAAGTTGGTGACTGAGCAGGGACTGGAATTTATGACTCCTGCCTGCAATAATGGAAGTGGTTCTCCTGCCTTCTCAATCAGCTTTGGGTTTCTAGGTGACAGCTTGTGAGTTCCTATGAACCAGATTGCGTGAGCATGTTATAAAGTCAGTCCCAGCTGTGATTCCAGTGAGACAAGCTAACAGCATGGGCACTGGTGCTCCCTAACACTGAAAGAACAGTGTTAGATGATGCCTGTTCTTCTCTTCTCTCTTGTAGTCCTCCTAAGTCAATTTCTTTCACGTGAAAGAAACTTTTGTTTTGGCTGGGTGTAGTGGCTCATGCCTGTAATCCCAGCACTTTGGGAGGTCAAGGCGGGTGGATCACCTGAGGTCAGGAGTTTGAGACCAGCCTGGCTAACATGGTGAAACTTTGTCTCTGCTAAAACCACAAAAATTAGCTGGGCATGGTGGTGCATGCCTGTAATGCCAGCTACTTGGAAGGCTGAGACAGGAGAATCTGTTAAACCCGGGAGGAGGAGGTTGCAGTGAGCCGAGATTGCGCCGTTGTACTCCAACCTAGGCAACAAGATCTCACACACAAAAAAATAGTAAAATAAAATAAAGAAACTTTTGTTTTGTTTAAGACAGGGTACAGGGTCTCAATATATTGCCCAGGCTGGAGTGCAGTGGCCGTAACTCATTGTAGCCTCAAACTCCTGGGTTCAAGCGATCTTCCTGCCTCAGTCTCCTGAATAGCTGGGACTACAGACACACACCACTATGTCTGGTTAATTTTACTATTATTATTATTATTATTTTTGTTATTTTGTAGAGAGAGGGTCTCCCTATGTTGCCAGGGCTGGTCTCAAACTCCTGGCCTCAAGCAATCCTCCCACCCTGGCCTCCTGAAGTTCTGGGATTACAGGTATGAGCCATCATGCCCAGCAAAAATAACGTTGTTTTTTTTTTATTTTTTGAGACAGGATCTCGCTCTGTTGCCCAGGCTGGAGTGCAGTGGTACAATCTCAGCTCACTGCAACCTCCACGTCCTGGCTCAAGCCATCTTCCAGCCTTAGCCTCCTGAGTAGTTGGGACTATAGGCTCGCACCATCACACTTTGCCAATTTTTTTTTTTTTTTTCATTTTAGTGACATGGTCTGACTATATTGCTTAGGCTGGTCTGAAACTCCTTGACTCAAGCAATCCTCCCACACTGGCCTCCCAAAGTGTTGGGATTTTAGGTGATTTTATTTTACAGACTTTTAACCACTTTGCAATCTCTATTTGAATAGCTTCCAAGTTCTGCGTTACTCACATAACTCACATCCCAATGTACATTTTCTAAAAATGTACCTGAGTATTTTCTTATGCAAAAGTTAAAAAAGAAAACTGGCTAATGATACTAAGCAGAAGAGATGAATGACAATGGCTGGAATACAAGGTATGAATGACTAAACAATGGGAACTGAACCAAAAGAAAGGTTAGGCTCTCAGACTCAATGTTCATGGTTCACTGTGGGAGGTCCCTGGTGTGAAAGGAAAATGTCCTGGTGTCAGGGAAAGGGCAGAAGGTCTCATTTCATTAAACAAATTTTTGTCTTCAGAGTAAACCCCTAAAAAGAAATCACTTCTTTCTGCTGATAGCTTCTTCCTCCTTGCCCTGACTTGGATTAATAAGCAGTTTGATCTCTGCTATCTCCCCATGTAGATACACACACAGCCCAATGACTGTTGGCAATTCTTGCAACTAATAGGAAAAGCAGGAAACCTCCTTCAACACATCCTTACTTTGTATTTAGCTAGCAATTTGAAGCTGCTTTCCAAGGCTGTAGGAGGATACGGTAGTGGAGTGTAAACCAGGGAGTGCTTTCCCTGTTCCCAAGAATGTGTCTACACCTAGGACTGAAAGTGTCCTACAATATCACAAGCATGGAGACTGAAAGGAAAGAGTGTTGTGTGAGTTTCACGGGCCTCTTTAAATTTTCAAATCCATTCCAATACAAGACTTGTATATATTTAGGGAACTTAGCTATTTACACGATCATTGAAGACTCTAAGACATTCGGAGACTGGGCATGGTGACTCACGCCTGTCATCAAGGCAGTTTGGGAGGCTAAAATGGAAGGATCATTTATGCCTAGGAGTTCAAGACCAGCCTGGGCAACAAAGCAAGACCCTGTCTCTATAAAAAATAAAAAAAATTAGCCAGGCATGGTGGCACATGCCTGTAGTCCCAGCTACTCAGGAGGTTGAGGTGGGAGGACCCCTTGAGCCAAGGAGTTTGAAGTTGCAGTGAGCTATGATCATACCACTATCTCCAGCCTGAGTGACAGTGAGACCCTATCTCAAAAAAAGAAAAAAAAGAAAAAAGAAAGACAAAAAGATAAATCTTAATGCTTTGTTAGGCATACAGTAAGTGCCTAGTAAGCATGTATTGAGTAAGTGGATACTAAATAACAAATGCTTAATAATGAGAGTAAGGGATGAATCCTCCTTATTTGAAAAAAAATTTTTTAGGCCGGGTGTGGTGGCTCACACCTGTAATCCTTGCGCTTTGGGAGGCCGAGGTGGGTGGATCACCTGAGGTCAGGAGTTCAAGGTCAGCCTGGCCAACATGGCGAAACCCTGTCTCCATTAAAAATTTAAAAAAATTAGCTGGGTGTGGTGGTGCGCACCTGTAGTCTCAGGAGGCTGAGAGGCAGGAGAATTGCTTGAGCCTGGGAGGCAGAGGTTGCAGTGAGCTGAGATCCTGCCACTGCACTCCAGCCTGGGAGACAGAGTGAGACCCTGTTTCAAAAAAAAATTTTTTTTTAAGAGATAGGGTCTTGTTCTGTCACCCAGGCTGGAACACAGTGCTGTGATCATAGCACACTGCAGCCTCGACCTTCTGGGCTTAAGCGATCCTCCCACCTCAGCCTCCTGAGTAGCTGTTACTAGGAGCGTGCACCACCACACCCAGCTAATTTTAAATTTTTCTTGTAGAGATGGGGTCTCACGATGTTTCCTAGGCTGGTCTCAAACTCCTGGGCTCAAACAATCCTCACACTTCAGCCTCCCAAAGTGCTGGGATTACAAGCATGAGCCACCACACCCGGCGCCAACAAGGAAAGCTTTTAGACTTGCACTGAAATATCAGCACCTCCCTAATGATGGTGAGCAGCATACACATGCTGTTCCCTGTACCTCCAGGCTGCCCCAGTGTTGTGAGCTGCAGGACTGCCCTATCTCTGTGCCTTGTCAGGGGGAATCACTGTAGTATTACCCTACTTTATTGTAAGATGTTATACCTAATGCCTCAGAAGCCAGACAGGATGTTCAGTCAACTTCCCAACAAAATCTTCAAGAGTTAGAGGACTGTCTTCAAGCCTTACTGCTAACATCACTTTCCTTGCTGTTCTGGATGGAAATGAAGATGAAACCTGTCAGAAAGTGAGTGTAGGCTATGACTAAAGCTGCTGACTGATAGAGGGTAAAGGAAGAATGCAAAGATACTACTGGATCGGCTTTTCTTTAATCCTAACAGGAGATGTAGAGAAGGTCTGCGTTTCTACGCCTTGGATTCGTGTTCAGTTGGTGTGTTTTTCTGAAGATTAAAAGTGAGTTTGCATGCAGAGGAAGCATACAGTGCCACCTGAAAGTCTCCCAGAAAAAGCTTCATAAAGCGATCTTTTGTCATAACAGGAAAATAGGAGCCTTATACCCATACCTTGAGTTACAAAGGAAAAAGTTACTTTATTTATTGCATTCTCACTTTTATTGCTCACCAGCACAAATATTTATTTGAGAACCTACTATATGCCAGGTGCTTTTCTGGGTAATACAAAGATTTCATCAAGGTATTCAGCGCAGTCTCAGGCCTGAAATTCACAGTATAGTTGAAGAGAAATGACAAGAACCTAAAAGATAAAAAACAGTCTGAAGCCAGTTGCGGTGCCTCATGCCGGTAATCCCAGCACTTTGGGAGGCCGAGGTGGATGGATCGCTTGAGCTCAGGAGTTCAAGACCAGCCTGGGGCAACATGGCAAAATCCCATCTCTACAAAAAATACAAAAAAAAAAATTAGCTGGGCATCGTGGCACATGCCTGTAGTTCCAGCTACTCAGGAGGCTGAAGTGGGAGGATCGCTTGAACCTGAAAGGCGGAGGTTGTAGTGATCCATGATCGCGCCACTGCACTCCAACCTGGGTGACAGAGTGGAACCCTGTCTCAAAAAAAAACAGAGGCCACACCCAGTGGTTCACGCCTGTAATCCCAGCACTTTGGGAGGCCGAGGCGGGTGCAACACTTGAGGTCAGGAGTTTGAGACCAGCCTGGCCAACATAGTGAAACCCTATCTCTACTAAAAATACACAAAATTAGCTGGGCATGGTGGCACACACCTATAATCCCAGCTACCAAAGAGGCTGAGGCAGGAGAATCACTTAAACCTGGGAGGCGGAGGTTGCAGTGAGACAAGATTGTGCCACTGCACTCCTGGGCAACAAAGCGAGACTTCATCTCAAAAAAAACCCAAATCAAACCAAAAACAAACCAATAAACAAACAAGTCTAAATGTACATATGCTATGCAATAAATGACAATATGGGTCAATAATATTATCACAAAGCTTCACATAGAAACCTCTCCTCCTCCGTTAGGATATTTTCTTTCTGGGGGAGTGCAGCAAAGGTAGGAGCTTAATTGCTTAGAGTAATTTTGATGTTTGCACAGGAACGCATAATGATATTATTGATCCTGAATGCAAACTCCCAGCAGAAACAGTTGTGAAACCTTCTGGGAGTTTGCACCTGGCAGCCTGGTTTCCCTATTCATCAAGGAGCCAGTGAAAGAACCCCAAAGCACCTACAGCTCCCAGGATGTGGCAGCGACCCAGAGTGCTTACCAAATGGGGTGAATGATTCTAGAAGATCAAAAAAGTTTGAGTGACAGTAGATAGCAGCATCAAATGGGAAGGAGATTGCTCCTCTTATCTCTAGTCATCAAAGTGCTTCACAAATCAATATTGGATGCTGCATTTAAAAAATTATACCATGATGGGAGATTGTCTGTGAATTGGCATGAAGAACGAAAACTTAGTTTTCTTTAAGAATCCTGGCTGGGCGCGGTGGCTCACGCCTGTAAACCCACCACTTTGGGAGGCGGGTGGAAAACGAGGTCAGGAGATTGAGACCATCCTGGCTAACAGTGAAACCCCACCTCTACTAAAAATACAAAAAATTAGCCGTGCGTGGTGGTGGGCACCTGTAGTCCCAGCTACTCGGGAGGCTGAGGCAGGAGAATGGCATGAACCTGGGAGGTGGAGCTTGCAGTGAGCTGAGATTGTGCCACTGCACTCCAGCCTGGGCAACAGAGTGAGACTCCGTCTAAAAAAAAAAAAAAAAAAAGAATCCTATTCAGCCAAGTGAAGTGGCTCATTCCTGTAATCCCAGCACTTTTGGAGGCTGAGGTGGGAGGATGGCTTGAGGCCAGGAAGTTCATGACCAGTCTGGACAATACAGCAAGACCCTGTCTCTACAAAAAAAAAGTGAAAGGTTAGCCAAATGTGGTGGTACACACCTGTAGTCCCAGCTATTCGGGAGGCAGAGGTAGAAGAGTTCCTTGAACCCAGGAGTTCAAGGCTGTAGTGTGCTATGATCTCGCCATTGCACTCCAGCCTAAGTGACAGAGTGAGATCCTGTCTAAAAAAGTAGTAAAAGTAAAAAAAAAATTTAAAAGAATTCTATTCATTGTGAATTTCAGGAGCTGTTATTTGGTCCTCTAATTAATTATTTACATGAAAGCAATGAATACTCTTTTACTTACTACTACTATAAAAACAATGTAATATTTTGTAAAAGTTTTGATTGAAGTATTTTTAAAGTTTTGATTAAAGTGTTTTTAAAACACTGAAAATAACAACAATATCTCTCAGAAAATAATGAGTTTCTTCCTGTTAGCGGTTGAATTGTTTACTCCCATAACTGAATAGTAACAGCACAACAAAGCCAGCAGTGGTAATTAAATGATTTGTGAACATAGGTTAACAAATTAGTGTATCGTGATGTGTAATTGTCTAATTAGGATTAAAAAAACTAGTCCTACCTGAAAGACTGATGAGATAACAAAACAAAATGGAATAGGTAAAAAGCATCATGTGATATATTAGGATGTATATAATAGTGTAATTTTTCTCCTTAAAACTTGAGAGGGTTACAAACATCTTTTTGATCTTACCTGTCCAAGTTGCCTGGCATGGTGGCTCACACCTGTAATCCCAGCACTTTGGGAGGCTGAGGCGGGCAGATCACTTGATGTCAGGAGTTAGAGACCAGCCTGGCCAACAAGGTGAAACCCCATCTCTACTGAAGAAACAAAAACTAACCGGGCATGGGGGCACATGCCCCCGTAGTCCCAGCTACTCAGGAGGCTGAGACGGGAGAACTGCTTGAACCTGGGAGGCAGAGGTTGCAGTGAGCTGAGATTGTGCCACTGTACTCCAGCTTGGGCAACAGAGCAAGTCTCCAGACTCCATTTCACAAAAAAAAAAAAAAAAAAAAAAAAAAAAAGATCTTACCTGTCCAAGTTATACACACTGGCTCAACTATATTCAATCAAGGGAAGAACAACTAACCAAGTAAGTGGGGGCTTGTTATGTTTTCAGGGTGAACTGGATGCTATCTACATGACCTCAATTAATTAAGATTATTTGTAGTTTTCATATGACAACCACCAGCATCTCAGGACTGTGAAGGCACCTGAGGGAAAATTACTTTGAATTCCACTTTAGCCCATGTGGGAACTAGATTTACAAACAAAACAAGTTAGCACAGTGGCTCACGCCTCTAATCCCAGCAGTTTGGAAGGCTGAGACAGGAGAATTGCCAGAGCTTAGGAGTTCAAGACCAGCCTGGGCAATATAGTGAGACCTTAACTCTAAAACAACAACAAACAATCAAAACAAAAAATAAAAACAAAACAAAATTAGGCATGGCATAGTGGCTCACACCTGTAATTGTAGCATTTTGGGAGGCCTAAGTGAGAAGATTGTTTGAGCGTAGGAGTTTGGGACTAGCCTGGGCGATAAAGCAAGACCCTATCTCTACAAAAATATAAATTATCTGGGCATGGTGGTGTGTGCCTGTAGTCCCAGCTACTTGGGAGGCGGAGGCGGAGGATCATTTGAGTCCAGGGGTTTGAGGCTGATGTGAGCTATAATTGTGCCACTGCACTCCAGCCTGGGTGACACAGTGAGACCTTGTCTCTAAAAACAAAACCTGGCCAGGCACTGTGGCTCACGCCTGTAATCCCAGCACTTTGGGAGGCTGAGGCAGGCGGATCACCTGAGGTCAGGAGTTCAAGATCAGCCTGGCCAACATGGTGAAATCCCATCTGTACAAAATATACAAAAATTAGCCGGGCGTGGTGGTGGGCGTCTATAATCCCAGCTACTTAGGAGGCTGAGGTGGGAGAATTGCTTGAACCCGGGAGGTGGAGGTTGTAGTGAGCTGAGATTGCGCCACTGCACTCCAGCATGGGCGACAGAGTGAAACTCTATCTCAAAAAACAAAACAAAACAAAAAAACCAACCCAAAAGACTTTCTTGTTGGGAATAATCCCTAGAATTGCAGCTGGAAATTTAAATGATACTTTAAAAAAAAAAAAACCTCATAAGCCATAGCGTACGATAATGAGACACTATATTACTCGCTTTGGTCCCCTCACCTGGAGAGGATTGTCTCATTAGAGGAACTCAAGAACATCTTCCACTCTGACCTCTCTTGTGTCCTTTTCTTCCCCATCAGCTCCTCCTCTCAGAATACTGATTTGAGAATGAATGATGGTATAGCAATATTTGGCCATGGCCAGGCACTATGGCTCAGTCTATAATCCCAGCACTTTGGGAGACCAAGGAAGGATCTCTTGAGGTCAGGAGTTTGAGACCATCCTTGCCAACATGGTGAAAACCCATCTCTATAAAAATACAAAAATTAGCTGGGCGTGGTGGCATGTGCCTGTAGTCCCAGCTACTTGGGAGGCTGAGGCAAGAGAATCTCTTGAACCCGGGAGACAGAGGTTGGGAGGTTGCAGTGAGCAGAAATCACAACACTGCACTCCAGCCTGGGCAACAGAGCAAGATCTTGTCTCAAAAAAAGAAAAAATTGGCCATCTCTTTTCCTGGTAAGGAAACATTAAAGCAACAGGGGATGATTTTTACCTAACCCCTAACAATATTAATATCATTGCTTCAACTAAGATCAACTTTTCCTCTCTTTTTCTGTGAAAGATAAATTCCTCATTTGAAAGCAACTAAAAGGATAGATAGTAAATATTAATTAACTTAGACAAAATTATTCTGGGTGTTATGAGGTAAGGAACATTTAGGATTCTTTATCCTTATTTATTTATGTAGTAGGGTTTTGACAATATCCTGATTACTACTTTCCATCTCATAAGCTGATTTGTACTTAGGTCTTATGTTTGAAAATGCTTATGTTTGGAAACTTTTCATAGATTAACTGAATTAGCTAGAGAATTTGCTAAATCTCTTGGTCTCAACTCAACTGAAAAATCTGCTTGTCACTGAGGAATTTCAGTCTAATCTACAAATTTGTCTGACAGCATCAATAGGAAAATTTACTTGGGGCAGAGGGATAGAGGTTGAGTCTGCATATCTGAGTGCTTAGAGAGTGATGATGGTTAAATGCAGTCCTGCGCCCCACCCCAAGCATTTGTGTGTGTGTGTGAGACAGGGTCTTGCTCTGTCACCCAGGTTGGAATGCAGCTATCATGGCTCACTGCAGCCTTGACCTTCTGGGTCTCAAGTGACCCTTCTGCTTCAGCCTCCTGGACTACGGGTTCACGATACCATGCCCAGATAATTTTTAAATTTCTTATAGAGATGGGATCTCATCCTATCATCCAGGATGGAGTGCAGTGGCATGATCATGGTTCATTGCAGTCTCTAATTCCTGGGCTCAAGTGACACTCCTGCCTCAGCCTCTTGAGTAGTTAGGACTACGTGTGAACACCACCACGCCTGGCTACATTTTATTATTTTTTGTAGAGATGGGGTCTCACTATGCTGCCCAGGTTGGTCTCAAACTCCTGGCCTTAAGTGATCCTCCTGCCTTGGCCTCCCAAAGCATTGGGATTACAGGTGTGAGCCACCATGTCCGGCCTGCATCCCAAGTATTCTGAATCAGTATCTCACTTTGGGTTCTGCCAAAGCAGAGCCTTAGACAAGGATTTGAGTGCCAGGAGTTTATTTGAGAGATGATCCCAATAACTCACTGAAAGGGGTCTGGAGAAGGGAAGCGGGGAAGGAAGGAAGGAAAAGAACAAAGGCTGTATTAATGAGAAGGTTATTTATCACCACGGCCACTTGAGGGTCAACCCCAAGGGGACCTCCTGAGACACTGCAAGGTACCTCAGTAGTCTCTCACTGACAAGCAAGGAAGTTGACGCTCCTGTTTCTCATTGGTTGACAGTTGCTGTTGGGGGCGTGGACTCCCTGATAATTCTGGCCTGCCTCGCGTGTGCACACAGCATGCTTCTGTGACCAGAGAAAATCCCCAGACAGAAAGACACAGAGATACGAAGGTAGAAATCTCTAGTGTGCAGGGACTAATCATGGAAGCTCCCCATAAAGGAGGGGATATGTAGGAGTTTGAGACCAGCCTGGGCAACATCGTGAGACCTTGTCTCTACAAAAAATTAAATAAGATAATTAGCCAGGCATGGTGGTGGCACATCTGTAGTTTCAGCTACTGGGAAGGCTGGAGGTAGGAGGACCGCTTGAGCCCAGGAGTTCAAGATCAGCCTAGGTAACATAGTGAGACTCCATCTCTACCAAAAAAAAAAAAAAAAAAAAAAAAAAAAAAAAATTAGCTGGGCATGGTTGCATGTACCTGTAGTCCTAGCTACTTGGGAGGCTGAGGTGGGAAGATGGCTTAAGCCCAGATATTCAGTGAGCCATGATCGCACCACTGCAATCCAGGGTGCACAAAAAAATGGACTCTGTCTCAAAAAAACGAGGAGAGGTTGGAGGGATATGGGTGTGATTCTGACAGCTACAATCAGAATCTCTGGCTGTGGCTGTGGGACTTGGGAACTTTATATTTTCAACTCCAGATGATTCTGATCTTTACAAAAGCTTAAGAATCACGGCTGTGAAAGGGAATCTGAACAGGTTTTCCCCAAGCTGTGCTACTTTCAGAGAATTTGAAGTCCCCAGAATAGCAAACAGCCCTGCAGGATCTGGCCTCTTCCTACCTCTTTGGCTCCATCTCTTGATTCAGATTTTTGTCTCCAAGCTCTGGCTGTAGCCATCAAATTGCTTGCAATTACCTGCAAACCAGGTGGTTTTACACTTCCGCCTCTGCTCAGAATGTTTCAGTTGCAAGTAAACTTAACTAACAGTGGCTAAAACAAATACGGGTTTATTTTTCTAACACAGCCAACAAGTCTGGAGATGGGTAGCTGCTGACATTGGTTTTGTGGCTTAATAAGGCCAGGGTGGAAGTCGGATTCTTTTAGATTTTCCTTTGCAATTGCAAGGGCTGCTGCAGCTCCAGGTATCATGTTTGTATTCAAGTTAGGAAGGGGCAGCACCAACTAAGCAAAAGCTTTCCCCAAAAAGCCCAGTAGAGTTCCCTTAATGTCTCACTGAGCAGAACCATGCCAAGTGTTTACCCCTAGCAGCAAAAGAGGTAAGTAAATATTTAGCTGCCAAGCTTTATAGAGGAAGCAGGAAAAGCAGATGAGGGTTGAGAAGTTTGAAATGGTGTTAGATTATCCCTTCTTCATTCTGTTTGCCTGGGGAGTACTTATTGAACTTTTTTTTTTTTGAGACAGAGTCTCACTCTGTCACCCAGGTTGGAGTGCAGTGGTGTGATCTCGGCTCACTGCAAGCTCCGCCTCCTGTTCACACCATTCTCCTGCCTCAGCCTCCCTAGTAGCTGGGACTACAGGCGCCCACCACCATGCCCAACTAATTTTGTTTTTGTATTTTTAGTAGAGACGAGGTTTCACCTCATTAACCAGGATGGTCTCGATCTCCTGACCTCGTGATCTGCCCCTCCTCGGACGAGTACTTACTGAACTTTTAAGATTTACCTTCCCTAATACATTATTTTGAAAACTTTTACACTTTCAGAAAAATTGAAAGAGTTGTACAGTATACACCTACATACCCTCTACCTAAATTCTATTATCAACATTTTACTATATTTGATTTATTTATATATGTATTTATTTTTTGTTATTATTTTTAGAGACACCCAGGCTGGAGTGCAGTGGCATGATCTCTGCTCACTGCAACCTCTGTCTGCTGGATTCAAGTGATTCCCATGCCTCAGCCTCCCGAGCAGCTGGAACTACAGGTGCACGCCACTACACCCAGGGAATTTTTGTGTTTTTAGTGGAGATGGGGTTTCATCATGTTGGCCAGGCTGGCCTTGAACTCCTGACCTCAGGTGATCCGCCCGCCTCAGCCTCCCAAAGTGCCGGGATTATAGGACTAAGCCACTGTGCCTGGCCTAGTGCTCTTAAGTAAAATTTATATACTCTCAGGCAAGGAACTCTGTGGTGACAATACATGCTCAGGTGTTAACTGGTCACTGAGATGGTGCCGGTAAGAGTTCCTGGGGTGGTTTACATTTTAACTGGGGAATCGTATCTGTCATACACCGTGAGTGGAGCCTGCCCTGCTCTGCTTCCAGGCAGTTTGCATTTCTCCCCAATCCAGATGCTATTCCTGGTTGCCCATTAAGAGGGAGTTCCATCCCACATTGCCTCTGACTGCCAGGGCCTGTTTTGGTAGAGCTTCATTTCATCTTCATGTTGTTCACTGCATGGAGAAATAAATCCCAAAGTCAGACGCTTCTGAGAAAAGATAGCTCTCTCCAAAAGAAGAGCCGTTTCTTGGCTACTCCCTGTAAGACTGGTTTTCCTTTCTCTAAGCACCATACCTCCTCCTGTCCATCTTCTTTTATTTTATTTTATTTTATTGAGATAAGGTGTCCCTCTGTTGCCCAGGTTGCAGGGCAGCCTCAAAATCCAGGTCTCAAGTGATCCTCCCACCTCAGCCTCCTGAGTAGCTATGACTACAGGTGTGCACCACCACACCCAGCTATTTTTTGAAATTTTTTTTGTAGAAATGGGATCTCGCTATGTTGCCCAGGCTGGTCACAAACTCCTGGGCTCAAATGATCCTCCCACCTCAGCCTCCCATAGTGCTTGGATTACAGGAGTGAACCACCATGTCCTGCCTCAGTTTCTTTTTTACTGTCCCTTTGGGAGCCAAGGTCCAGATTATAACAGTGTGACCTTATCCTTTTTAACGGGCAAGGGTACAACATTAGCTCACTGACAAAACGTGGGTTGTGCAGAAGAAAACAGCCCTGCAGTCAGGGATGGTGATCTAGCCCTGGCCCAGGACGGCAACCTGAGCCTCAGATCCGTGTCCTAGCCCTGGCTTTGCCATTAACACTCTGTTACTTTAGGCAAGTCACTTTCGTACTGTAAGCCTCAGTTTCCCCATCTAGGAAACATCCTGGATTCCATCTAAAATCACTGCCAGTTCTAAAATTGCATGAGCTATTTGAGAGTCAGGTTCAATTTGAAATGTCAAATTTAGGTTCCACATAAAAAAGACCTCAGCTGGTGGATCAATAAGGATTGCAAAGAGGTCATTTTTCACCTGTGAGTCCTTCATTCATCATTATCTTCCTTAATCACCTTGTGTCTAGTGCCTGCCCCGGGGCCGACAAATCTGTCCAGCTGCACAGCTCTTGCTCTTCTGGACGGGCAGCAAACCCAGCTCGGTTTGGCGTGGCACAGAGAGAGACGGAAGTATCAATTAACACAGAAGTGGTTCCTGGCAGGAGATCAGAAAGCTTTGTCCAGGTTCATAGAGTGAGGAGAGAGGCTGCGGACAGAGGCAGGAAGGGTGCAGACTATGAAAGCATTTGTTTGGGGACAGCAACCTCAGTACATTCTATGCAGGAACACGGCGACTGGAACACCTTGTGTGTCCTAATGAAGCATGGAGCACCATGTGTTATGTGTAAATGCAGAAGGCTAACTAATGGATTAATTTAGACAGCTTGTCTTTGCAGAGCGGAGGAAGTGGTGGCTGTAAATGGAGGCTGGAGTGCTAGCCAGCTTTGAGAGGAGAAGCCCGCAAGAACAGAAACACTGAGATCTGGCCAGGTGCGGTGGCTCATGCCTGTAATCCCAGCACTTTGGGAGGCTGAGGTGGGTGGATTGCTTGAGGCTAGGAGTTTGAGGCTAGCCAGGCCAACATGGCGAAACCCATCTCTACTAAAAATACAAGAATTAGCTGGGTGTGGTGGCACGCCCTGTCACCCAGGCTGGAATGCAGTGGTGCAATCTCGGCTCACTGCAACCTCCACCTCCCAGGTTCAAGCAGTCTTGTCTCAGCCTCCCGAATAGCTGGGACCACAGGCTGCACCACCATGTTCAGCTAATTTTTGTATTTTTTGGTAGAGATGGGGTTTCACTGTGTTGCCCAGGCTGGTCTTGAACTCCTGACCTCATGCGATCTGCGTGCCTCGGCCTCCCAAAGTACTGGGATCACAAGTGTGAGCCACTGTGCCCACCCTAATTTTTAAAGTTTTAAAATTCTCAGTAGAGTCGAGGTCTCACTATGTTGCCCAGGCTAGTCTCGAACTCCTGGGCTCAAGCGATCCTCCTACCTTGGCCTCCGAAGGTGCTGGGATTACAGACGTGAGCCACTGCACCCAGCCAGAAGATGGTTCTTAATTAAAGAAGATATTTTGGATGCCTGTCACACCCTGCTCTCGGAAACAGCACATCTTCTGCACTGTCTCCTAGATGAAGTGACTTTGTAAGGATGATTTCAGAGGCTGGAGTACAAAGGGAGAAGTACTTTTCAAAGCCAAATGCAGTGTAAGAAAGAATTCAAAGAGGAAGTCAAGCATTAATCTTGATCACAGCATCTCAACCATTTCTTTACTACTTATTGTTATTAGGGACAAATGTACCTAGTGCCTTATGGAAACCTGATAGACAAACGTTTAGGCGATTAAAAGAGGATCAATCCAGGGGCATTTATGCCTTCTACAAAAGAACTCCTCACTTTACTGAAGATTGCCTTCAGGAGTTCTTTTTTTAAAAATAGCAGCTTCTCTGAGCACTTAAAATGCGATCTGATTTACACACCTCAATTGGTTCTATTCTAGTTCAACCTAACTTTAAACATCTTTCTAGAGGCAAGAGAAATGCCTGTTTCTCTGTCTCTCTCTCTCTCTCTCTCTCTGCATCCCTCTTCCTTTTCTCCCCCCTCCCAAGGTGCCATGCCTTTAAATGGGTCTTGTCTGCTATAGAAACCTATAATGCCAGGACTGGAAAGGCCCAGAGCTGTGATTCAACCCCAGGCCCTGTTTATTTATTTATTTATTTATTTTTATTTAAGGCAACCTCCACCTTCTAGGTTCCAGTAATACTCATTACTCCCAAGTAGCTGGAATTATAGGCTACTCCAGGCCTGCCTATTTTTTGTATTTTTACCAGAGACAGGTTTTTGCCATGTTGGCCAGGCTGGTCTTGAACTCCTGACCGCAAGTGATCCTGCCTCAGTCTCCCAAAGGGCTGGGATTACAGGCCTGAGCCACCCCGCCCAGCCTTTTTTTTTTTTTTTTTTTTTTTTTTTTAAATAGAGACAGGGTCTTGCAATATTGCCCAGGCTGGTCTCAAACTCCTGGGCTCAAGTGATCGGCCCACTTTGGCCTCCCGAAGTGTTGGGGTTAGAAGTGTGAGCCACTGTGCCAGGCCAGGAATGTGATTTTTGACAATGTAGTTATCCTCTTTGAGTTTTCTCAACTTTATTTATTTATTTTATTATTATTATTTTTTGAGACAGCATCTTGTTCTGTTGCCCAGGCTGGAGTGCAGTGGCTTGATCTCAGCTCACTGCAACCTCTGCCTCTCAGGTTCACGTGATTCTCCTGCCTCAGTCTCCCGAGTAGCTGGGATTACAGGTGCCTGCCACCAGCTAATTTTTGTATTGTTAGTAGAGATGGAGTTTCACCACGTCAGTAAGGCTAGTCTCAACTCCTGACCTCAAGTGATCTGCCAGCCTCGGCCTCCCAAGGTGCTGGGATTACAGGCATGAGCCACTGCACCTGACCTGGACCCTGTTTTATTTTATTTTATTTTATTTTTTTCTTTTTCTAAGACGGTCTCACTCCGTTGCACACACTGGAGCAAAGTGGTGCAATCATAGCTCACTACAGCCTCGAACTCCTAGGCTCAAGTGATCCTCCCACCTCTGGAGTAGCTAGGACTACAGCTGTGTGCCACTATGCCTGGCTACTTTTTGTGTTTTTTGTAGAGAAAGAGTTTTGCCATGTTGCCCAAGCTGGTCTCAAACTTCTGGGCTCAAGCAATCCTCCCACCTCAGCCTCTCAAAGCACTGGGATTACAGGTGTGAGCCACTGTGCCTGGCTGTGTACAATGTTTTGATGGAATATATGGACGAAAGCAGTACCACATTCAGTTAAAATTTTACATTTCTTGGCAAAATATTTGATTATTTCCCACACCAAACAGTAAGAAATGACAGAAGCCAGATTGCATTGGCTTTTTCTTTTCTTTTCTTTTCTGTTTTTTTTTTTTTCTTTTTTTAATGGAATCTTGCTGTCACCAGGCTGGAATGCAGTGGCGCAATCTCAGCTCACTGCAACCTCCACCTCCTGGGTTCAAGCGATCCTCCTGCCTCAGCCTCTTGAGTAGCTGAGATTATAGAACCTGCCACCACACCCAGCTAATTTTGGTATTTTTTCATAGAAACAGAGTTTCACCATGTTGGCCAGGCTGGTCTCAAACTCCTTACCTCAAGTGATCCACCTGCCTCAGCTTCCCAAAGTGCTGGGATTACAGGTGTGAGCCACCTTGCCTGGCCTGTTTTCTGTGTGTGTGTGTGGTTTTTTTGTTTTATTTTGTTTTGTTTTGTTTTGTTTTGTTTTGAGACAGAGTCTCATGCTGTCACCCAGGCTAGAGTGTAATCTCAGCTCACTGCAATCTCAGCCATGCTGTCACCCAATCTCACCCATGCTGTCACCCAGGCAATAGTGTAATCTCAGCTCACTGCAACCTCCACCTCCCAGGTTCAAGCAACTCTGCTGCTTCAGCCTCCCAAGTAGCTGGGATTACAGGCACACACCACCACACCTGGCTAATTTTTTCTATCTTTAGTAGAGAAAAATAAATCTTTAGTAGAAAAAAAAAATCTATATATCTTTATATTAAAAATATTATATTTTATACTATACTATACTATACTTTATATTATAAATACTATATCTTTAGTAGAAAAAAAAAAACCCATCTAGTAGAGATGGGGTTTCACCATATTGGCCAGGCTGGTCTCAAACTCCTGGGCTCAAGTGATCCGCCCACCTCAGCCTCCCAAAGTGCTGGGATTACAGGCGGGAGCCATGGCATGGCACCTGGCCTTTTTTTTTTTTTTTTTTGAGACAAGGTCTTGCTTTGTTGCCCAGGCTAGCGTGCAGTGGCGTGATCATGGCTCATTGCAACCTTTGTCTCCTAGCCCCATGCAATCCTCCCACCTCCGCCTCCTGAGTAGCTGGAACTATAGGTGTGCACCACTATACCTGGCTAATTTTTAAAATACACCTGCATTTTCTTTTCATTGTACCCCTAGCACTGTGTGGCACCTGTCACATAGTAGGTGTGCTGTAAATACTTGAATACCTTCTTTTAACTGTACCTTGATTTTCTTGTCTGAAAAATGGGAATACGGTATTACTAGAACGCATCCTGGCTCGTGGGGTCTACAACAGAATCAAATCTTCTAAGCAAATATTCTTTGACAAACTAAGGTGCTATCTAACTATTAATGTGAATTATCGATGAAGGAAATGGGTCACCCACATTCATCACCAGAGGAATACATGAAAACCATGTTATCCCATTACCTAAATGAGCCAAAAATGGTCTGATATCATGTTCTGAAAGTTTGAGGTCGTTTAGCCTCAAAACTGAACCTTATCAAACAATGTCTTGTCTCAAATTGATGACGACTCAATTTGTACTCTTCAGGTAGCATATGTGATGGACAGTTTCTCAGCTGATTTCATCTGCAAGATAGGGAACAGCTGGGCCTTCAGAGCGTTCACTTGACTACATAAATACTCACAGTGTAGAGATAGTTTAAATACTTAAACTCTGGATATCTGTGGATAAATCATAACTCTTGAGATTATACTCATTCTCCTGCCAATCTAAAGAAAAATGCGGCCTACAAGGCTCTTTCCCTCCAATTACATATTATTCAGAAACTCCTGTGGTTCAATTTCCTTACCTATGAAATGGAAAGACTAAAATGGGAATACTACAATATTAGTCAGTTCTCACATTGCTATGAAGAACTACCTGAAGGCCAGGCACAGTGGAATTAGCCTGGCGTGGTGGTAGGTGCCTGTAATCTCAGCTACTTGGGAGGCTGAGGCAGGAGAATCACTTGAACCCAGGAGGCTGAGGTTGCAGTAAGCCAAAATTGCTCCATGGCACTCCAGCCTGGGTGACAGAGCGAGACTCCATCTCAAAAAAAAACAAAAACAAAAACAAACAAACAAACAAACAAAAAACAACTACCTGAGACTGGGTAATTTATAAAGAAAAGATACTTAATTGGCTCATGGTTCCACAGGCTGTACAGGAAGCATGGCTGGGGAGGCCCCAGGAAACTTACAATCATAGTGGAAAATGAAGAGGAAGGAGACACATCTTACATGGCAGTGGCAGGAGAGAGAGTAAAGAGGGAGGTGCTATACAATTTTAAACAACCAGATCTCGTGAGAACTCACTATCATGAGAACAGCAAGGTGGAAATCCACCCCTGTGATTCAGTCACCTCCCACCAGGCCCCTCCTCCAACATCGAGGATTACAATTCCACATGAGATTTGGGTGGGGACACAAATCCCAACCATATCACCTACCTTGACTACCTCCTTGGGTTGTTGGAAGAATTTAAAATAAAATTAAATAAGTGAAATTATTTTGTGAGTCATAAAGCTCAATACATGGGCAATTCATTCTTGTTAATAGTCATTGTTGAGATTATTATTAATGTTCTACATGCAAGTCATACCTATAAATAGCCATAATAATTAATTATGTTATGATGTTCATGACCAGACATCTGCTATGGAATAAGAAACGTCTCTCAGATGACTTGGGGAAAAAAAACAACCATCGGGAACCCAGAATGCTTCTAGATTTAGCATTTTGTTTTCTCCAAATGGCCCTTTTCTGTCTTTCTTAAGAATCCTGCTGCATCGCTACTAGGAATGGGGCTTTCTTGGTCAAAAAATAGCTATGATGGCTGGGTGCAGTGGCTCATGCCTGTAATCACAGCACTTTGGGAGGCCGAGGTGGGTGGATCACCTGAGGTGAGGAGTTTGAGACCATCCTGAGTAATACAGTGAAACCCTATCTCTACTAAAAATACAAAAATTAGCTGGGCTTGGTGGTGCATGCCTGTAATCCCAGCTACTCAGCAGGCTGAGGCAGGAGAATCACTTAAATGTGGGTTGCAGTGAGCCAAGATCATGCCACTGCACTCTAGCCTGGGCAACACAGCAAGACTCCTTCTCAAAAAAAAAAAAAAAAAAAAAAGCTATGATAACTATAATGGCAAGGTAGGGCTTCACACATAATGGCTGGATGCTCTGAGCATTGTTTCAGCTGGTGATCAGAGTGAGACTCTGACCTTGAGTCACACATTCCATTAAAACACTAAGCAAATCAAATGTTTTAACCACACCCGTCAGGTTTTAGGGACTAGACATCTCTTTAATTATGAAACAGTTTGCACATCTGCTAGGTGCACTTGAGGTGCTATTTTATAAATGTTCAATTATTAGAAAATAAAGCACACTGAGAGATAAATCTGGAGCAAAAAAAGGAAAAAAAAACCCCACAAAGTTGTTTGGAGAGAAAGGTCTAGAGACCCTTTTGGCTAAATTCTGGTGGTTCTAAGCTTTGCACCTGTTGATGTCTTTTATTGGCCTCAGTATAGGATATTTCTTCGGGCATATGGACAACTCTGAAGTTGCAAAATAAGCACAGAAGCACATTCACGGGAATGTAATCTTGTCTTCTCCTAGACCTATGGGGACCTTGAGTGCCAGAGGCTTCCATGAGCTGTGCAGGGTCTCCACGTGCCAGAGAGATGTAAGATAACTGAGCTGTCAAGAGAAAAGTGACCACAGAGGGGGAGCTTGAACTCAAGGGCCAGAAGTAAAGGAAAAGCATAAGAAGCTCACATTTTTAACTAACTAGAACAACTGTTAATAGATATACCGTCTTCAAGGATGTGTAATAATAATAAATCAGCAGCAGATCCAAACTCACCAGGCAGCTAAACAGAGGGAAGGTGGCATTCTTCATTAAAATGCAACCAGGGTGCTGTAGGTGAGGTATCAGGAGCAACATACTGATGTCAGAGTCAAAGGCTTATTCCTTTCTGAAAGCATCAGCACCGTAGCTTGAGGAATTTTAAACAATGACATTGAATAGCACTAGGCAGGCGGTCTTGGTGGCTCTTGCCTGTAATCCCAGCACTTTGGGAGGCAAAACCCCGTCTCTACTAAAAATACAAAAATTAGCCAGGTGTGGTTATACACCCCTGTAGTCCCAGTTACTCAGGAAGCTGAGGCAGGAGAATTGCTTGAATCAGGGAGGCAGAAATTCCAGTGAGCTGAGATAGCGCCACCGCACTCCAGCCTGGGCGACAGAGTGAGACTCTTAAAAAAAAAAAGCACCAGGCTAGTGATACGGTGTGGGTCTGTGTCCCTGCCCAAATCTCATGTCAAATTGTAATCCCCAGTTTTGGAGGTGGGACCTGGTGGGAGGTGATTGAATTATAGGGGTGGATTTCCCCTTTGTGCCATTCTCGTGATAGTGAGTGAGTTCTCATAAGATCCGGTTGTTTAAAAGTGTGTAGCACCTCCCCGCTCCCTCTCTTCCTCCTGCTCTGGCCATGAAAGACATGCCGGCTTCCCCTTCACCTTTCACCATGATTGTAAGTTTCCTGAGGCCTCCCTAGCCACGCTTTCTGTACAGCCTGCAGAACCATGAGTCAAATCAAACCTCTTTTCTTTAAATTACCCAGTCTCAGGTAGTTCTTTATAGCAGTGCAAGAACAGACTAATAAAGCTAGTTTATTTGAACTAGCCTCCTTTTCAGCTGACTCCTTTTCCCTCCAAAAGCATAATAAATGGAATGAATTGGAGTCAGTGTGCCTGGGTTTGGAACCAGACCTACCACTTAGTAGCCATGTGACTTTAGACAAACCACGTAATCTCTCTTGGAAAAAAAAATTAGTGGAAACAGGATCTTGGTATGTTGCCCAGGCTGGTCTCAAACTGCTGGCCTCAAGCGATCTACTCACCTCAGCCTCCCAAAGTGCTGGGATTATAGGCATGAAAAAGCCTCTATGCCCAGCCTTTTTATAGCTTTTAAAATCTGTTTTCAGGGCCCAGCTCAAATTCCATCTCCTGCAAGCACAAATGTATTCACACACTCTTTTTGTCATGTGACAAGCATCTGCAGAGTGTGGTTTATGTGCCAGGCCAAGGGTCCCACAGAGGTTTACTGAGAGACACAGTCCATGCCTTCCAAGAGCCTGCCATCTGTGGGAGACACGGATGAGTAATAACCCACTGACTAAGATAGCTGTTAACACAGGGTGTCTAAGTGAGCTAAAATACCATAGACTGAGTGGCTTAAAGAACAGATATTTATTTCTCACAGTTCCGAAGCCTGGGAAGTCCACGATCAAGGTTCTGGCAGGGTTCAGTTTTTGGTGAGGTCCCTCTTCCTGACTTGCAGACAGTTACTCTTCTCTTCTCCCATGGTAGAGAGAGAGAGGAAACCTGCTCTCTGGTGTCTCTTCTTTTAAGGGCACTAATCCTATCATGGAAGCCCCACCCTCATGACCTCATTAAACCTAATTACCTCCCAAAAGCCCCACCACCAAATACCATCACACTGTGAGGGTCAGGGCTTCAACATGTGAATTTGGGGGCGGGTAGGAAACAAACATTCAGTCCGTAACACAGGGCATGATGGGAGCACAGAAGACAGCCACTTATCCAAGTTTCAGAGGCTGTCTCCTGGTCTCTAGTCAGAGACTATAGGATGCGAAAGGATTAGCTGGATGAGGGTGAGGCAGGAGAATAGGGTCTGGAGGCAGGGAACCTAAGGCTGATTCACACTGACTTCCTAGAACTAAATCAAAAGGCAAACCCCAACTTTCCATGCCCAAGTAACTGAAGGACCAGAGGCTACTCCCTTAGCAAACCACACCCTGCTTTTCTGCACGACAGATGGAAAATTGAAAGTACCTCTGATTGGTTGTAGAAAGTAATAGTTTGCATAGGAGTATAACTTGGTAACGTCACTTTAGTCTCTGATTGTGGGCCACCAAGTGGCCAGTGGGAAACCTCTAAGGGGTATTTGGATCCCAGAAGATTCTGTAACCGGAGCTCTTGAGCTGCTGCTCGGCCATCTCCCACCCTGTGGAGTGTACTTTTATTTTCAATAAATCTCTGCTTTCGTGGCTTCATTCTTTCCTTGACTTGCTGTGCATTTTGTCCAATGCTTTGTTCAAAACACCAAGAACCTGGATAACTTGCAGTCAAGACCCTCTACCAGGCTGGGGGTGGTGTCTCACTGTCTCACACCTGTAATGTCAGCACTTTGGGAGGCTGAAGCAGGCGGATCGCCTGAGGCCAGGAGTTTGAGACCAGCCTGGCCAGCATGGCGAAACCCAGTCTCTACTTAAAATTACAAAAATTAGCCATGCCTGTAATCCCAGCTATTTGGGAGGCTGAGGCAGGAGAATTGCTGGAGCCCAGGAGGTTGAGGCTGCAGTTAGCCGAGATTGCACCATTGCACTCATGCCTGGGCAGCAAGAGTGCAACTCCACCTAAAAAAAAAAAAAAAAAAAAAAAAGACCCTCTACCAGTAACAAGGGAATGGGGAAGGGAGAATGCATTCCATATTGGAGAAGCGTCTTGCAAAGATCCAGGGCCAAAGAAGCAAAGGCAAACTAGGGAACTTCAAGCAGCTCCGTGTTCCTGGCTCACAAGGGCGTGAGAAGGGGTGATGGGGAAAGTGACCGCTGAGGCTGAAGAGAGACTCCAGGAACTACCCAGGGGACTTTGGACTTGACTCTGAAGGCAGTGGCACATCCCTGAAAGATGAGAGTTGGTCATAGCTGCAGTTTAGACACTTCTCTCAGGCAGCAGGGAGGAGGATGAATTAGAGGAGGTACCATGGAAGTTCACCCCAGTCCACTCAGTCTTTATGTTAATACCTATTCCTCTAGACTCGTTCCATCCCAGTTTAGAACTTAATGTTTCTATTTTTGCTCCTCAGGCACTGAATTTTTCTCTCCTACCTGATTATAAGCTTGTTCAGGGTGGGGACCTTGTTTTTCCAAGGGCACAGAGTTAAGTTCCCATAAAATCTCCAGAGGCTGGACACAGTAGTTCATGATAATCCCAGCACTTTGGGAAGCCAACGTAGGCAGATTGCTTGACCAGGAGTTTGAGACCAGCCTGGGCAATATAGTGAGACCTCGTCTTTACAAAAAATACAAAAATTAGTCTGGCATGGTGGTGCATGCCTGTAGTCCCAGCTACTCAGGAGGCTGAGGTAGAAGGATTGCTTGAGCCCAGGAGGTTGAGGCTGCGGTGAGGCTATCACCACTGCACTCCAGTCCGGGTGACAGAGGAGACACCATCTCTTAAAATAAAAAAAAGAAAAGAAAAAAGAGAAAGAAAGAAAGAAAGAAAGAAAGAAAGAAAGAAAGAAAGAAAGAAAGAAAGAGAAAGAAAGAAAGAACCCAGAGAACAGGATCCTCTTCTGATCTTTTTCATCTGTTGCCATGGCCAGATGTGCTATGACACTTTTCTTTCAGGAAGAAATTTTCTTTCTACACTATTATTGTACTTATTTTATTGGACTCTCTTGGGCATGTTCAGAAAATGGTACTAATGTTAAGTGCAAAGGTCACGGAGCTGTGGAATGATAGCAGAAAAATGTGAAGCAAGGCTTCTCATCCTTTTAATTTTATTTATGTTTTTCAGCCACAGGGTCTTGCTCTGCTGCCCAGGCTGGAGTGCAGTGGTATGATCTTGGCTTACTGCAACCTCCACCTGTTGGGTTCAAGTGATTCTCCTGCCTCAGCCTCCTGAGTAGCTGGGACTACAGGCACCTGCCAGCAAGTCAGGCTAATTTTTGTATTTTTAGTAAAGACAGTGTTTCACCATGTTGGCCGGGCTGGTCTTGAACTCCCGACCTCAGGTGATCTGCCTGCCTTGGCCTCCCAAAGTGCTGAGATTACAGGCGTGAGCCACTGCGCCTGGTCGAGATTCTGCTTTTCTAATAAGTTCCCATGTGACGTCAATGCTGGATGCAAATCCACAGAGCAGACTTTTGGGGGAAAGCACCCCAGGCTAAAAATCTGATTGCCTGGGTTACAGGTCGGCTTTGCCAGTAAGTGGCCACAAGACCTGGACTAAGTTATTGAACATCCCTGGGTCCCGGATTTCATCTTTAAATTATTGAGTTTGTCTAGTTGATCTCTAAGCTCTCTTCCCAGCTCTAAAAATTAATCTGTGATTTGGTATGTTACATTTGGCAAAAACATTTTGAGAATCTTGGAGAAAAGAGGTATGTGAATTCAGTCCATTTTAGTTATTAATATTACTGATAGAGGGGCCATGGCTTGAGTTCCAGTGGATTAAAAAAATAATCCTTTAATCCTCCTAGCGTAGTCACTCACTACTTGGCATGGCACAATGTAGATTATTGCTTTGAATGAGCTGGGCTAAAACGAAAATCTCGGGTTGGGATCCTGTCATATTTATACTCCATTTGCAGCATACTCTCAGGGATGCATGTTGAAATAACTTTGCAATGTCAAAACAAGCTTCCATTTACTTTAAAATAAAATTTCAAGCAGTTATAACCAAACCCCAAATTCACCGAGGTAGCTAGGAAAGAACAGGTACAGCCGAGTGTGGATTTTTGAATTTAAATGTCTCTAACTTAGGATTTAATTGATGTGATCCTTGAAAGTCCCAGTACTGCTACTGTACTCAAATGAAAAGGATGGATAATGAAAAGAGGTATAATCTCATTTGTTACGGAATGCTGTTCCTGACAGCTCACTGGAGCCACCATGCTGAAGGCCAACGAAGAGAATGAAGAGGTTAACCATTTGTTTGATCCTTTTCTTTTTTTCTTTCTTTCCTTTTTTTTTTTTTGGAGACCGAGTCTCGCTCTGTCACCCAGGCTGCAGTGCAGTGATGCAATCTTGGCTCACTGCAACCTCTGCCTCCCAGGTTCAAGCAATTCTCCTGCCTCGACCTCCAAAGTAGCTGGGACTAGAGGTGTGTACCACCATACCCAGCTAATTTTTGTATTGTTAGTATAGACAGGGTTTCACCATGTTTGCCAGGCTGGTCTCGAACTCCTGACTTAGGTGAGCCACCAGTCTCAGCCTCCCAAAATGCTGGGATTACAGGCGTGAGTCACCGCGCCCTGGCCTTTTTCTTTTTTAAATACTAATTATTCAATGCAGCAGCAGGAGGATCAGGGAACTGCATCACAATAAAATAAAGGCAGTACTTGCTTTCAAATGCAATTCTTCTTTTGAGAATTAACTAGCTGCCAAGTTGAGGAACAGCAGAGAAGCCTCCTTAGGACTAGTTGATTTCCCTTAATGTGGATAAGGCTGATTGAAGCAAGATGAGAAAACGCAATCCAAGGGTGAAGGGTGGGGAAAGGAAAGGGAGACTGTGAGGGCACTGGCTCCAGATATGTAGTATCTCAAATATGTAGCAAGCCTCAAAAAACTACCTATCTTGGAAACAAATATATATCTTCCACTCAAATCTAGCTTTTAAAATGTTGGTCCCCTTTGTAGTTTGCTTTTGCTTTTTTTTTTTTTTTTTTTTTTTGAGACAGTCTTACTCTGTTGCCCAGGCTGGAGTGCAGTGGTGCTCACTGCAGTCTTGATCTCCTGGGCTCAAGTGATCCTCCAGCCTCAGCCTCCCCAGTAGCTATGACTGCAGGCATGCACCACCAAACCTGGTTAATTAAAAAAAAAAAAAAATTATTTTGTAGAGATGGGATCTCACTATCTTACCTAGGCTGCTCTTGAACCCCTGGCCTGAAGTGACCCTCCCACCTCAGCCTCCCCAGTAGCTGGGACTACAGGCATGCATCATGATGTCTGGTTAATTTACACAATTTTTTTGGCCGGGTGAGGTGGCTCACACCTGTAATCCCAGCACTTTGGGAGGCCGAAGTGGGCAGATCACCTGAGGTCAGGGGTTTGAGACCAGCCTGGCTGACATTCTGAAACCCTATCTCTACTGAAAATACAAAAATTGTGTGCTGGGTGTGCTGGCACATGCCTGTAGTCCCAGCTATTTGGGAGGCTGAGACAGGAGAATCGGTTGAACCCGGGAGGCGGAGGTTGCAGTGAGCCGAGATCACGCCACTGCACTCCAGCCTGGGTGACAGAGAGAGACTCTGTCTCAAAAAAAAAAAAAAAAAAAATTTTTTTTTTTTTGGTGGAGATAGGGTCTTACTCTCTGCCCAGGCTGGAGTGCAGTGATATGATGTCAGCTGACTGCAGCCTTGAACTTCTGGGCTCCAGCAATCCTCCAACCTCAGCTTCCTGAGTAACTGGGACTATAGGTGCATGCCACCATACCTGATTAGTTTTCTTGTGTTTTTCGTAGAGATGAGGTTTCGCCATGTTACCCAGGCTGGTCTTGAACTCCTGACCTCAAGTGATCCACCTGCCTCAGCCTCCCCAACTTCTGGGATTATAGACATTGAGACACCATGCCCGGCCTAAGCTAATTTTGAACATATTTTTTATAGAGATGAGGTCTCACTGTGTTGCCCAGGCTGCTCTTGAACTCCTGGCCTCAAGCCTTCCAAAGTGTTGAGATTACAGGCATGACCGCCCTGTCCAGCCAGTCCTTTTCAATGAGTGACTTTGAGGCAAAATATGCAATTGGAAAAAACATAATAAGTAGTGTTCTTTTCTCTCTTGGTCAGCCTTCTCAGCCTGCAGCTATAGCTGAGTATAAGTTGATGTGGCAATAAACTGTTGTCTGTCATGTCTCAGGGAAGACGGCCTTCCCCAGAGCCTCCCTTGCAGAAGCTCCTAACTGATCTCACTGCCCAGAATCTGCAGGAAGTCCCCTGCCCTACTGTATGTTTAGGAACCCAATGCCAAGAGAGTCAACTGCATTGCTGGAAAGCTTTTGTCTATGAGTCCAGTCTCGCATTGCTATAAAGAACTACCTGAAACTGGGTAATTTATAAAGAAAAGGTTGAATTGACTCACAGTTCCGTGCGCTGTACAGGAAGCATGGCTGGGGAGGACTTGGGAAACTTACAATCATGGTGGAAGGCAAAAGGGAAACAGGTACGTCTTACATGGCTGGAGCAGGAGGAAGAGAGAGGGAAGGGGGAAGTGCTGCAGACTCTTTTTTTTTGAAACGGAGTCTTAGTCTGTTGCCCAGGCTGGAGTGCAGTAGTCCATTCTTGGCTCACTGCAACCTCCCCCTCCTGGGTTCAAGTGATTCTCCTGCCTCAGCCTCCCGAGCAGCTGGGATTACAGGTGCCTACCACCACACCTGACTAATTTATATTTTTTAGTAGAGATGGGGTTTCACCATTTTGGCCAGGTTGCTCTTCAATGCCTGACCTCAAGTGATCTGCCTGCCTCAGCCTTCCAAAGTGTTAGGCTTACAGGCATGAGCCACTGTGCCCAGCCTGCTGCATACTTTTAAACAACTACATCTCGTGAGAACTCACTCACTATCATGAGAACAGAATAGCAAGGGGCATCTCCGCCCCCATGATCCAATCACCTCCCACTAGGTTTCTCCTCCAACACTGGGGATTACAATTCGACATGAAATTTGGGAGAGAACACAGACTCAAACCATATCAGTCTCCAACACCAGGCTATCGGCTTTGCCTGCGTGTGACCCCTCTCCTGCTGACTCACATTAGCTCCTCTGGGTCATGAAGCCTCTGGGTCCTGCCTGTAATTCCACCTCCAAGAGGTCCCCTCCTCTCATGCAACATGAGGTCATTTGGATAATGCTTTTGTCTCTTCCTTCAGCACCCTGCTTAGCCAGGCGACGAGCTCAATTCCCTTCTCCTTGCTCTAAGCTGCGAAGCTCTTCTTTTTACCCTGCTCCTTCTAGGACCTGGCTCCCCCTCCTCTGACACCCCACTTTTATTCAGCCAGCCCTGTCCTTCTTGGAGTTCAGATGGCTGTCTTAGTCCATTTTACATTGCTGTAAAGGAATACCTGAGGCTGGGTAATTTACAAAGAAAATGGTTAGGCTTGGAGTTGTGGCACACGTCTATAATCCTAACACTTTGGGAGGCTGAGGTGGGTGGATCACTCGAAGTCAGGAGTTGGAGACCAGCCTGGCCAACAAGGTGAAACTCTGTCCCTAATAAAAATACAAGCTTAGCCAGGCGTGGTGGCGCACACCTGTAATCCCAGCTATTCAGGAGTCCGAGGCAGGAAAATCATTTGAACCTGGGAGGCGGAGGTTGCAGTGAGCTGAAGTCATGCCACTACACTCCAGCCTGGGCCACAGAGCAAGACCCCTTCTCAGAAAAAAAAAAAAAGAAAGAAAAGAAAGAAAAAGATTTATTTGGCTAATGGTTCTGCAGGCTGAACAAGAAGCACGGCCGCAGTATCTGCTCTGCTTCTGGTGAGGCCTCAGGAAGCTTATGGTGAAGGCAGAAGGCAAAGGGGGAGCCAGCATATCACATGATGAGAGAGAGAGAGAGAGAGACAGAGAGAGAGAGGAGGTGTGAGACTCCCTTAAACAACCAGCTCTCATGTGAACTAACAGAATGAGAACTCACTCATTACTACTGTGAGGATGGCACCAAGCCATTCATAAGGGATCTGCCGCCATGACCCAAACACTTCCGACCAGGCCTCACCTCCAACATTGGGAATGGCATTTTAACATGAGATGTGGAAGGGGCAAACATCTAAACTATATCACTGGTCAATTTGACTCCATTCATGTTTTTCTCCAAAACTGTTGCTACAAAAACAAAACCAAAAAAACCAGACATGTTCTGGGGGGCGTTTTTGCAACATTACAGTGAGAAAATGGCTCATCTATGCTCCTTTAATTTCTTCTTAGGTTGCCTTAGCTTCTAGATGTTGAGGTATCAAGAGGCAGGAACTGGAGTTAGTAGAGCAAATGGAGCCCCTATACCCCTGTGAGTTCATACACCGCAGCAGTTAAGTGAGACACGAAGACATTTCATGGAGTGATAACTGTGGAAGAAGCCTTGGACTGGTAGTTGGACCATGTGGGCTCTGCCTTTACAGCCATGGACAATCATTGCATCTCTCTGAGCTTCAGTATCTTCATCCACAAAATCACTCTACCATTCAGGGAGTGAATTAAACTGTGATATAGCTAGGCTCACCTGGTCTGTGGGTGTTCAGAGTATGTTCATTTACTCATTTCTTTTTTCATTTTTGATTTTCCTGAATCAGCAAGACAGAAACACTGACCCTTGGCCAGCCTCATGGAAACTTTACTGTTTGCCCTTGTAGATATTCTGAACACAAAGAGTCATTTCTCTTTCTTTCTTTTCTTTCTTTCTTTTTCTTTTCTTCCTTCCTTCTTTTCTTCCTTTCTTTCTCTTTCTTTCTTTTCTTCTCTTTCTTTCTTCTCTTTCTTCCTTCCCTCCCTCCTCCCTCCCTCCCTTCCTCCCTTCCTCCCTCCTTCCTTCCTTCTTTTTTGAGGCAGGACCTCACTCTGTCACCCAGGCTGGAGTGCAGTGGCATGCTCATAGCTCACTGCAGCCTCAACTTCCCAGGCTCAAGCCATCTTCCTGCCTCAGTCTCCCTTGTAGCTGGGACTACAGGCATGCACCATCATGCCAGGCTAATTAAAAAAAAAAATATATATATATATATATATATTTTGTAGGGACAGGAGTCTAACTATGTTGTCCAGGTTGGAGTGCAGTGGCACGATCTCGACTCACTGCAACTTCTGCCCCCTGGGTTCAAGTAATTCTCCTGCCTTAGCCTCCCGAGTAGCTGGGATTACAGGCACCCACCACCACACCTGGCTAATTTTTGCATTTGTAGTAGAGACAGGGTTTCACCATGTTGTCCAGGCTGGTCTCAAACTCCTGACCTCAGTTGAACTGCCCGCCCTGGCCTCCCAAAGTGCTGAGATTACAGGCATGAGCCATCGTGCCCTACCAGCATTCCCAAATCTGTTTATCAAATCTACTACATGCCAAGCACTGTATTGGGTACTGGGGATACTGTAGCAAATAAAAAATCCAGGGTTTCTGACCTCTCAGATTTCATGGTCAAATGATACACTCCTTAACTCCTGTCAGCCTCAGTTTTCTCATTTTAAAAATGTGACTGATAATAATACTTATCTCACAGGTTTTGTTGTAACAACACAAAAATAAGGCGACAGCTAAAGGGCTGAGAATAGAGCCAGTCATGCAGTTGATGTCATATATTGACATGATAGCTTTGGTTTTTGATGACAGCTTGGAACATTGGTGTGACTTTATTTTCCTAGCACTGGAAACACATCAATCAGGATTAATGATTAGAATTGCTCATGAGAAAAACCCCTATAGATGTGAACATATTTAGCTATTTTAAAATAAACAGAAAAAAATAGCAAACTCAAAATGATGGGATTGGAGGGTGTGATAGTTAATTTCATGTGTCAACTTGACTGGGCTAAGGGATGCCCAGATAGCTGATAAAACATTATTCCTGGGTTGTTTGGGAGGGTGTTTTCAGAAGAGATTAGCATTTGTTTCTTTGTTTTGTCTGGTTTTGTTTTTGAGACAGGGTCTCCCTCTGTTGCCCAGACTGGAGTGCAATGGCATGATCTAGACTCACTCCAAACTCTGCCTCCCGGGTTCAAGCGATTCTCCAGCCTCAGCCTCCTGAGTAGCTGAGATTACAGGCGTGTGCCACCACAGCCTGGCTAATTTTTGTACTTTTAGTAGAGATGGGATTTCACCATATTGATCAGGCTGGTCTCGAACTCCTGACCTCAGGTATTCCACCTGCCTCGGCCTCCCAAAGTGCTAGGATTACAGGTGTGAGCCATCGCCCCAGCCTGAGATTAGTATTTGAATCAGTGGACTGAGTTTAGCAGATCTGCCCTCACCAATGTGGGCAGGCACCATTCACCATCTGAAAGCCTGGACAGAACAAAAAGGTGGTGGAGACTGTGTGTGGTGGCTCATGTATGTAATCCCAGTGCTTTGGGAGGCCAAGATCGGAGGATGGCTTGAGCCCAGAAGTCCAAGACCAGCCTGAACAACATAGCAAGACCCCATCTCTAGAAAAAAATTAAAATAAAAAGGTGGATGAATGGTAAATTCTCTCTCTCTCTTCTTGAGACATCTGTCTGCTCCTGCCCTTGGACATCAGAGTTCCTGGTTCTCTTCGGGCTGTCAGACTCCAGGACTGACACTAGCAGCTCCCCACCCTGGTTCTCATGCCTCTGGACTCAGGCTGTATTATATCACCAGCTTTCTTGGTTCTTCAACTTGCAGATGGCATGTTGTGGGATTTTGTGGTTTCCATAATTGCAGAACCAATTCCCACAATAAATTTTCATCTATCTATCTATCTTTTTTTTTTTTTTTTACTAATTATTTTGTTTTTTTTTTTTTGAGACGGAGTCTTGCTCTGTCGCCCAGGCTAGAGTGCAGTGGCCGGATCTCAGCTCACCGCAACCTCTGCCTCCTGGGTTCACGCCATTCTCCTGCCTCAGCCTCCCGAGTGGCTGGGACCACAGGCGCCCACCACCTCGCCCAGCTAATTTTTTGTATTTTTAGTAGAGACGGGGTTTCACCGTGTTAGCCAGGAGGGTCTCGATCTCCTGACCTCGTGATCCGCCCGTCTCGGCCTCCCAAAGTGCTGGGATTACAGGCTTGAGCCACCGCGCCCGGCCCTTTTTTTTTTTTTTTTTTTTTTAAGACAAAGTCTCTCTTTGTTGCCCAGCCTGGAGGGCAGTGTCATGATCTTGCTTTGGCTTTCTGCAACCTCCACCTCCTGGGTTCAGGTGATTCTCCTGTCTCAAACTCCTGAGTAGCTGGGATTACAGGCATCCACTACCACATCTGGCTAATTTTTGTATTTTTAGTAGAGACGGGGTTTCACCATGTTGGCCAGGATGGTCTCAAATTCCTGACCTCAAGCGATCTAGTGATCTTTCCACCTTGGCCTCCCAGAGTGCTGGGATTACAGGTATGAGTCACTGCGGCTGGCCGGCCTGTCTGTCTGTCTGTCTATCTATCTATCTATCTCTCTCTCTCTCCCTCTCTCTCTCTCTCTTATTGATTCTGTTTTACTGGAGAACCCTGATTAATACAGAGAAAATAAGGGAATGACCATTATATGCCTTTTGAATTATTTGATTTGCTTAAACATTTGTGAATTCCTTTTTTTTTTTTTTTTTGACACAGGGTTTCACCCTGTTTCCCAGGCTGGAGTGCAGTGGTGTGATCACAGCTCACTGCAGCCTCAACCTTCTGGGCTCAAGTGATCTTCCAACCTCAGCCTCCTGTGTAGCTGGGACTACAAGCACACCACCATGCATGGCTATTGTGTGTGTGTGTGTGTGTGTGTGTGTGTGTGTTTTGTAGAGACAGGGTTTCACCACGTTGTCCAGACTCGTCTTGAACTCCTGAGCTCAAGTGATCCGCCTGCGTTGGCCTTCCAGAGTGCTGGGATTACAGGCATGAGCCACTGCGCCTGATTTATGCATTACGTTTGTGGCAAAAACATTTAATAAAATTTTAAAAAGTAAAAAAAAAAAAACAAAAAGAAAAATTAAACACTAAAAAAAAATTATCTAATGCCACCAGGAAAAGTGCTCCAGTTTTTTCCCTCTAGGAATGTGGATACATTCCCCCAAAACAGCCCCTCCATAATGATTACATACCCACCTTTCCCCACGCCCTCTCTTCCACCCCCCCACTCCCTGTATTCCGCCCCCTCCCTCCTTGGCCACAGGCAGCACTCACTGAACCCAGTGTAAAGCACTAATGTTGTTGTTAGACAGTTTCCTTCTACAGGCTTCTGCCAGGCCAGAGCTACCCGAGTGAACAATAATCATTATCATCTCTGACAATCTGTGAAGATTAGCTCTAAGGGGAAAAAATTGAAAAACTGCATGTGCAAGTTATATTATGTGTCTTAATTCTAAAGCCACGCTGAAACCACAGAGTGCTGTAGCTTACCGCTGTTCATCAAAGACAATTATTAGAAAAGCCAGTTTGTATGGTACATATTTGTGTCCATAAAAACTCATCACTTACTGACCTGTCTGGTCTCTGAACTCCAGACTGCTTTCTTGCCTGGATATCTTTTTTCTTTTTTTTTTTTGAGACAGAGTCTCACTCTGTCACCCAGGCTGGAGTACAGTGGCACAATCTTGGCTCACTGCAACGTCTCCCGGGTTCAAGCGAGTCTCCTGCCTCAGCCTCCCAAATAGGTGGGATTACAGGACCACGCCACCACACCAACTAATTTTTGTATTTTTAGTAGAGACAGGGTTTCACTATGTTGGCCAGGCTGGTCTGGAACTCCTGACCTCAGGTGATCCGCCAGTCTTGGCCTCCCAAAGTGCTGGGGTTTCAGCTGTGAGCCACCACACCCGGCCTATAGGCATTTATAATTCCCCAGCATTCATAAGAGGGCATGCAAACTAGGCCCTGTGTTTGATGCTGTCGTGCTTGTATTCTCATCACTGTTGGGATGGATGGAGAGAGGCATATTGGTGCAGCTTTTCTGCAGAGCCTCAAAAACATTCTGCGAGGCTGACTCTCCTAGCCCGTGTGACCATGGTTGCCTGGTGCCACAGTGTCACTCACAGGGGGGCCATTGGCCAATGGCTACCCAGGTGCCATGGCAGCCCCTGTAGCCTTCAAGTTCGAGAAATGAATCTCAGGGGACTTCTAACTTGCCCTACATCACAGGGGTTATTCATGGCAGGAGAGGAACAGGTGGTTCTAAGACCTTGCTCTTAAATCCTAGTTCACAGAGTACATTGAACTTGCTTTCTGTGTTCTCTGAGGCCTTGTAACCTCCCTCCAGCCAGTCAGACTGACCTGAATACCAGAAAGTGGTTCCATAACATTAATGATTCATTACATGCTTTTCCTATATCAGATCACTCCCAGCTGATTATCATACAATTAGTCTTATGCCCTTCCTTCATCCTTTTTCTTATCAGTTGGAGAAAGGTAAAATGTTTGCAGCAGAAACACACAAGCCCTTGGGGCTGGATGTGAGGCAACAAATGTCAGATTTTAAGGTTTGAGGGTTTTGACACTGATACCTGCCAGCATTAGCCCAGGTCTGATCTCTCTAAACCAGTAATTGTGCTGGTCTAGGAATCCTTGAAGTTCCTTTGAGAGCCACTGATATAGACCATCATTCCATCACATAGAATCAAATTTAAGTAACTTATGTTTGACTCTTTATCTGGAGGTTGAATTGGAAAGGCTAACTGCTATTTATTTATTTATTTATTTATTTATTATTATTATTTTTGGAGACAGAGTCTCACTTTGTCACCCACGCCGGAGTGCAGTGGTGCCATCTCCACTAACCACAACCTCTGCCTCCCATGTTCATGCAATTCTCCTGTCTCAGCCTCCCGAATGGCTGGAATTACAGGTACCTGCTACCATGCCCAACTAATTACTGTATTTTTAGCAGAGATGGGGTTTCACCATGTTGGCCAGGCTGGTCTCGAACTCCTGACCTCAGGTGATCCACCCACCTCGGCCTCCCAAAGTGCTGGGATTACAGGCATGAGCCACTATGACTGGTCTAACTACTCTTGAATATATATAAGCATGATTATCCTGATCAGTAAGAGTGACTGGCATTCTTAGGCTTAGACAAATCTGCCTAGGGGTGTCAAGATCACCTTGTATCTAGGACTTCCATCAATTCTTGGAAACTATTTAGCTTTATGATCATTGTTTGCCAGAGACTCTGCTGAAGAGGCACATCTCTTACTTGACCAAATCTAGAAATCATACCTTAATTACTACTCAGCTATCATGTAGAATTTTGATAGCAGACTCAAGTTAAGGGACTTTGACTTTAGAGATTCAAATATGTTCTAAAATGCTTTGACTGAGTAATTATGTCTCTGAAAATAATCTATCAGAAGTAAACAGTCAAGAATACAAAGGAGGCCAGGCGCAGTGGCTCATCTCTGAAATCCCAGCACTTTGGGAGGCCAAGGCAGACAGATCACTTGAGGTCTGAGACCAGCCTGGCCAACATGGTGAAATCCTGTCTCTACCAAAAAATACAAAAATTAGCTGGGCATGGTGGCATGCACCATCTGTAGATCCAGCTACTTGGGAGGCTGAGGTGAATCACTTGAACCCAGGAGGTGGAAGGAGGTTGCAGTGAGCTGAGATCATGCCTCTGAACTACAGCCTCGGTGACAGTGACAACTTGTCTTCAAAAAAAAAAAAAAAATTGCAAAAGAATATGTATGCACAAAGATGTTCATCACAGCATTATTTAACACAGTAAAAAATTAGAAGCAAACTGGCTGGGTGTGGTGGCTTACGTCTATAATCATAGCACTTTTGGAGGCCATGGCTGGCGGATCTCTTGATGTCAGGAGTTCAAGACCAGCCTGGTGGACATGGTGAAACCCTGTCTCTACTAAAAATACAAAAATTAACCATGTGTGGTGACAGGTACCTCTAATCCCAGCTACTTGGGATGCTGAGGCAGGAGAATTGCTTGAACCTGGGAGGCGGAGGTTGTGAGCCAAGATTGTGCCATTGCACTTCAGCCTGGGTGACAGAGTGAGACTGTGTCTCAAAACAAAAAAAAAAAAGGAAAGACATTTGCAGAAAAACAAACAAAAAACCAAGGTAATTAATTGCTAGTAGACCAATTTTACAAGAACTAGTAAAGAAAGTTATTCAAGCTGAAAGCAAGTGACCCCAAGCAGTAATTCAAATCCACACAAAAAAAGAAAGAAGAAGAAAATATCAAGGCCATTATGTCATTATAAAATAAACTATAAATACATACATTTCCTTCCTTCTCTTAATTGATTTAAAAATTAGTTGCATAAAACAGTGTGTTTATAACAGTATTGTTGAGTTTTTAATATATAAAAATGTGGCTGGATACAGAGGTTCATGCCTGTAATCCCAGCACTTTGGGAGGCTGAGGTGGGAAAACTGCTTGAGGCCAGGAGTCTGAGACCAGCCTAGGCAACATAACGAGACTCTGTCTGTACAAAAATATTTTTAAAAATTAGGCATGGTGGTGGGTGCCTGTAGTCCTAGCTGCTCAGGAGGCTAAGGCAAGAGAATCGGTTGAGCCCAGGAGTTCAAGGTTACAGTAAGCTATGTTTATGCCACTTCACTCCAGCCTGGGCAACAAAGTGAGAACCTGTCTGTATTTTTAAAAAGTAATACATCTGACAATAACATGACAAAGGAAGCAAACGGGAGCAAAACTGTATTGCAGAAAGAGACATCACCAGATGGTATCTCAAATTCACAGGAACAAATGAAAAGAAACATAAATGGCAAATAAGAAGGTTAACGTAACAAACTCTACAATTACTTGTTTTCATTTCTTTTCTTCATCAACACACATAAAATTATATAATGTAATTATAAAATATATTGTTGGGTTTGTAACATATGCAGATGTAATATGTATATTAACAGTAGCATAAATTTAAAAAGGAATAGTGCTCTACAGATCAATGATTTATATTTTACTGGGTTTAAGAAACTATAATCTGAAGTAAGTTCTGATAAATTAAGATATTTATGTTAAGCCATACAGCAACCATAAGAAAATAATAAAACTATATACATAGTGAGGGAATCATTAAAAGAAATTTAAATGTTACACTAGAAAGTATTAAATTAATGCAAAAGGAAAGGAGTAAAAGAGGAAGCAGAAGAACAAAGAAGACTTAAGACACATAGAGAACAAAAAGCAAAATGGCAGATGTGATTCCAGTTCTATCAATAATAATATTAAATGTGAATGGATTAAACAATTGTATCAAAAGGTAGAGTGTGTTCTGACAGATAAAAAGTAAGATCCAACTACATACTGTCTATAGAACACACACTTTACATTCAAAGATGCAAGTAGGTTGAAAGTAAAAGGATTGAAAAAGATATGCAAATAGCAATGTTAAGAAAATTGGAGTGGCTATATTAATATGAGACAAATTCGACTTTCAATAAAAATATTATTAGAGATAAAGAGGGACATTTTATAAAAGAGTCGATCCATCAAGATAATTTAGCAATTGTAAACATATGTGCATCTAAAAACAGAGCCTTAAAATACATGAAGCAGAAGTACAACAGAACTGAAGAGACAAATAGACAATTCAAAAATTGTAACTGGAGGCTGGGCACGGTGGCTCATGCCTGTAATCCCAGCACTTTGGGAGGCCGAGGCAGGTGGATCACCTGAGGTTAGGAGTTCGAGACCAGCCTGGCCAACATGGTGAAACCCTATCTCTACTAAAATACAAAAATTAGCTGGGCTTGGTGGTGCGCACCTGTAATCCCAGCTATTCGGGAGGCTGAGGCAGGAGAATTGCTTGAATCTGGGAGGAAGAGGTTGCAGTGAGCCAAGATCACGCTACTGCACTCCAGCCTGCTGGGCAACAGAGCAAGACTATCTCTTAAAAAGAAAAAAGCAAAACAAAACCAAAAACAACAACAACAACAAAAGTTATCACTGGGGAGGCTTCAATATCCTACCTTTAATAATGGGTAGAAGAACTAGACAGAAGCTCAACAAGGAAACAGAAAACTTGAACAACACTATAAACCAACTAGACTTAAGAGGTTGTCTTAAGGTTAAAGTCTCTTCTTGCTTGATACTAAATAAACTTTTTAAAGAAAAAAAAAAAAAGAGAATAGAACAACAACAAAAAAAAATCAACAAACCCAAAAGAGTTGATTGAAAGATCAACAAAAATGACAAACCTTTACCTAGAAGGACCAAAAAATAAAAAAAAGACTCAAATTACTAAAATCGGGAATAAAAAAGTAGATGTCACTACGTATCTTAGAGAAATGAAAATGATTATAAGGGAATACTATGAACAACCATATGCCAATAAGTTTGATGACTTAGATGAGATGAACTAATTTCTTGAATGACACAAACAGCCAAATTTGACTCAAGAAGAATTAGAAAATCTGACTAGAACTATGACAAGTAAAAAGACTGAGAGAACCATCAGTATATAGTCTAAAAACTGTAACAATTCATTTTAAAACATCCCACAAAGAGAATCCCAGGCCCGGATAGCTCAACAAAACTAGGAATAGAAAGAAAATTCTGCAACCTGATAAAGATCATCTACAAAACACCCAAAGCTAATATTGTACTTAATTGGGAAAGTCTGAAAGCTTTCACCCTAAGATCAGGAATGAGATAAGGATGTCTGCTCTCACCACCTGTATTCAGCATTGTACTGGAGGTTCTAGCCAAAGCAACTACACAATAAAAAGGAAAGACATCCAGATTAGAAAGAGAGAAGTAAAACTATCTCTATTTTTAGATAACATAATTTTGCACATTGAAAAATCTTAAGAAATAGAGCCAGGTGTGGTGGTGCATGCCCGTAGTCCCAGCTATTCAGGAGGTTGAGGCGGGAGGATCACTTGAGCCCAGGAGTTTGAGGTTGCAGTGAACTATGATGCACTTGTGAATAGCCACTGTACTTCAGCCTAGGCAACATAGTAAGACCAGGTCTCCATTAAAAAAAAAGAAAGAAAATCTTAAAACACATACATACATACACACACACACACACACACAGAAACACACACACATTATTGGAACAAATTACTTCAGAAAACTTGTAGTGTACAAGATCAATATACAAAACATGATTCCATTTCTGTATACTAGCAATGAACAATTCCAAAATGAAAGTTAGAAAGCAATTCCAGTTACATTAGCATGAAAAAATAGAAATACTAAGTAAATAGAAAGACATCCCTTGTTCCTGGATTGAAGATAATATTGTTAAGGTGGTAACATTCCCAAATTGATCAATAGCTTCAATGCATATCTGTCATATTCAGGCTACCTTTTTATAGAAATTGTCAAGCTGATCCTATAATTCAAATGAAAATGCAAGGGACCACAATGGCCAAAACAATGTTGAAAAAGAACACACTTGGAGAACTCATGCTTCCTTCTTTCAAAACTTACTAATAGCTACAGTGTTCAAAGTACTCTGGTACTGGCATAAAGATAGACATATAGATCAACGGAATAAAATTTAGAGTCCAGAAATAAACCTTTACATGTATGGTCAATTGATTTTTGACAAGATGCCGAGACAATTTAGGAGGAAAAAAATAGTCTTTTCAACAAACAGTTGGGACAACTAGGTGTCTACATGCGAATGAATGAAGTTGGACCCCTTCTTCACACTATATGCCAAAATTAACTCACAATCGATCATAGACCTAAATGCAAGGGTTAAAACTATACTTTTAGAAGAAAATAAGAGAGTAAATTTTTGTGACATTGGGCTAGGGGCAAAGTTTCTTAGATATGACACCAAAAGTACAAGTAACAACAGAAAAAAAAGTGCACTACAGCCTTGAACTCTTGGGCTCAAGTGATTCTCCTGCCTCAGCCTCATGAGTTGCTAGGACTACAGGTAGGTGCCACCATGCTTGACTAAATTTTGTAATTTTTGTAGAGATGGGCTCTCACTCCTTGAACTCCTGGCCTCAAGTCATCCTCCTGCCTTGGCCTCCCAAAGTGCTGGGGTTATAGGCCTGAGTCACTGCACCCAGCCAAAACTTTTATGCTTTAAAGAACACTATTTACTGTATGTAGTGGCTCATGCCTGTAATCCCAGCACTTTGGGAGGTCAAGGCAGGAGATTCACTTGAGGTCAGGAGTTTGAGACCAGTCTGGGCAACATAGTAAGATCCCATCTCTAAAAAATAATAATAATAATAATCTGGGCATGGTGGTGCATACCCATCGTCCCAGCTACTCAGGAGGCTGAGATGGGAGGATGGCTTGAGCGTAGGAGTTTATAGAGGCTGCAGTGATCTATGATGGCACCACTGCACTCCAGCCTGGGTGACAGGCAGAGATCCTGTCTCTTAAAAAAAAAAAAAAAAAAAAAAAAAACAGATGAGGCATTTCCAGCTTCCAGATGTCCATTATTTGAATTCCAGGCATTTTCTAGCTTCTCTGGTGGCAGCAGTAGCCATAGTAGCATTGACAGCAACAGCACAGAAGCCCCTAGAATAGTGACAAATTCCCCGCAATGTCATCTGCCTTCTAAGTGGAACTGCCCCGGGAAAATAAAGGGGAAGCTCCCACTGGTTAATAGAACCTCTAGTGCCCATTTATAAGTGTAATTTTGCAACCTCCTTGGTGGCTTGCGAAGGCTCTCCCTGAATTTCCTTTCAACAGTACACTTTCCCTTTTTCTTAGATGTGTATGACAAGGACCAGGCTGCCTGAGAATGCTTTCCAGGTCAGATAGTTGGCTGCCTCTTCCCTTTAGCTAAATAAAGGACACCATCTTCAAAGGACAAGGAGGCGAGTCCATCTGGTCTCTCTGATTGCACTGGCCAGGGGAGTTCCAGCCAAGTCCCAAGCTTTAGCTATCTGGACAGTCAGTTCATACCACCCAGAATCTACATCTGGCTGCCAAATGCACCTTGCTCTGGCCACCCACATACACTGGATCCAATGAGCAACCAGCTCAGCATTCTCCTGGCTGAACAAAGAGGGTGCTTGCCACAAGCAGGGCTATTGTTCAACTGGCATTACCATCAAAGGCCCTGGCCAGCTCCCCTTTGTCTGTCAGTCGCTATTCAGAAGGAAAAGAGAAGAAAAGCAAATCAATAGGTTTCTTGGAGAGAATCGCCTGTGGACGTGGGACATTCACTGTAGCACCGAGCTAACGTGATTCTAATAACAACTTGTAAAGCTATTTAACATGGAGAACCTTGCCAACACATATTCCAAAATGTCACGGCGCCTGGTTATAATAGGCAGGCTGTTTCCCAGATTTAGAGTTGAGTCATCTCTGCCTGTTTATATATAACAAGGTCTGTGCAAGGTGTTTTGGGGCCAGTTACTACATGGATGTTAACCTTTCAACCCTATATCGGCATGAAAGATATGTCATCTTGTTTTCAGGCATACTGCAAGAGCCTTTTCCCAGAAGGTCAGATTTTTTTTTCACCTGGCCCCATGCCCATCTCATGCCACCAATAGGAATAGACTCTTGACACCTTCACATACGTCCCAGCTTTTGTTTTGTTTTGTTTTTTCCTGAATCATTCACCTGCACTGGTTTATGAGGGGTAAGGTGGGCACAGTCCTTCCTGGCAGTTAGGAGCATTTGGGCCTTTTTGTTGGGTCAAAATGTTATTTGTATTAAGAAATATTTCTAACATGGAGAAAAAGAACAGGTAGTAAATATAATGAACACATGGTTTCCAACCCTGGGCTTAAAACAGCAGCAGCAATGGCCGGGCGCGGCGGCTCACACCTGTAATCCCAGCACTTTGAGAGGCTGACGTGGGGAGATCACCTAAGGTCAGGAGTTTGAGACAAGCCTGACCAACATGGTGAAACCCCATCTCTACTAAAAATACAAAAATTAGCCAGGCATGGCACGTGCCTGTAATCCCAGCTACTCGGGAAGCTGAGGCAGGAGAATTGCTTGAATCCGGGAGGTGGATGTTGCACTGAGCCGCGATTGTGCCACTATACTCCAGTCTGGGTGACAGAGTGAGACTATGTCTCAAACAAACAAACAAAAACAACAGAAACAACAATACTCACAATGGGCTGGGTGCAGTGGCTCACGCCTGTAATCCCAGCACTTTGGGAGGCCGAGGCAGGAGGATCACTGGAGCCCAGTTCGAGATCAGCCTGGCCAACATAGCAAGACGCCATCTTTGTAAAATAAATAAAAAATACTCTACCTCCAGTTACTAACAATGACCTGTGTGCCCTTTTTGAATGCATTTCTTCCTCCCTATCCCTTAGAGATCACCACTCTGCCCAGTGTCTGTCATATGTATACATGTTTGTGTACTTTCTTTTTTCTTTTCTTTTTCTTTTTTTTTGTTCGAGACAGAGTCTCACTCTGTTACTCAGGCTGGAGTGCAGTGGTGCCATCTCAGCTCACCGCAGCCTCCACCTCCCGAGTTCAAGTGATTCTTGAGCCTCAGCCTCCTGAGTAGCTGGAATTTAACAGATGTGCACCACCACGTTTGGCTAATTTTTAAATCTTTTTTGCTAGAGATGGGGTTTTGCCCTGTTGGGCAAGTTGGTCTGGAACTCCTGGCCTCAAGTGATCCAGCTGCCTCAGCCTCCCAAAATGCTGGGATTACAGGCATGAACCACTGTGTCTAGCCACGTTTGTGAACTTTTACAATATGGAGTCACACACAACCCTCAGTGTACATGTTTTAAAATTTCACGTGAGTGACATTAGACTATGTAGACTTCCGCAAGCAGCAACATCATGCTTTGGGGTTGTCCTGGTTGACGTGTGGAGTTATGGTTCCTCTGTTCACACTGATGCATGGTGTTCTCTGATCTGAATACACTGTGATCCATTTATCCACTCTTTGGTTTTTCACTGTTATAAACATTACTGTGCCGAGTACTCTTAGGTAGAAGTACTTTACTACTAACATTTTTTTAGGATTGCTGGTACATGGTGATAACAAAAAGACAGACTTTTGGTCAGTTTCTTATTGTTTTTGAATTTCTAGAGACAATGCACCCTTTATCAATGCTCCCAGTGAGGACCCCGCCTGTTACTGTCCTGGGTTCTCCACTGTTCTCTGAGGTCATCTTTGTGTCTATTTCCTGATCTGTGCCTGATGTCTTGAACGTCTGTTTCCTGACCTCAGTTAGCCTGCCATCCCTGACTCCAAGTACCAATTCTCTCTCACGCTGGGCCCTGGCTTTCCTTGCCCCTTTGATTATACAATTTCCAGCTATTCTAGGTGAAAACCTCACACAGTCTTGCCCCAGATCCTGTTCCTCTGGCTTAGATGCTCTTGGCCAGTATCCCCTCTGAATTCCTCAGGCCCTAAGAATGGAGATAAGAAGGGGACATGTATAGAGTTTTCTCTGAATCCCCACCACCCCTCACAGGCACTGGTGCAGAGAAAATGCTCAGTGATTAAATGATATGCTGAATACAAGGGAGGCATAAAAATGGAATTTGATGAATGTGGTATAGGGCCAGGGTTACATAAGATCCTTCTAACAATACAAGTAGATTGACGCTCATCACATAGAGAATCTTTTATGGAAACACTACGGCACATAAGCTGTTATTTAAGAGGGCATAATAAATTTCATGTTTCCTTTCACCTGACTGCATTCCTGAAGAATATTCAATGTTCAACACCCACACTTGCATACACACTCAGAGGCATACGCACCAACACTTCCATTTCCTGAAAAGATTCAGTGATAATCTATTTTAGGCACTGCTAAGCAATTTAAATAGAAGGCTACCAAGTTGTCTTTTTTAGTAAACTTTTATTGAAATATAACAAGCACACAGTGCACAAATCATGAGTATGCAGCTCAATGAATATTCACAAACTCATCTGGTAATCACATCTCAGATTGAGAAACAGAATATACCAGTTCTCCAAAGCCCCGCGTGTGCTCCATTTCAGTCACTACACACCACCACCCTGAGTTCTAACATTATATATTAGTTTTGCCTGGTTTTGAACTTTAGGAAATGAAATCATGCTGTCTATACTCTGTTATGTCTGACTACTTTTGCACAACAGTAAATTTGTGAGATGCATCCAAGTCATTGAGTAGGGCCTAATTCATTCATTTTCATTCTTATATGGTATTCCATACTGTGTGAATGTATGACAATTTGTTCATTTTGATGGGCATTTGGGTTGTTTCCAGTTTTTTTTTCTCTCTTTCCTATTTTTTTTTTTTTCTTTTTCTTAAAGAGCCACTGGGCACAGTGGCTCACGCTTGTGTAATCCCAGGACTTTGGGAGGCCAAGGTGAGTGGATCACTTCAGGTCAGGAGTTTGAGCCTGACCAACAGGGTGAAACCCCATCTCTACGAAAACTACAAAATTAGCCAGGCATGGTGGTGCATGCCTGTAGTCCCAGTTACTTGGGAGGCTGAGGCAGGAGAATTGCTTGAATCCGGGAGGCGGAGGTTGCAGTGAGCCGAGGTCACGCCATTGCACTCCAGCCTGGGCAACAAGAGCGAAATTGTCTCAAAAAAAAAAAAAAAAAAAGAAAGAAAAAAAAGAGTCAGGTCTTGCTTTTGTTGCCCAGGCTGCAGTGCAGTGACACGATCATGGCTCATCACAGCCTTGAACTCCTGGGCTCAAGCCCTCCTCTCACCTCAGCTTCCTAAGTAGCTGGGACTGCAGGCACATGCCACTACATCTGGCTAACTTCCAAATATTTTTGTGGACCCAGGGTCTTGCTACGCTGTCCAGTCTGATCTTGATCTCCCGGGCTAAAGGGATCCTCCTGCCTTGGCCTCTCAAAGTGCTGGGATTATAGGTGTGAGCCACTGCAGCCAGCCCTTTGCTTACTCTTTACATGTTATTTTTTCTTAAAGCTTATCTTTTTTCTTCTTCTTTTATTATTCTACCTATACTAGGTCATTTATTTATTTATTTATTTATTTATTTATTTTTGATACGGAGTCTCACTCTTTCACCCAGGCTGGAGTGCAGCGCCATGATCTCAGCTCACTGCAGCCTCCATGTCCCAGGTTCAAGTGATTCTTCTGCCTTAGCCTCCTGAGTAGCTGGGACTACAGATGCGCACCACCACATCTGGTTAATTTTTGTATTTTTAGTATAGTCAGGGTTTTGCCATGTTGGCCAGGCTGGTCTCAAACCCCTGACATCAGGTGATCCACCCTCTTTGGCCTCCCAAAGTGCTGGGATTACAGGCACGAGCCACTGCACCTGGCTGGTCATTCACATGTTCATTAAACAAACACTGAGTCCCTACCATGCACTAGGGATTGTGCCAGGTGATGAACAAAATAAACATGGTCTCTGTCCCTGCAGTCTAGTGAGGGGGCAAGCATTTAACAGGTACATCTCACAATTGACTGTAATTACACACAGTAATCGTTGCTATGAAGGAAAATAAACAGGTGCCATGAGAGTAGCTTGGGGCTTCATTTGGATGAAAAAGTTTAGGAAAAGCTCCTTTGAGGAAGGGATCTGAGAAGGAAAATTGAGTAGAACGGAAGGGATCGGTGTTGGGGAGAGAAAGAATCAGCATACATGAAAGCTTGAGGGAGGAAAGCACTTGGAACTAAGAAATAAAACTAAAGACCAGGCTGGTGGCTCAAGCCTGTAATCCCAGCACTTTGGGAGGCTGAGGCGGGCGGATCACCTGAGATCAGGAGTTCAGGACCAGCCCGACCAACATGACAAAACCCCGTCTCTGCTAAAAACACAAAAATTAGCCAGGCATGGTGCTATGCACCTGTAATCCCAGCTACTCGGTAGGCTGAGGCAAGAAAATTGCTTGAACCCAGGAGGCGGATGTTGCAGTGAGCCAAGATCACACCACTATACTCCAGCCTGGGTAACAGAGCAAGACTCCGTCTAAAAACAAAACAAAACAAAAAAACCCTAAGATCCCAACCAACTGAAAGGACTCCCTCTTGACCAAGGCGGACTCCAGAGAAAACTTAAAAACTGAATTTCCAGATACTCTGGGATAGGAGTTCAAACAAGCCTTGTGACCCTTTGTTTGCTAACTACCATTAGGCTTTCTTTCCTAAGAGTTCAACAGCAACCAGCCCTTCTATGAAACTTGCTCCACTGTTGATTTATACCACAGCTGACCAGTGATCTTTCCTGATAGCAGACCACTTGCCAGGGAGTGGTTCTGGCGAGTTTATGGATGCTATGTACTCAGTGCCTTTGTGTCCTCTGCCTCGCCTTTTCATCTATAGGGCCTAATTGTAACACTATTATTATTATTATTATATATTTTTTTGAGACAGAGTCTCGCTCTGTTGCCCAGGCTAGAACGTGGTGGTGTGATCTCTGTTCACTGCAACCTCTGCCTCCTGGGTTCAAGTGATTCTCCTGCCTCAGCCTCCTAGGTAGCTGGAATTATGGGTGCCCACGACCACGCCTGGCTAATTTTTGCATTTTTAGTAGAGACGAGGTTTCGCCATGTTGACCAGGCTGGTCTTGAACTCCTGACCTCAAGTGATCTTCCCACCTTGACCTCCCAAAAGTGCTGGGATTACAGCCCTAAGCCACCATGTCTGGCCCTATTATTATTATTTGTTGAAACAGGGTCTCACTCTGTTGCTCAGGTTGGAGTGTAGTGGTGCAATCTTGGCTCACTGCAACTTCCACCTTCTGGGCTCAAGCAATCCATCCCGCCTCAGCCTCCCGAGTAGCTAGGACCACAGGCACGTGCAACCATGCCCAGTTAATTTTTGTATTTTTGTTAGAGACAGGGCTTCACCATGTTGCCCAGGCTGGTCTTGAACTCCTGGGGTCAAATGATCTGCCTGCCTCAGCCGCCCAAAGTGCTGGGATTACAGACGTGAGCAACTGTGCCCAGCTATAATACCTTTAAATGTTAAGTCTCCATCCCAAAGAGAACATGAGATGTATGTAACATATATGTTAACTTACTATGTACGTATGCCGCCATGAATATGCATAGCTCCTCCTATAAACTGTTGAATATGCATACTTAGCCAACCCATTCAGCATAAATTACTGTCTCGTCTTTCCTCCTTTGAAGCTCCATTTCCTGCCTGCAGGTTGTGATACCTCCTTTTAGAAATAAAGCATTTCTGGCCGGACGTGGTGGCTCACACCTGTAATCCCAGTACTTTGGGAGGCCGAGTCGGGTGGACCACCTGAGGTCAGGAGTTCAAGATCAGCCTGGCCAACATTGTGAAACCCCATCTCTACTAAAAATACAAAAAAATTTGCTGGGAGTGGTGGCAGGCACCTGTAATCCCAGCTAAATTGGGAGGCTGAGGCAGGAGAATCACTTGAACCTGGGAAGCAGGGGTTGCAGTGAGCTGAGATCTCGCCATTGCACTCTAGCCCGGGCAACGAGAGTGAAACTCTCAAAAAAAAAAAAAAAAAAAAAGCAAGCAAGCATTTCTTTCTAAATACATAGATTTTTGTGAATTTTTTTTTTTTTTTTGAGGCGGAGTCTCGCTCTGTCGCCCGGACTGGAGTGCAGTGGCCGGATCTCAGCTCACTGCAAGCTCCGCCTCCCGGGTTTACGCCATTCTCCTGCCTCAGCCTCCTCCGGAGTAGCTGGGACTACAGGCGCCCGCCACCTCGCCCGGCTAGTTTTTGTATTTTTAGTAGAGACGGGGTTTCACCGTGTTAGCCAGGATGGTCTCGATCTCCTGACCTCGTGATCCGCCCGTCTCGGCCTCCCAAAGTGCTGGGATTACAGGCTTGAGCCACCGCGCCCGGCCTGTGAATTTTTTGATTGGCAAACCTTCAGAGACCATGGGAAGGCCAGTTTCAGAGCCAGAGGAACAAAGTTGCTGACAGCCCAGAGGAGGCAGCAGACAGAACACATGTGGCCTCGTAGGCCACATTAAGAATTCTGTATTTTATTGCAAGTGCAATAGGAAACTATTGGAAAGATATAAAGTAAGGTGTTCACCTGACCTGACGGGTTTTTTCAGATCTGGCTGACTGTATGGGGAAAGGATTGGAAAGAAACAAGAGTAGAAGCAGAGAGACCAGGTTGAAGGTTCTTGCAGTAATTCAGAGAAGTGAAACTGATGGCTAGGAGTTGGGCAGGAGGATGGGGATGGTGCCAAGCGCACAGAAGTGAAAGAAAATTGGGATGGCAGAATGGGCAATATCTGGTTCTCCATTAGAGGCGGTGGTAGACTAGGTCCAAGATTCATGACTTGAGCAATGGAATGGATAGAGAAGCCTTTCTCCTGGTTGGAGGAGATTAGAGATGGTACAGATTTGTATATGGAGAGAATCACAAGTTTTAAGCACGTAACATTGTGTCATGCCTCTGAAACATACAGGGGATGTGTCAGCTCAAGTATTTTAATTCTCAGCAATGTGGTTCCTCCCCAGGACTCTTTACTCACTGAAGGTGAGGCCTCCCATTGCTTCATAGAAGAGACATAGCTAGAACAAGGTGCTCAGGATTAACCTTGCTTTAAAAGTAGATTAATTTTTTAAAAGTCACAGAGAAGACCAGGTGTGGTGACTAACACCTGTAATCCCAGTACTTTGGGAGGCTGAGGCAGGAGGATTGTTTGAGATCAAGAGTTCCAGCCTGGGACACATAACAAAACCTCATTTCCACAAAATAAAATAAAAAGTTGGCCAAGCGTGGTGGTGCACACCTGTAGTCCCAGCTACTCAGGAGGCTGAGGTGGGAGGATGGCTTGAGCCTAGGCATTCGAGGCTGCAGTGAGCTATGTATGATCCTGCCACTGCATTCTAGCCTGGGTGACAGAGCGTTTTTTAAAAATCACAAAGAAGGCTGGGCACGGTGGCTCACGCCTGTAATCCCAGCACTTTGGGAGGCCCAGGCGGGCAGATCATGAGGTCAGGAGATCGAGACCATCCTGGCTAACATGGTGAAACCCTGTCTCTACAAAAAATACAAAAAAAAATTAGCCAGGCGTGGTGGTGGGCGCCTGTAGTCCCAGCTACTCAGGAGGCTGAGGCAGGAGAATGGTGTGAACCCGGGATGCAGAGCTTGCAGTGAGCCAAGATTGCACCACTGTACTCCAGCCTGGGCAACAGAGTGAGACTCCATCTCAAAAAAAAAAAAAAAAAAAAAAAA
>NC_045441.1:16802097-16877956 GCF_002776525.5 Piliocolobus tephrosceles | reverse complement strand
CAAAAAAAAAAAAAAAAAAAAAAAAACACAAAGAAGACCAGGTGTGCTCATCAAAAAAAAAGTCTTTTTAAAAATTAAATTTTTAATTTTTAGGAAATGAAATTAAAAATTTAATTTAAGAGAACACATATTCGGAGGAGGATTTGAGGTCAAGAGAAGGTCTTCTAGGGATACAACTGTCTAAAGCATGATGGCTCATGGATGGATATGTTGAAGATCTAGAAGACAAGTCCCTGAGAAGGCAGGAGGGGATGGGATCCATTGACATCCTTGGCTGCCATGGTGGATATGAGAGCCAGCTGCTTAGGACCACTGTCAGGAGTATAATTGACTGATGGTCTCGGCTGCTGTGTTTCTGGATCCACTCCTCATCCCTGATGAGGCCATGCTTCCCTAAGGCTATTCTCAGTAAATGCCTAAACAATCATGACATTTACCATGGCAGGGCCATTCTTATGGCAATTTTGGCCTAAGGACTCCCCACAGTCCTAGCCAAGCCTTTCTTGGAGCTGTGCTGCAGTCTAGGAGTCTTCCATCCAATCTTCCTTCCCCTTGTCCTTCACAGGTGCCAGACCTGCCTGCTGGTCTGAAAGGTCTCTCTGCCTTTTCTGCCTCCCTCCTTTTTATCCTTCTCAGGCATATCCCCCCATATTTTTTTTTTTTTTCTTTTTTTTTAGAGACAGGGTCTTGATCTTGAAGATGCCCAGGTTCTGGAGTGCAGTGGTACAATGATGGCTCACTGCAGCCTTGACCTCCCGTGACCCACCTCAGCCTCCCGAGTAGCTGGGACTACAGGTGCATGCCACCAAGCCTGGCTAATTTTTAAAAATTTTTTGGTAGAGACAGGGTTTCTCTGTGTTGCCCAGGCTGGTCTTGAACTCCTGGGCTCAAGCAATCCTCCATCCTTGGCTTCCCAAAGTGCTGGCATTTTAGGCAAAAGCCACTGCACCCAACCCCTCTTGCATGTCTAATCCTGTCTTTGTGTCTGCTTCTAGAAGGACCCAGACTGATACAGCTACTGACCCCCAAACCATTCCATGTCTAAGGATTACTCTCTCCTGACCATTAGACTTGTATTTCTAACTTCCTCTTGGATAACTTCAACTAGAATATTGCAGCCAGTGACTGCAGTTTGTTCTCTCATCATTATTCTCTTCCTCATCCACAAAGTATTAATACCTCGCTTACAGGTACACTGCTATACAAGTGATCTTTAAAAATACACATCTGGGCCGGGCGTGGTGGCTCACACCTGTAATCCTAGCACTTTGGGAGGCCAAGTCGGGTGGATCACCTGAGGTCAGGAGTTCAGGATCAGCCTGGCCAATATGGTGAAACTCCATCTCTACTAAAAATATAAAACTTAGCCGAGCGGGGTGGTGGGCACCTGTAATCCCAGCTACTTGGGAGGCTGAAGCAGAAGGATTGCTTGAACCCAGGAGACAGAGGTTGCAGTGAGCCGAAATTGTGCCACTGTACTCCAGCCTGGGTGACAGAGTTAGACTCTGTTTCAAAATAAAATAAAAATGAAAAATAAATAAATAAATAAATAAAATATACATCTGGTCATTTAATTTTTTTTTTTTTTTTTTTTGAGACATGGTCTTTATCTCCCAGGCTAGATTATAGCAGTGTGATCATGGCTCACTGCAGCCTAGAACTCCTGGGCTCAAGGACTCCTCCTGTCTCAGCCTTCTATAGTGCTAGGATTCCAAGCACGAGCCACCACTCCTGGCCTGGTCATACAGTCTTTTAAACCTGAGTCAGGTGTATTTCTTGCCTGCTTTAAATTGTATAGACTGCTGGGTGTGGTGGGTCATGTTTGTAAATCCAGCTACTTGGGAGGATGAGGTGGGAGGATCACTTGAGACCCGCAGGTCAAGGCTGCAGTGAGGAATGACTGTGCCACTGCACTTCAGCCTGGCGGACAGAGGGAGAAAACACTGTCTCAAAAACAACAACAACAACAAAAACGTATAGTGGCTTCCCATCCCAACTAGAATAAAATGGAAGCGACTCATCATGGCCTATGAAGCCCTAGGACAGCTGACTCCTGCTGGACTCTTATCTCCTATCACATGCCCCCATGTTATTTCTCTTTATTTTTTGAGATGGCATCTTGCTCTGTTGCCCAAGCTGGAGTGCAATGGTACCATCTTGGCTCACTGCAACTTCCACCTTCAGGGTTCAAGTGATTCTCCTGCCCCAGCCTCCCAAGTAGCTGGGATTCCAGGCACAGGCCACCATGCCCGGCTAATTTTTGTTTTTTTAGTAGAGATGGGGTTTCACCATATTGGCCAGGCTGGTCTTGAACTCCTGACCTCCCGCCTCATCCTCCCAAAGTGCTGGGATCACAGGCTTGAGCCACCATGCCTGGCCACTTCTCTTTTTTCTTTTGAGATAGTCTCACTCTGTTGTCCAGGCTGGACTGCAACGGCACCATCTCAGCTCATTACAACCCCTGTCTCTCAGGTTCAAGCGATTCTCCTACCTCAGCTTCCCGAGGAGCTGGGACTGCAGGCACCTGCCACCACGCCTGGCTAATTTTTGTATTTTTAGTAGAGATGTTAGCCAGGCTGGTCTCAAACTCCTGACTTCAAGTGATATGCCCGCCTTGGCCTCCCAAAGTATTGGGATTACAGGCGGGAGCCACCACGCCTGGCCCCTCCATGTTACTTCTCGATCATGTGTAGCGTGTTCCCCCCGCCATGGTTCCTTGGAATACTCTTTCTCTAGATCTTCAGGTGGCATGCTCCTCACTTCATTCAAGTTTCTGCTCCACCGTCAGCTCCTTTGAGAGGCCTTCCCTGACCACTTTCTCTAGAATTGCTCACCCTAGGGTTCAAATGATCCAAGGTGGGAGGATCCCTTGAGCCCAGGAGTCTGAGGCTGCAGTGAGCTATGATTGCCCCACTGCACTCCAGCCTGGACAACAGAGCAAGACCTTGTCTTTATAAATGTATAAATACATACATACATACATACATAACTCATTCCAACCTCACCCATTGTCATTCTGTATCCCCTTACCCTGCATCATCTTTTTCTTGGCATTTGCCACTCTTTGAAATTATATTAGGCTGGTCCAGATGGAGTGAGTTATCTCAGCTGATTGTTCACAAGCAGTTACTGATGGAACTCCTGATTCTGTTCTTTTCCCACTTCTCACTACTGCATTTGTCTAGTTAAAAAAAAAAAAAAAAGTATGTTACTAAATTTGGGCTCAATACATGTGTAAATTAAAGAATACAGTTGTGTTTTGTTTTTGAGACAGGGTCTTGCTCTGTCACCCTGGAGCAGTGGTGTGATCATGGCTTATTGCAGCCTTGATCTCCTGGGCTCAAGCAATCCTCCTGTCTCAACCTCACAAGTAGTAGGGACTACAGGTGTATGCCACCACACCGGGCTAATCTTTTTATTTTTTCTAGAGATGCGGTCTTGCTTCATTGCCCAGGCTGGTCTCAAACTCCTTAGCTCAAGCCATCCTCCTGCCTTGGCCTCCTGAAGTGCTGGGATTATAGGCATGAGCCACTGTGCCCAATTTAGGAATACAGTTCTTTAATGTAAAGACTCTGGGCTGGGCACTGTGGCTCACGCCTGTAATTCCAGCACTCTGGGAGGCCAAGGCGAGTGGATCACCTGAGGTCAGGAGTTCAAGACCAGCTTGGACAACATGGGGAAAACCCATCCCTACTAAAAATACAAAAATTAGCCAGGTGTGGTGGCATGCACCTGTTATCCCAGCTACTCAGGAGGCTGAGGCAGGAGAATCACTTGAACCTGGGACTCAGAGGTTGTGATGAGCCAAGATCACACCACTACACTCTACCCTGGGCAACACAGTGAGACTCCATCTCAAAAATAAAAAAATAAATAATAAAGTAAAAAAAAAAAAGATTCTGATGACTACCTACTATTTAGGGCAATACTGTCTAATGGAAATACAATGTGGATCACAAATGTAATTTAAAATTTCTAGGAGCTCTCTGTTACTTCTTAAGCTTCCTAAATAGTGAGTGTGAACGGGGTTGAGCAAAATCCCCAGGTGGTTGTACCTTTTAGTTGTGGCAAAGGTGGTAAGCTCCCCTCACTGGGGTAAAAACATTCTACTTCATATAAAAAGCAATGAAACAAGAGATGTATGACTTGGTTTTAGTCCATCAAGTAGTTCTGTGACCTTGGGCAGATCACGTGGGTCCAGGATGGCAAATAGATTGTATTTTCTTCTATTAATTGATAGTGGCTGCCTGGAGGTTGGCTGAGGACAGGATTCTGAGACTTAGTCTGAACTTCTTGGGAAGAGTGCCTTGATCAATTCGTGATGTCTGTGCTGGGCACCACCAGGAGAATTGGGCAGGCTGTTCCAAGACTCAACTTTCTCTTCATTCAAAAGTGGATAAAAATAACAGCTCTCTCAGCCCAACACGGACACTTACGAAGCTCAAATGGAGTAGGCTGAGAAAATGCTTTCAAAGTCCAAAACAACACTAAGATATTATTAGAGATTTGCCTTCTGAGTTGGGTCAGGGCTAATGTAATGGGTCGGTGTGTGTGTGTGCGTGCATGTGCGTGTGTGTGTGTGTATTTTCCAACAGCAGAAAAAGAGAAGTACAGTTCAATGTTTCCCAAGCAGATGAGTCTAGGAAAATGCTCAGTTGTGCCAAGCTCAGGAGTGTTTTTTTTTTTTTTTTTTTTTTTTTTTTGGAGACTGAGTTTCGCTCTTGTTGCCCAGGCTGGAGCGCAGTGGCACGATCTTGGCTCACTGCAACCTCTGCTTCCCAGGTTCAAGTGATTCTCCTGCCTCAGCCTCCTGAGTAGCTGGGATTACAGGCATGCACCACCATGCCCAGCTAATTTTGTATGTTTAGTAGAGACAGGCTTTCACCACGTTAGCCAGGCTGGTCTCAAACTCCTGACTTCAGGTGATCTGACCACCTCGGCCTCCCAAAGTGCTGGGATTACAGGCATGAGCCACCGTGCCTGACCGAAGCTCAGGATGTTAAAGGCAGTTGGGATAAAGATAACCAGTTGATGAATTTTTAAAAAATCTTCAATTTGACTTTCTTCCCCCTTAGAGTCAATTTACTATGTGCATGTATGTACACATTTCATCTCTGTATTTTTGCAAACAATGACCTCTTTACAAGTCACTTTCAATTTTTTAAAGGCTCAATTTCTGTTGCTTTTGAGGGCTTTGAGAGAGAAAGTGCCATTTTTCCTCTTTTATAGGCTACTTATGGTCTGACCAAATTTACTCCCTCTCTCTATCCAGCCATCTTTCTCAGCTTTTCCCCTCTCTGCAAAGGCCCAGGCACCTCAGTGAATCTGCTATTATTGATTCAGGAAAAGGCTTTGATTCTGCAAACCACAAGCTGTTACTCATGAAACTATGACAACTTGGTATTAGCTGCAAATCAATGAACTTTTTAAATGCAGTCGAAGCAACAAAACTCGCTTACTGCTAAACCTTGATAAGCCCACCCTGGAACAGCCAGACCTTTATCTTAACAGCCATGTGATCTTTCCTGCTTTGATAGCCTCTTTGCTGTATTGATAAGGATTACACATCTTATAGGAGCTGTTGCCCTCTCCGGAAGCATTTCTAAAGTGGATGCAGGAAAAAAGGGAGTCTCTTTCTATGGGTGGGCTGTGACTGTTCAGCGTTCTCAAATCAACCTATTTTCAGCTCCCTCCTTTTCACTCTAGTTGTGCGTTAGAGACAACATAGAAAATGGGAACCTGTCAAAGAAGAGTTTAAGCAGTGATGAAGTGCTCTTGGCATGATTCACTGGGCGGGCACTTAGACCTTCATTCTTGTGAACCATTCTGCAGAACCAGCCCTATGCCTTGCTTCGTAAAAGGCACAGAAGTAGTCTCATCTCTCTTCCTCTCTCGGTCCTTAGTCAATAAAATGTCTAAGGCTAGGTCACTTACACATCTTGTGTTTGCCATTATTACTATGTCCCTTCATTTATGTGGGCCACCCTCCCTCCCCCTCCCCCACTCCCTTCCTTCCTTTCTCTTTCTTTCTTTCTCTTTCTTTCTTCCTCCCCCCTTCCTTCCTTTCTCTCCCCTCCCTCCCTCCCTCCCTTCCTTTCCTTTCCTTTCCTTTCTTTTTTCTTTCTTTCCTTCTTTCATGTTTTTTTTTTTTTTTGAGACAGAGCCTTGCTCTGTCACCCAGGCTGGAGTGCAGTGGAATGATTATAACCCATTGCAACCTTGACATCCTGGGCTTAAGCTATCCTCCTGTCTCAGCCCCTCGAGCAGCTAAGACTACAAGTGCATGCCACCAAGCCTGGCCAAGTTTAAATTCATTTTGGTAGAGATACGGTCTTGCTACGTTGCCCAGGCTGGTCTCAAACTCCTGGCCTCAAGCGATCATCCTGCCTTGGCCTCCCAAAGTATTGGGATTACAAGTGTGAGCCACTGCGCCTGGCCCATGGATCATTTTCAAATGGAGTTAGGTTACAGATGAGTTTGTTATAATTTAGGAGAGCAGGGGCGACAGCTATCCTGGAATACCCTTTGGACAGGTGTATGTACACCGGTGCTGATCTCCTGCTACCCAGACATCATCTACCAGCAGCTGGGATGTCCTGAGTATCCACGGTGACTGCTTGCTAAATTAACCCTTTACTTTCTGCATCTTCAATTTCTCCTTAGTCAAGCACTACCAGAGGGACCAGAGCTTTCAGAAGTTTTATTATGTCCTCCTTATACTGTTCCTTTTTTTTTTTTTTCTTTTGTTTTGGAGACAGGGTCTCGCTTTGTTGCCCAGGCTGGAGTGCAGTGGCGCGATCTCAGCTCACTGCAACCTCTGCCTCCCGGGTTCAAGTGATTCTCCTGCCTCAGCCTCCCAAGTAGCTGGGATTACAAGCATGTGTCAGGCACTGTTTCACTATGTTGGCCAGGCTGGTCTCCATCTCCTGACTGCAAGTGATCCACCCGCTTCAGGTTCCCAAAGTGCTGAGATTACACGCGTGAGCCACCGCACCTGGCCTGCTCTTCCTTTTCTTCTTTGCCTCTTCCTCCTTGCTTTGAATAGCACTTGCATCCCATTTCACATCCTCCGATCTCACTTTTCACTTTGGCCGTTGCTGCAGCAACCAGCTCAGTACCGGTGAAACCTGATAGCCCCCCCCAGCTGTCCTGCCTGGCTTTTACTTTCTATCCTGGGCTTCTCTGGGGTCATGCCACTGGCGTGCCTCCAGAAGCCTCCTGTTGGGCAGGGTGCGGTGGCTCATACCTGTAATACCAGTACTTTGGGAGGCCAAGGAGGGTGGACCACTTGAGATCAGGAGTTCAAGACTAGCCTGGCCAACATGGTGAAACCCTGTCTCTACTAAAAATATAAAATACAAAAATTAGCCTGGTGTGGTGGCATGCCCCTGCAGTTCCAGCTACTCAGGAGGCTGAGTTGGGAGGATCACTTTGACCTGGGAGGTGGAGGTTGCAGTGAGCTGAGATCGTGCCACTGCATTTCAGCCTGGACTCTGTCTCAAAAAAAAAAGAAAAAAAGCCTCCTGTCACTCATGCACCTGCCTCTTAAAAGAGAGAAAGAGAGAGTTAACATCCTAGGGTGCAAACTTTGTCTAAAGTGGAAGGGGAGAAAGTGGATAAATATTCCCTTTATCCATGAATAATCCTTTTATCCATCTTTCCTGTGGGTGATTCTGAGGTGCATTTTATGTGGCTTCTCAGAGATTCTGGCAGGATCAAGCCCCAGTTTTCCACGGCAGTGAGGAGCTCAAAGACTCAGTCTCACATCAGCTTCGCCTCTCTCCCATCCCCCTCCCTCCTAGCCCTGCAATTGCCTCCCAAATCAGCTGCTTGCCCAAAAGCCCTTGTCTCCGGTTCTGCTTTCCAGGGGGAAATCCAGAACAAAATGATCCAGAAAGCAGAATTTCAGTATGGATTCTGGAACTGGGCTCACTCTCCAGTCAGAGGGCAGTAAGGACCCCACTCTTGGTGGTAAGTGAGATGGATAAACCCTGATCTTCAGTAGCACCCCAGTTGCTAGACTTTCCGTGGGAAGACAGTGGCCCAAGAGGTAGATGGAGGGTGAAGCATTGGCTTTGCAGTAGCTATGACATTTGGATAATACGGGAACAATGATAACGACAAGGATTGTAGGGTTGGTGGACTTTTGTTAATTGTCTTAGGAGCTGTGGTAGATTTGTTCTGAGTCACCTTAGCTAAGCTGGAACTACACTTCCCAAAATTCCCTTTTCTGCATGGTCTTTGCCATGTGATCTTGTGCAGGCTTTGGGAGGCAACCATAGTTGTTTTACACTCAGAGGGTGAGCAGGGTACTAGGCGCTGTTGTAGCTCATGAACTTGGTTGCTGATCTGCTTGCTCACTCATAGGTATGAAGAAACCTCCTTCTTCACCTTTTCTGACTCCTGGACCAGCCTTTCTCCCTAGCTGAATTTATTTGTAGCACTGGACGCAGAAGCAGCAGCTGTACATAGACTGGATAGCCAGCTCTCCAAATTATATAAGGTTGAATTCCTGTAATAAATCCCATATTCTAGATGATTTCTACTGATTCTATTTTTCTGATCAAACCCTGACTGACACAGAAGTCCCAAAAATAGAAAACGCAGGCTCAGTTCAGCTAATAGTCAACTCAGGCACACAGTGAAAGTCGGCAAGGCAGTCTTGAAAGAGATTCATCTCCCACAGCTGCAGAGCAGACAGTGCTGAAATTCAGGCTCAGGAATCAGTTTTAAGGATAGCAAAGCTATAAGGGAAACAGAAAGCACGACCCCAGGAAGCTTCCTATCCCAAAGGCAGGGGGATAAGAAGAAGAGTAGGACTCTGAGTTCTGGCATTAGGATGTTTGGCTGGACAGGCCTGAGAATCTTAGAACTCACAGATTCTCCTGTAACTCTGGGATGGCAGAGGCAGAATTTCTCCTTTGCTAGGAGACAGCAGCCTTCCCTTGCCTGGAGATCTTCAGAGCCTCACAAGATGATTCTTGGCTTTCTCAATGTCTTGTTGAAGCGGCATTCTTCCTCTGGGGTAATACCTGAGGTTCGTTGCCTCACGTCAAGGAAATCAAGGACGTGGACACACAAGGAGTGAGGTTAAGAGTGGAGGTTTAATAGGTAAAAGAGAGAGAAAAGCTCTCTTTCCCGCAGAGAGAGAGGGGCTCCTGAGTGGGTCTTCTGGTTTTGTGGTGAAATGCATGGGGTTTTATAGACGAGCTTGAGGAGGTGGTGTCTGATTTACACAGGGCGCAAGAGATTGGTGCAAGACAGGTGTGCCATTTACATACTCTGTGAAGAAGCTGGCTGCCCCACTCTAATCTTTTATTATGTAAATGGATTCTCTACCTGGCTGGTGCCATGTTGCCTGTTCCTTTACTGTACATGTGGTTGACAAAGAAAAAGGAAGATGGAGCCTCCATGTTGAATATAGCTGGCTTCCAGGTATCCCTTTTCTATTGGCACAGCGTTTACCTATGCAAGCTTCCAGGCTGCTTATCTACGTTCGCAGTTTGAATTTTCAGGTTGCTTTTTGTTAGAAAATAAATGATTTTGGGGTTGCTTTTTTATTAAAAGGGAAACCTTACTGAGGACTCTCTTACTAACTGCCTAAATAATTTCTCTTTAGCTTCTGTTTCACTGTTGCTCATTGCCTCCTGACTGAGAGTTAGAATCAGGTCAGTTCAGTGAGGAAAAACAGTCATGGCTCTGGGAGGAAATAGCACACCCACCACCTCCAATTGCAGGACTTGGCTGATATGAACTGGGGGACACTAGGAGGAAACATGTGGGGAGCAGATACGGAGAAACACACTGATGATGGGACCTCAGCCTCTTTGAAAAGCTCAGAGAAGCTCTAGATGATTTCCTAAGATTTATCTTCCAGTTCAATAATTTTTTCACCACCAATGTCTAGTCCACTGTCCAACCTACCCTCTCATTATTTGAATTTCATGGACTGTAGTTTCGATTTGCAAACTTCCACTTGGCTAGGTTTTTTCTTTTTTCCTTCTTTTTGGAGATAGGGTCTTGCTCTGTCACCCAGGCTGGAGATCAGTGGTGCAATCATAGCTCACTGCAGCCTCGAACTCCTGGACTCAAGCCATCCTCCCACTTCAGCCTCTGAATAGCTGGGACTACAGGTGCATGCCACCATACCTGGCTAATTTAAAACCATTTTTTATAAAGATGGGATCTCGCTATGTTGCCCAGGCTGGTCTCAATCTTCTGGCCTCAGTGATCCTCCTGCAATGGCCTTCCAAAGTGCTGGGACAATTACAGACATCAGCTACCACACCCAGCCAAGATTTTTCAATTTTTTTTTCTTTTTTCATAATGCCCAGCCTTATCTAATAAATTCTATTCCTTTGTATTCAAAAATTAAAGCACAGTTATCTTCAGGATTTTTTTATGACCCCCTAGATAGATTTCTTGAATGTGTACCTTGTGCAATTTGTTGCTTCTGTTGTCTATCTCATCAGGAGTGGTTTCCTCGTGTGATTTGTAATTTTATTTCTGTTACTCCTTTAAACTTTCTTAGTTGTTCCAGTTCTTCCACTACCCTTGGAGGAAGGCTTGTGCAGCAGCCCCCATGACTTTTTTTATACACTTAGGAAATAATAAGTTCTATATTCACTTTACTTCAAAAGCACAGTATCCATTATGCATTTGTCCAGTCCCATGTAATCATTAGCACTTCATTTTCCTTCAAAGGTAGAATTTTGACCCCTTCCTGCAGAAGGTTTCCTTGGAAGGGGGTTATATTAGTCCGTTCTCACGCTGCTAATAAAGACATACCCAAGAGGCAGGTGGATCACCTGAGGTCAGGAATTCGGGACCAGCCTGACCAACATGGCAAAACCCTGTCTCTACTAAAAATACAAAAATGAGCTGGATGTGGTGGCACATGCCTGTAACCCCAACTACTTGGGAGGCTGAGGCAGGAGAATCTCTTGAACCTGGGAGATGCCCGAGGTTGCAGTGAGCTGAGATAGCACCATACCTGAGACTGGGTAATTTATAATGAAAAAGAGTTTTAATGGATTCACAGTTCCACATGGCTGGGGAGGTCTCACAATCATGGTGGAAGGCAAAGGAGAAGCAAAGGCACATCTTACATGGCGACAGGCAAGAGGGCGTGTGTGGGGGAACTCCCCTTGATAAAACCATCAGATCTTGTGAGACTTATTCACTGTCATGAGAACAGCATCTGAAAACCCACTCCCATGATTCAATCACCTCCCTCTGGGTCCCTCCCATGACACATGGGGATTATAGGAACAATTCAAGATGAAATTTGGGTGGGGACACAGCCAACCATATCAGGGGTCATGATTGGGTTCTTTCTCTCTCCAGTTCTTTTCTGCCAGCTCAATGAAAATGGTTTCTGATCCCTGTGAGGCTGGGGGAAAAGATGAGAGGAAGGGAACATTCCTAATTGATAGGTATTGTCCTCAGATGATTTTGTCCTATCTGAGCCTAGCAAGAGTTTAAAGTTGACTTGTTTCCTTGGGTGGTGTGATGATTAATTTTATGTGTCAGTGTGACTGGGCTAAGGGATGCCCAGATAGCTGGTAAAACATTACTTCTGGGTTGTCTGTGAGGGTGTTTCCTAAAGAGGTTAGCATTTTAATTGAGAAACGGCGTAAAGTAGATAGATCTACTCTCACCAATGTGAATGGGCATCATTCAATTCACTGAGGGCCAGAATAGGACAAAAAGACGGAAGAAAGGCAAATTCTCTCTCTCTTTTTAAGCAGGGATGTTTATCTTCTGCCCTCAGACATTGGCACTCCTGGTTCTCATGCTTTAGACTCTGAGACTTATACCATTGTTCCCCTCCTACCCTCTGCTTCTCAGGCCTTTGACTGTAGCCTGGGAGTTATACCACTGGCTCCCCTGAGGCTCAGACCTTTGGACTTGGACTGAATTAAACCACAATTTTCCTAGTTCTCCAGCTTGTAGATGGTGTATTGTGGTGCTTCTCAGCCTCCATAATCATGTGAGCCAATTCCCATAACAAATCTCCTCTTCTAGGTCTACATCTATCCCATTGGTCTGTTTCTCTGGAGAACTCTGACTAACACAGGTGTGTTGTGGGTTCTTCTGAGATGTCCTTTCCCTTCTCCAGTGCTCCCTTCATCTGGGAGACACGCATGCCTGTGGTTGTCTCATGTTCTTTTCAGTTCTTAGAATCTGGTGGTTCCTTCAGTTTCTCTCCGCCAAGTCCTGTTCACATCCTTCAGTAGACCTTAGGTCAATCCTCTCTTGCACGTGGCCCACATCCAGTCCATGGAAAATCCGCATGCATTCTTTGGCCCAACACATAAAGGAGGGCAGGCAGATCTCCAAACAGCTGTCTTTCCTTTGGCTCTTGTATCCACAGCCCACCAGACTGCTTCTCACCCATGAGGTTCTCAGGTGGGAGTCCATTCTGTCTGCCCTTACCTTGTCTTCCCTTACCTTCCTCTATCTTGTCCTATAGCATGGAGTGGGTCATGGCGCACCAATAACCTTCTCCAGAGAAATCTTCCACCAATACCCACACCCCCTCCTTGATGTGGGTGAGGGGTTTAAGGTTCGTTTAACTCTATTCTTGACCACCTCCTTTTGAAACTGGCCCAATTTCCCCATAGGACTGATGTTTATGAGTTTTTTGTTTGTTTTTGAGACGGAGTTTCACTCTTGTCATCCAGGCTGGAGTGCAATGGTGTGATCTCAGCTCACTGCAACCTCTGCTTCCTTGGTTCAAGTGATTCTCCTGTCTCAGTCTCCCAAGTAGCTGGGATTATGGGCATGTGCCACCATGCCTGGCCAATTTTGTGTGTGTGTGTGTGTGTGTGTTTTGTAGAGGAGAAGTTTCACCATGTTGGCCAGACTGGTCTCGAACTCCTGACCTCAGGTGATCTGTCTGCCTCGGCTTCCCAAAATGCTGGGATTATAGGCGTGAGCCAGTGCTCCTGGCCTGACCATCTTGATCTTAAAAGTTTGAAGCTTAACATTTGTCTTGTCCGAGATCCTTTCTCCGGGAACCAACCCTCGGTAGATACCAGATAGTATCAAGGTACTGGAACTCACCAGATCATCACATCCACACGATGCGAGGCCAGATCCCTCATCCATCATAATTGCTTACTTACCCCTCTCTAATTCCTGTTTTCCTGCACACAGTCACATTCCTTCCCTCCTATATAAACCCACAATTTTAGTCAGTTGAGGAGACGAATTTGAGACTTATCTCCCATCTCCTGGCTAATGTCACCTGAATAAAGCATTGTTTCCCTGGCAATATTCATTTTCTCAGTGATTGGCTTTCTGTGCAGTAAGCAACAGGTCCTAGACCAAATCTCTAGCATTCGGCAACACTTAGAAATTTCTACATAAGGCCAGGCGCAGTGACTCACACCTATAATCCCAGCACTTTGGGAGGCCAAGGCAGGTACATCGCCTGAGGTCAGGAGTTCGAGACCAGCCTGGTCAACATGGCAAAACCCTGTCTCTACTAAAAATAGAAAAAATAGTTGGGCGTGGTGGCAGGCGCCTGTAATCTCAGCTACTCAGGAGACCGAGGCTGGAGAATCATCTATTGAACCTGGGAAGTGGAGGTTGCAGTGAGCCGAGATAGCACCATTGCAGCCTGGGTGACAAGAGAGAAACTCCATCTCAAAAAAAAAAAAAAAAAAAAGAGAAGAAATTTCTACATGAAGAGCTGCCTTACAACTTACTTTGGAATCCTGTATCTATCAATATAGGATCTCAACCTGTTAAATATACCTATATATATTTACTAAGAGCCCATCTTGAGTGGAAATGGATTGGGTAATCAATCCAGTGGTTTGGGTGACCCATTTGCCCTGAGTTTTAGAGGTGTCCCTACTAGATGATTCCATGTTTACCCTTTGGATTTTGTAGGTTCCAGGCTAGTGTGTGTATCAAATTCTCAGTACATGGTTCCTGCATCCTATGAGTGGTTGTGAACATGGTCTCTATTCCTGCAAATAGTGCTACCTTGGAATTTTGACATATTTCAGGTGACTCTTCTACTACCTGGAAGTCTAGACAGATAATCCATCCCTTTAACCAGCTGAGGATGCTTTTAGGGATTCTAATTCTTTTATTCAGTTTCTCCACAAGACTTTACCTGATTCTCTTGAAAAACTTTAAGAGTCTCAGAGAAGGTGATTTCTGATGCCAACAACAAAAAGTTCAACCCAAACCAGCTTAATTATAAAACATAAGAGGGGGACTTACAAGTTCATGTAGAGGTGAGACGGAGCACAGTTCCCTGCAGGAAATGAAGAAAAATCTTGAGTTCCTTCAAGGGAATTTGCAGGCACCTAGCTAGCCCTGAGAAGTCAATGAGCAACTTGATAAACAAGAAAGTAATTGCAGCTTAAAACAACAGCCAAGGAAGTTAAAATCATGAGATGTTTGGTCCCCCTGTACAAATAAAGATAACATCTTAACTTATGTCTCTGAGTTGCTTTTCGGAAACCCAGACCCCCACCAAATAGATCCTCTGGAATGCAGACCTCAGATACATGGGAACTGAGGACTGGACCCTGACCATCATTCTTTGTTCTAAATTTATTCCTAAGGGGCCTAGAGGAAGTCACACCCGTGAGCCAGAGCTAACATTCTTTTCTACTAATCCCCAATTTTTAGGTAAGGTTTTGCTTCCTTAACCAATCACAAATCAGAAAAATATTTGAATCCACCTATGACCTATGGGCCCCCACTTTTGAGATGTCTGCCTGTTTAGGTCAAACCAACGTGTAGGCTCTGTGTATTGATTTATAACTTTGCCTGTAGCCTCTGCCTCCCAGTCTTTAAAAACCCTCACCTGTAAGCCATCGGGGAGTTCGGGTCTTAAGCATGAGCTGCTTGATTTTCCTTGCTTGGAGTTTGCAAATAAATGCCTTCGTTCTTCTGCTGCAAACCTTGGTGTGGATGTTGTGGTCATATTGCACTGGGTGAGTGAACCCCAGTCCAATTTGATAACAGAGGTGAGAATTAATTCTGGCTTCAGGGGAGGCTTTTTCTGGACATAAACAATGTGACTCTCACTCTTTTTCTGAGGCGAAGTCTGGCTCTGTTGCCCAGGCTGGAGTGCAGTGGCGCAATCTTGGCTCACTGTAACCTCTGCCTCCCTTGTTCAAGAAATTCTCCTGTCTCAGCCTCCCAAGTAGCTGGGATTACAGGCGCCACGACGCCAGCTATTTTTTTTTTTGAGACAGAGACTCTCCTGGGTTCCTGCCTCAGCCTCCCGAGTAGCTGGGATTACAGGTGCTTGCCACCACACCTGGCTAATTTTTGTATTTGTAGTAGAGACAAGGTTTCACCACGTTGGCTACGGTGTTTCTCAAACTCTTGACCTCAACTGATCCACCCACCTTGGCCTCCCAAAGTGCTGGGATTACAGGCATGAACCACCACATCTGACAATAGATGTACTTTTCAAAAGATACTTTCTCTCCTTTGCAACTGCAGTCCTTACTGTTTACTTCCCCCTCTTCCTCAGCCTTTTATTATCTTGACAGACTTAACTTCTTTGATTCAAGCCTCCTAATTTTTTTTTTTTTTTTTTTTGGCTTCTTTGCCATTAGTGGGTGGAGAGGGAAGGCATGGAATACACCTATTAAATCTTGCTTTTGTTATTTATGTATACACTTGTTTCACATGGTTGAAAGCATGTTATATGCCCACCTCCCTACCCCCTGCACACACACATAATATTGAGTGTCATGCTTTTTTCTCTTAATATTGTATAATAAGCACTTTCTCATGCTATTAAAAACTACTTGCGGGCTGGGCATGGTGGCTCACTCTTGTAACCCCAGCACTTGGGGAGGCCAAGGCAGGTGGATTGCTTGTGCCCAGGAGTTCAAGACCAGCTGGGGCAATGTGGCAAAACCCTGTCTCTACAAAAAATACAAAAATTAGCTGGGCATGGTGGCATGCACCTGTGGTCCCAACTACTCAGGAGGCTGAGGTGGGAGGATCACTTGAGTCCAGGAGGTGGAAGTTGCAGTGAACTGAGATTACACAGCTGCATTCCAGCTTGGGTGACAAAGTGAGACCCTGTCTCAAAAAACAAACAAATAAACAAACTATTTGCAATGACCATTTAAAAATTCAACATTTGGCCAGGCGTGGTGGCTCATGCCTGTAATCCCAGCACTTTGGGAGGCCAAGGTGGGGCAGATCACTTGAGATCGGGAGTTTGGGACTAGCTTAGCCAACATGGTGAAACCCCATCTCTACTAAAAATACAAAAATTAGCCAGGTGTGGCGGCGCATGCCTGTAATCCCAATTTCTCAGGAGGCCAAGGCAAGAGATGCTTGAACCTGGGAGGTAAAGTTTGCAGTGAGCCGAGATCGCACCACTGCACTCCAGCCTGGGTGACAGAGCGAGACTTCTCAACATACGCAAATCAATAAACGTAATCCAGCATATAAACAGAACTAAAGACAGAAACCACATGATTTCTTAATAGATGCGGAAAAGGCCTTTGACAAAATTCAACAGTCCTTCATGCTAAAAACTCTCAATAAATTCGGTATTGATGGAATGTATCTCAAAAGAATAAGAGCTATTTATGACAAATCCACAGCCAATATCATACGGAATGGGCAAAAACTGGAAGCATTCCCCTTGAAAACTGGCAGAAGACAGGGATGCCCTCTCTCACCACTCCTGTTCAACACAGTGTTGGAAGTTCCGGCCAGGGCAATCAGGCATGAGAAAGAAATAAAGGGTATTCAATTAGGAAAAGAGGAAGTCAAATTGTCCCTGTTTGCAGATGACATGATTGTATATTTAGAAAACCCCATCGTCTCAGCTCAAAATCTCCTTAAGCTGATAAGCAACTTCAGCAAAGTCTCAGATACAAAATCAATGTGCAAAAATCACAAGCATTCTTATACACCAATAACAGAAAAACAGAGAGCCAAATCATGAGTGAACTTCCATTCACAATTTCTTCCAAAAGAATAAAATACCTAGGAATCCAACTTACAAGGGATGTGAAGGACCTCTTCAAGGAGAACCACAAACCACTGCTCAATGAAATAAAAGAGGACACAAGCATATGGAAGAACATTCCATGCTCATGGATAGTTAGAATCAGTATCGTGAAAATGGCCATACTGCCCAAGGTAATTTATAGATTCAATGCCATCCCCATTAAGCTACTAATGACTTTCTTCACAGAATTGGAAAAAACTACTTTAAAGTTCATATGGAACCAAAAAAGAGCCCACATTGCCAAGACAATCCTAAGCCAAAAGAACAAAGCTGGAGGCATCACGCTACCTGACTTCAAACTATACTACAAGGCTACAGTAACCAAAGCAGCATGGTACTGGTACCAAAACAGAGATATAGACCAATGGAACAGAACAGAGCCCTCAGAAATAATACCACACATCTACAGCCATCTGATCTTTGACAAACCTGAGAGAAACAAGAAATGGGGAAAGGATTCCCTATTTAATAAATGGTGCTGGGACAACTGACTAGCCATAAGTAGAAAGCTGAAACTAGATTCCTTCCTTACACCTTATACAAAAATTAATTCAAGATGGATTAGAGACTTAAATGTTAGACCTAACACCATAAAAAACCCTATAAGAAAACCTAGGCAATACCATTCAGGACATAGGCATGGGCAAGGACTTCATGTCTAAAACACCAAAAGCAATGGCAACAAAACCCAAAATTGACAAATGGGATCTAATTAAACTAAAGAGCTTCTGCACAGCAAAAGAAACTACCATCAGAGTGAAAGGCAACCTACAGAATGGGAGAAAATTTTTGCAATCTACTCATCTGACAAAGGGCTAATATCCAGAACCAACAAAGAACTCAAAAAAATTTACAAGGAAAAAACAAACAACCCCATCAAAAAGTGGGCAAAGGATATGAACAGACACTTTTCAAAAGACATTTATGCAGCCAACAGACACATGAAAAAATGCTCACCATCACTAGCCATCAGAGAAATGCAAATGAAAACCACAATGAGATACCATCTCACACCAGTTAGAATGGCAATCATTAAAAAGTCAGGAAACAACAGGTGCTGGAGAGGATGTGGAGAAATAGGAACACTTTTACACTGTTGGTGGGACTATAAACTAGTTCAACCATTGTGGAAGACAGTGTGGCGATTCCTCAAGGATCTAGAACTAGAAATACCATTTGACCCAGCCATCCCATTACTGGGTATATACCCAAAGGATTATAAATCATGCTGCTATAAAGACACATACACACATATGTTTACTGCGGCACTATTCACAATAGCAAAGACTTGGAACCAACCCAAACGTCCATCAATGACAGACTGGATTAAGAAAATGTGGCACATATACACCATGGAATACTATGCAGCCATAAAAAAGGATGAGTTCACGTCCTTTGTAGGGACATGGATGCAGCTGGAAATCATCATTCTCAGCAAACTATCACAAGAACAGAAAACCAGACATCGCATGTTCTCACTGGTGAACATGTGGGAATTGAACAATGAGAACACTTGTACACAGGACGGGGAACATCACACACTGGGGCCTATTGTGGGGTAGGGGGAAGGGGGAGGGATAGCATTAGGAGATATACCTAATGTAAATGACGAGTTAATGGGTGCAGCACACCAACGTGGCACATGTATACATCTGTAACAAACCTGCACATTGTGCACATGTACCCTAGAACATAAAGTATAATAAAGTCAAAATTTAAAAATCAAGAACAATACAATAAAAAAATACAAAATTAAAAATAAATAAAAATAAAATTCTTCACAAAAATTCATCATATAGATAAGCTTAAATTATTACCTATTAGTTCTCCTTGAATTTGATATCTTCCATAGTAAATTTATAGAACATGAGAATGGATTCTTTATGTGGCCATTTCTTGGACTTTAGGAGCAAAACTAATGTTAGGCCAGTGTTTGCTTTCTGTTGGCTGTGAGTGTAGGGACAGGGTTTCAAGAAGTAGTTTTTCAGACTGGGTGAGGTGGCTCACACCTGTAATCCTAGCACCTTGGGAGGCCAAGGTGGGCAGGTTGCTTGAGCCCGGGAGTTGGAGACCAGCCTGGGCAACACAGAAAACCCCGTTTCTATTTATTAAAAAAAATGAAGATTTTTTAAAAAGAAAAAAATCTAGTTTCCAAGTGATTGGAGCCTGATCATGTTTGAGTTACCTGGGGGATTTGTGAAAGGTGCACATTCTAAGGCCCTGATTTAGACCCCCTGAACCAGAATCTCTGTAGGTGGAGCCTGAACAAAGATCCTCTAATCATTCTGATGAATAGTTAGGTCTTGGAACCACTGACATTGTTGACCTATGGCCAGCTTGTGCTGTGTGTACATTCTCATTCACAAATACAATTTTATCACAAATATCAGTTTTACCAGTTGTTCTAAAAATGAGACTTTGGAAGTATAGTACCTGAATGGTACTTGTGGTAGATATTTGCAATTCATCACGGTCATGTAGCAACTGAATCCCTTTCTCTGCTTAGGAAAAGCCTCATTTTTTGCATCTGGTTTAGGGCAGAAAATACCCTGTATAAGCCCTAAAAATATCACTTTTTTTCTTTTATTTACTTCTTTATTTATTGAGACGGAGTCTCGCTCTGTCGCCTAGGCTGGAGTGAAGCAGTGCGATCTTGGCTCACTGCAAGCTCTGCCTCCCGGGTTCACGCCATTCTCCTGCCTCAGCCTCCGGAGTAGCTGGGACTACAGGTGCCCACCACCACACCCGGCTAATTTTTTGTATTTTTAGTAGGGATGGGGTTTCACCGTGTTAGCCAGGATGGTCTCAATCTCCTGACCTCGTGATCTGCCCGCCTCGGCCTCCCAAAGTGCTGGGATTACAGACATGAGCCACCACGCCCTGCCCACTTTTTTCCTTTTAGAGACAGTCTTGCTCTGTCAGCCAGGCTGGAGTGCAGTAGTGCAATCATAGCTCACTGAAGCCTCGAATTCCTGGGCTTAAGAGGTCATCCCACCTCAGCTTCCTGAGTGTCTGGGGCTACAAGTATGCATCATTACTCCTGGCTAATTAATTTTTTTTTTTTTTGGTAGAAATGGAGTCTTGCTATGTTGTCCAGGCTGGTCTTGAACTCCTTGCCCTGAAGCACAGATTACTTTCCCTTTGCATGGGTATAACTCACAGAGGAGCTTATAGATAAGAAAACTTTCCCTTGGCTAGGCTCAGTGGCTTACACCTGTAATTCCAGCTCCTCAGGAGGCTAAGGTGGGAGGATCACTTGAGGCCAGGAGTTTGAGACTGGCCTGGACAACATAGTAAGACCCCATTTCTGAAAAAAGAAATAGCCAGGCAAGGTGGCACATTCCTGCCTTGGCCTCCCAAAATGCTGGGATTACAGGCATGACCAAACATGCCAGGTCCTTAAAAATAATCTAAATTTGTTTTCCTAGTGTCCTTTGAAACTAGGGTTCAGGCATGTGACTTAGGCTGTGCCATTGGTTATATCCATGTCAAACTCTAGCTCTGGTCCCAAAGTTACAAGGCAGGGGTGTGGAGCTCTCTCAGTACTGAAGGCAGCAGTAGTAGTGGCAGGGTGGGTGAAATTTCTTGTGTTGAAGTGGAGGGGCCAATTGAAGAGTCCAGAGCTCAGGGTCACTCCCAGTGGTTCCCTCATCAGCTCAGTTCTGCGGTGTGGTTTTGGGGATGGCTCCTGGAAGCTAAACTTCAAATCTGGTTCACCATCCCATGATGACTTAAAGAGTTAATCAATGTCCTTAAGATAAACAGACAACCCACAAAGAAACAAACAAAAAGTCCTTCCTTTTCTGATTGATCGTGCAGAGTCAGCTTTAGGGTACGAGTTTGCAAGGAAGGACCCATTGTGTGTCATCCAGTCAAGCAATAGACATGTATTTTATATGTTAGATCCCAGTTGACAAAGGTTACTTTCTATTCAGGAACAAAGTTGTAAAGCCTTTGCTTTTGCCCTGAAGCAGAGATTACTTTCCCTTTGCATGAGTATAACTCGCAAGGGAGCTTATAGATAAGAAAACTTTCCCTTGGCTAGGCTCAGGGGCTTACACCTATAATCCCAGCTCCTCAGGAGGCTGAGGTGGGAGGATCACTTGAGGCCAGGAGTTTGAGACTGGCCTGGACAACATAGTAAGACCCCATCTCTGAAAAAAGAAAGAGCCAGGCAAGGTGGCACATTCCTGCAGCCCCAGCTACTTAGGAGGTTGAGGTAGGAGGATTGCTTAAGCCCAGGAAGTTGAGGCTGCAGTGAGCTGAGATTGGGCCACCGCACTCCAATCTGGGCAACAGAGTGAGATCCTGTCTCAAAAAACAAAGAAAAAGAAAATATTTCCCTCAAAATGAAGCTAGGACTTCAATACTCAGAGAAGTTCTCATTTGAGACTCCATAATTTCCCATCATAGAACCAGGAAGGGAGCAATTTGGCCAGGAGAATGAAAAGACTTCTGTGACATGAAGTGGCCTCCACAGAGTCCCTTTAGAAGCCTCTTTGGAAGCACACAGCCTGCTGATAAGGCCACCAGGATGAATTAGCTAAAACTTGTAGCCTCAGATTACAGCCTGCGTTTAACTTGATGGATGGAGGTTTGTAGTGTTGTCCATTTGAACACTGACAGACTCCTGCCCATATCAATCATTTCTTTTTGGCATAGTTGAATTTGAATTGCTCTTTTTGATGGCGATTAGTCGACAGTTAGAGCTGGGTCTTAAGGCTCTTTGTGTTATAAAGCTTCCCCACCAATGTAGTCATCCATCTTCCTATTAATGGTGGTGGGAGCGTGGGCAGGCATGCTGTGCATCACTGATAGGAATAAAGTTGCATCGTAGGTACAAGTTTAAAATGAAATAGGACTCAGACAGTCCTGTTTTCTTCTGTTTAAAAATGGAATTTCCGCCAGGCATGGTGGCTCACACCTGTAATCCCAGCACTTTGGGAAGCTGAGGCGGGTGGATCACCTGAGGTCAGGAGTTCGAGACCAGCCTGGCCAACATAGTGAAACCTCATCTCTACTAAAAATACAAAAATTAGCCAGGCGTGGTGGTGGGAGCCTGTAATCCCAGCTACTAGGGAGGCCAAGGCAGGAGAATAACTTGAACTCAGGAGGCAGAGGTAGCAGTGAGCCAAGATCATGCCATTGCACTCCAGCCTCAACGACAAGAGTGAAACTCCTCCTCCTCAAATAATAATAATAATAATAATAATAATAAATAAATTTTAAAAAAAAAGGAATTTTGTCTGGCCTAAGATCATTCCTAGTCATTCTGATTCTGGCAGTGGTATTATGATACAGGTTTAGGCAGTGTTAATTACCTGAGATTTTTGCCAAGATCATCAAATTTAGTGCAAAGATAGCCCCTGTCCACAGAATCAAGAGCTGACGATAGACTAACAAATAATGTGTTAGGAAGTCTTACATTGTTCATAACTAACTCCTCAAGAAGATATATCATACACAGCAAGCGGAGTGTACAGTTGTACTTGAGGATAAATTGTACCTAAAATGCTTTTCTTCCTGATACGATATATTTGGTTGAGAGGACCAGCTCTATTTGGGTCCCAGCACTTTGGGTGAGGCCAGTGGACAGCTTGAGCCCAAGAGTTCGAGACCAGCCTGGGCAACATGGTGAAACTCTGTCTCTACAAGAAATACAAAAATTAGCCAGGTATGGTGGTATATGCCTGTGGTCCCAGCTACTTGGGTGGGTGAGGCAGGAGGATCACTTGAGCCCAGGAGGTCGAGGCTGCAGTCAGCTGAGATTATACCAGTATGCTCCACTCTGGGCAACAGAGTGAGACCCTGTCTCAAAAAAAAAAAAAAAAAAAAGAGAGAGAGAGAGAGAGAGAGGACCAGCTCTGTGGCTTGCTGAGAAGAAAGACAATATGAAATTCTGAGGATAAATCTAGCAAGTTAAAGAGTCTTATCATCTTTGACAGATAACAGAAAGCTCTATTTGAAGAGGGAGTGAACTCTTTAAGTTCACTCTGAAGGATCTGTAATCTGAAGAGTCATTTTGTGTAGAAGCTTCAGTAAGGGTGGGGTAGACATCTACATTTTGCCTTAGAGATAATGAGGTGTACTGTAGTAGAGGAGTTTCCTATACTCAGCTATAGAGAATTCTGGGAATGAATGAAAATGATTGAAACATCGAGAGGTCATCTTCAGACTGTGAGCTTCAAAAGACTAACTCCTTCTGTTGTCAGTAGTTATTTGTTATTTTACAGTTTCCTGCAGAAGTCACGTTATGGGCAGCCAAACGTGACTTCCAAATCTACTGAAGCTATGTCCAAATTCCATTAAAAGTAAATTTTTTGGCAAATACGTTATTTATGAGAGGCTTTGAACTTGACACATTTCTATGTTGCTTCCTCTATGTTCCAATGGTGATGTCAATTCCCTAATTTTGCCAAGTTTGTATTTTTTCTTCCTTGGCATTCAAACTAAGAGGCCAAGTCACCATTCTCCTGGTGGCTCAGATGTGTTAGATGACAATCAGGAATATGTTTAGTCTGCCTCTAATGAATGATCAGGAATTGTTTTCCTTGTTGTTATATTTTTTGAATCCTTTGGATCCAAGAATATATTCTTATTATTTATTTATTTATTTTTATAATTTGTAGAGCCTCACTATGTTGCCCAGGTTGGTCTTGAACGCCTGGCCTCAAGATACCCTCTTGTTTTGCCCTCCCAAAGTGTTGGGATTACAGGCATGAACCACCGTACCCAGCCCAGAATATTATTTTTTAAAACAAAATTTGGAACTTATTTGGAAGACATGGGTGTTTACTCACAGCAAGACAGGATGGCCGGGTGTGGTGGTTCACACCTGTAATCCCAGCACTTTAGGAGGCTGAGGCAGGTGGATCACCTGAGGTCAGGAGTTCGAGACCAGCCCGACCAACATGGTGAAACCCCATCTCTACTAAAAATACAAAATAAGCCGGGTGTGGTGGTATATGCCTGTAATCCCAGCTACTTGGGAAGCTGAGGCAGGAGAATTGCTTGAATCTGGGAGGCGGAGGTTGCAGTGAGCCAAGATCGCAGCATTGCACTCCAGCCTGGGCAACAAGAGCGAAACTCTGTCTCAAAAAAATTTTCCCTTCTGCACTCAAAACGTAAGTATCCTGTAAGTAGCCTATATTCCCTTCTGCACTTAAAACATATGTATCCTATCCTCCTTCAGAGCTATTCTATCACAGCTCTGCTACGTATTTTTACATCCATTTGATAATCTAATTTTATTAAGAAGTAATGACTGATAATAGTTTGCTGTGTTACACCTCCCCGGAAATATGGAGTTTAATAGGGTATGCTTAAAGATATACACCGTAGGCCAGGCATGGTGGCTGCAATACCAGCACTTTGAGAGGCCAAGGTGGGAGGACTGCTTGAGCCCAGGAGGACCAGATCAGCCTGGGCAACGTAGCGAGACCCTAACTCTATAGAAAAAAAAAAAAAAAAGACATATCCCATAGCCTATAGGATGAATTACTCAGCAAATTTTTGGCAGGATACAAGGAGAAAAGTTGAGAAATATGTTTTCAGCAGGGCCTAAATGACTTATCTGACTTAATTTGGTTTCTTTCTTGTACCAGCTCTGCAAAGCTGCCTAGAATAAGAAGTTCTCAGGACTGGAAGATTGAGTCCTCTTCCAGCTTTTCACAGAAAGCCACTTCCTAAGGAAATGATATGTATTATTGATCTGGGCTAGCTATAGGCAAAATTATATTTAGCACATCACTTAGGCAACTTGCAGGAAATTGGAAATGGTTAATTATTTCCTTAGCAGATTACGGTGCTGTTGTAAGGTTGGTCAAATCAATAAATGCAAACCAGGCTAAATAAATGTATTTTCAAAGAATAACAGAAGAGTCCTCATCTTCCCCAAATGCTGCCACCTTAGCTACTGGCTTTGTATTCCAGGGACTGATTTGAGGAATATTTAGAAGATCTTGAAGAACATTTTGCCTCTTTTTGAATCAATGAGAAAATGAGGCTTTCTAGCAACTCTTCATCAAACAAATCACTTTATTGAATTGCAAATGCTGTTCATTATGTCATCCCCTGGCACATCCTTGGCTATCACTGGGTTATGGGAGTTGGCTCTGGTGGTTCTGCTCTTCATGAAAGAGGGAGCTGCCGAAAATAAGGTTCCACACTGTATAATTTTTATGGCTTGTATTAATGCAGACAGTATAGCCACCATAAAGAAGAAAAATTACCAGTGGAAGATAAAACTAAAATACTAGTTGCATTACAATCGCATTCTAGAGCTGCAATAAATTGCATGAAGCCAATAAAGCAAAACTAACTGAAGATATTTGGCACAAACCAAAAATGAAATGGGAGTCATTATGCTGTCTGCTACAGGGACATGCCTCAATGTAGTTAAAGCAATAAACTACCTGGGAGTAATCTTTACCTATTTTAAATTGCATATTCCAATTGCAAAGCTGTTTCTGGCATTTTTGCCATACTTAGCTTTACTGAGCTAAGGAAAGAATTACATGTCTGAATAAGTCATGTTCTACTAAATGTGCCTCCTATCTCTAGCAACTCATAACTCACTTGAGTCCGAATATTGTTTATTCTGAAATTAATCATGGTTTTCCGCCATAAATTAACTTTTTTGCAACACACTGGAAATAGATTGATCTTGGAACTCCACCAAGTATTTGATCAGTAGCTTCCAATCTTTCCTTACTATGATCCTGGACTTTTTAGGCTTTTGGAATCAAGGAGTGTTTCTTATCAGTAAAGGAACCCAAAGAGGTCATATCTGTCGGGATTTTTTTTTTTTTAATTTAATTTATTTATTTGAGATAGGGTCTCACTCTGTCGCCCAGGCTGGAGTGCAGTGATGCAGTCTCGGTTCACTGCCACCTCTCCCTGCCAGGTTCAAGCCATCCCCCTGCCTCAGCCTCCTGAATAGCTGGGACTACAGGTGCATGCCACTATACCAGGCTAAGTTTTGTATTTTCTTATTTTGTAGAGATGGGGTTTTGACATGTTGCCCAGCTGGTCTCGAACTCCTGAGCAAGCGATCCACCCACCTCAGCCTCCCCAAGTGTTGGGATTACAGGCTTGAGCCACTGTGCCCGGTCCCTGTTGTGATTTAAGATGTGAATTTTTATATAGCGTCAGATAGTTAAAGTAGTTATCCAGGAAGAGGGATTCCTGGAGCTGATGGGTGATTTGCCCAGGAGTCCTGTCCTTTAATACGTCAATAGAGTTCTTACCTTCAAAGGAAAGTTCCCTTGATTAGCAACATGTCTTTAAAAGGATAAGAATTTACAAAGTTAGATAAAATCTAGACAACGGATTACCTCAGCAGTACCCAGCGTCCTACAGGAAGTGGGTACCATTGTTTCCTGCATAAATCAGTGATAGAATTAGGGCTGTTCTTTTTATCCGAAGTAATAAAGACACAGGAAGAAGAAAGGGGCCCGGTGCGGTGGCTCCTGGTTGTAATTCCAACACATTGGGAGGCTAAGCAGGGCAGATCACTTGAGCCCTGGAGTTCGAAACCAGCCTAGGCAACATGGTGAAAACCCATCTCTACAAAAAAATACAAAAATTAGCTGGGCATGGTGGCATATGCTGTGGTCCCAACTACTTGGGAGGCTGAGGCGGGAGGATTGCTTGAGCCCAGGAGGTTATTGTTGCAACGAGTCGAGGTCATACCACTGCAGTCCAGCCTGGGCGAGAGAGTGAGACCCTGTCTCAGAAAACAACAACAACAACAACAACAACAAAACCCCGGAGGTAGGTGAGTAAACCCTGTAGAAAGGACAGAACAGACTTGTTCTTGCTCTCATCCAGTTGTATTTTAGCTATTAACCTACATTAACAGAGCTGCTAGCATTCAATAACCAGGTTTTTTCACGCCTTGTTTTTGAAGGGAGCATCCTCACACATTGCTAGTGGGAATATAAATCAGAGCATCTCTACTGGAAGTGCAGTGTTCATTTCAATTCAATACACTTGGCAGTATTCATTTAAGCCTTAAAAACAAGCAAGTCATTTGGCCCAGCAGTTTCATCTAGGAATTTATTCTAGGGAGATAATCATGACTTTGGTACATATGTTTGTGTAAGAAGCATTGTTCATAATAGTAAAAACATCTAGAAACCACCTTGACATCTCAAAATTAAAGACTGTTTGAGTAAGTCCGAATACATGTACCTGCAGTTGTTAAATGTGCTGTCACGGAACTCAGGCGGAAACACTCATGCTTTGGGAAAAGGTGAAGAAAATATTACCCGGAAAAGCAGGCTACAGAATAGCAAGAACAGGATAATGGCATTTTTTGGTATTAAAATGTATGTATTTAGATAAAACAAAACAGAAATGAATACATCAGACTATTAAATGTGGTTGTGTCTGGTGTTGGTATTATTTTTACTTGTGTATATTTCCCAAGATCATTCTAATAAATATGTATTACTTGTGTAACCAGATAAAAATATGGTTTGAGAAAAATCCTTAATGAAATTCATGTATTACAATGGACCGGGGACGGTGGCTCACGCTTGTAACCCAGGACTTTGGGAGGCTGAGGTGGGTGAATCACTTGAGGTCAGGAATTTAAGACCAGCTTGGCCAACATGGTGAAACTCCATTTCTACTAAAAGTACAAAAATTAGCCAGGTGTGGTGGCGCACACCTGTAATCCCAGTTACTTACTTGGGAGGCTCAGGCAGGAGAATCACTTGAACCCAGGAGGTGGAGGTTGCAGTGAGCTGAGATCATGCTATTGCACTCCAGCCTAAGAGGCAAGAGCAATACTCTGTCTCAAAAAAAAAAAAAAGAAAAGAAAAGAAAAGAAAATCATGTATTACAATGATCCCAATGTGCAACATTATCTGTCCTCCCCCTCCCCGCTCGTTTTTTTGAGACAGGGTCTTGCTCCCTCACCCAGGTTGGAGTGCAGTGGCACAATCTCAGCTCACTGCAACCTCCTCCTCCCAGGCTCAAGCCATCCTACCTCCTTAGCCTCTTAAGTAGCTGGGACTACAGGTGCGTGTCACCACGGCCAGCTAATTTTTTGTGGAGATGGGATTTTGCCTGTTGCCCAGGCTGGTCTTGAACACCTGACCTCACATGATCCACCTGCCTCAGCCTCCCAAAGTGCTGGGATTACAGGTGTGAGCCACTGAGCCCTGCCTTTCCTTCCACCCTTAGGGTAGGAATGGGCTGAATCCCAGACAGCCCCATCTTTTTTCTCCTGGGTTTTTTTTCTCTGCCCTTATCCGGGCAGCTTTAGAACCCTGGCTGTTTGTGGATCTTTGGGGCTGAGGGTCATTTAGCTTTGTCTTTGATCCCACAGGGATCACAGCTATCTTTGTGGAGAGTTCTAAAATGGCTCCTGATTACCTGTTCAGTTCCCAAATCCACCCCTTCTTCCTTGCCCTGGAAGTTTTGCAGACGGCGGGATGTATATCGTTAATACGTTCAAGCCCCGTGTAACAGAAATAGTTATGGAATAGTGCAGAAGAAGTTGGGTTCGAATTCTGGTTCTATGTGCCCTTAGGCAAGTCATTTAACCTCTCGTCATCTCAGTTTCCTCAGGGGTAAAATAGATATATAATCAGAGTTCCTACCTCATACTGCAGTTCTTGTCATAGAACCGTTAAGGGCGGGTCTTTTGTGTTAGAGCTCCCAAGATGGCGGTGGGCCACTCCCCAGATGGCGGTGGGCCACTCCCCAGATGGCGGCAAGCCTTTTGTTCTCTCACCTGGGGTTCTTAGCCTCACAGATTCCAAGGAATGGAACCTTGGGCCATGCGGTGAGTGTTATACCTCTATTAGAAGCCATGGGTCACAGAAGAGAACGGTGGAACCCAGCGACTAGTGTTCAGCTCAGTTAGGATGAACCCCGGCACTTAGCAGTGCAGGAACAACAGCGAGCCTTTAGCCCCATCGGGAGCAGCAATGGGCGCCTTGCTGGATCAGGAGCACAGTGGACACCCTGCTGGATCCGGAGGGGTGGAAGTCAGCGGTGGGTCTGAGATGGCGGCAAACAGCAGTGGTGGACGGTGAGTGAAAGCTCAGCTCGAGCGTAACAAACACGGACCAGAAGAGTGTGCAGTTGCAAGATTGAATAGAGTGAAAACAGAGCTCCCATACGATGGGAGGGGACCCGAAGGGGGTTGCTGCTCCCTGCTCAAATGCCTGAGTTTATATCCCAATCATTGTCCCTCCCCCTGTGCTCTCAGGCAATATATGATTTGACTATTTCTTTACCTCCTGCTTTAGCCTAATTTGTATTTTAGTGAGCCCTCTTTACTACCTGATTGGTTGGGTGTGAGCTGAGTTACAAGCTCCGTGTTTAAAGGTAGGTGCAGTCACTTTCCCCAGTTAGGCTTAGGAATTCTTAGTCGGCCTAGGAAATCCAGCTACTTCTGTCTCTCAGAACCAAACTGGGGTCTGCTTGCCTGGCACAGTAAGACCAGTTATCCACACTGGGGTTTTGCATTGGCATAGAGGGACATGCTTATTTGCAGGTACAAAAGCAAGGAGAATCAGGGCAGCTCATGCTTAAGACCTGAACTCGCAGATGACTTGCAGGTAAGGGTTTTTAAAGGCAGGGGTAATTTCCAAGAAAGCAGAAGCTACAGGCAAAATCATAAATCAATACATGGAGGCTGGGTGCGGTGGCTCACTCCTGTAATCCCAGAACTTTGGGAGGCCAAGGTGGGTGGATCACCTGAGGTCAGGAGTTCGAGACCCACCTAACCAACATGGACAAACTCCTTCTCTACTAAAAATACAAAAATTAGTTGGGCATGGTGGCAGGCTGCTGTAATCCCAGCTACTTGGGAGGCTGAGGCAGGAGAATCACTCGAACACAGGAGGTGGAGGTTGCAGTGAGCTGAGATTGCACCATTGCATGCCAGCCTGGGAGACAAGAGCAAAACTCCATCTCTAAATAAATAAATAAATACATGGAGGCTATACATTGGTTTGACCTAGAAAGACAGGATATCTCTCGAAGCAGGAGGACCACACGTCATAGATAGATTCAAGGACTTTCTAACTTGCGATTGGTTCAGGAGGCGAAGCTTTGTCTAAAAAATGGGGATCAGCAGAAAAGAATGTTAGCTCTGGTTCATGGGTGTGACTCCTTCCAAGCCCCTCAGGAGGAAGTTTAGAGCAAAAAAACAGAGGTCAGAGTTTAGGCCTCAGTTTCCCCTTATCTGAGATCTATGTGCCAGCAGATCCATTGGGTGAGGGTCCGGGTTTCTGAAAAACAACTCAGGGACATACGCTAAAATGTTATGTTTAGTTTCTATAGGAAACATCTCCAGACTCTAACTTCCTTGGCTGTTGTTTAAACTACCAATACCTTCTTGCTTACCAAGTTGCTCATTTACTTCTCAGGGTAAGCTATGTGCCTGGAATTTCTCTGGATGGAATTCAAGATTTTCCTTTATTTCCATGCTTGGGACCATGCAGGACCTTAAAAGAGGATCTTTTCTCTGTCTGATGTTTATTTTAAGTATACTTATTGCCTTTGACTTGAGTTGTACCCCATGTGTGAAAGCAATAAAGGATGTTAGACTATGTTCCCCCTAAAATAGACCACTTTGATATATTGATTATTTTGAATTAAAGGCACTGAAATATCTGCAGATGCAACAACACTCGGATCTTCCTTTTTTCTTCCTTATTAAAGTAGGAGGTAAAACTGTGTGAAAGGTGCCCTTTCTGTGCCAGGAGGAAGATAGTCTTATCACTAGAGGTGGAGAGTTGAGGCTGAGAGAAATCCATACAAACAAATCTTGCTAAATGAACCCTTATCTTCCTGGTTACTTTTCCACAAGTAACTACCCTGACCCAAGTAAACCCCTTTTTCATGTCATGCTTTCACAATTTACTACTCTTTGTCCAACCTAATATATAAATGTTGGGCCTGTGAAAGAAAAATATCTTGGGCCCCCAGAATCACTAAGCTAAAGGGAAAATTCGAGTTGGGAACTGCTTTGGGTAAAACCTACCTCCCATACTATCCAAAGATATCCCTCTGCTCGCTGAGATAAATGCGTATCTGATTGCCTTCTTTGGAAAGATTAATCAGAAACTCAAAAAAATGCAACCGGCTGGGCTCAGTGGCTCCATGTAATCCCAGCACTTTGGGAGGCCGAGGCGGGTGGATCACGAGGTCAGGAGATCAAGACCAGACTGGCCAACATAGTGAAACCCCATCTCTACTAAAAATACAAAAAATTAGCTGGGTGTGGTGGTGGGCGCCTGTAGTCCCAGCTACTTGGGAGGCTGAGGCAGGAGAATGGCGTGAACCCGGGAGGTGGATCTCGCAGTGACCCGAGATTGCACCACTGCACTCCAGCCTGGGCAACAGAGAGAGACTCCATCTCAAAAAAAGTTCCGCCTTTCCAGACTGAACCAATGTACTTCTTACATATATTGACTGATGCCAAGCTGTGCCCCGACCACCTTGGGTATATGTCATCAGGATCTCCTGAGTCTGTGCCAAAGGCGTGCGTCCTCAACCTTGGCAAAAAAAAACTTTGTAAATGAACTGAGACCTGTCTCAGATTTTCTGAGTCCACAGGCCCTAACTTCTTGGGATCTTGGTTTTTCTTGCGAAGCCTCCCATGTATGTAAAAATTATTAAATAGAATTTGTATGCTTTGGTCCTGTTAATGTATTTCATGTCAGTGTAATTCTAAGGCCCAGCTGGAGATCCTAGGAGAGTAGAGGAGAAATTTAACCCCCACTACAGCAACCCCTGAGGGCTATTTTCTAATTATTTCCGAAGAGGACTAATATTATAGGTTGGTGCAAAAGTCACTGTGGTTTTTGCCATTAAAAGTAAGTTGCAAAAACTGCAATCACTTTTGCACCAACCCAGTATAAACAGGACTATTTATTGATTGCTTATGTTTTCTTCAGTTCCTGGGCAGAATATGATACACAAGCTCTCAATTCTGGGAACAAGTTCATAGTGTAGGCCCTGTTATGGTATTCCCACTTTGCAGATAATGAACTCCAGGCTCAGGCATCCACAATTTTGCAGCTATTGAGTGGCTTTTAATCCTTGCTCTATTGTGTTCTTGGCCTATGAAATCAATTATAATTTTTTTTTTTTTTTAAACAGAGTCTTGGTCTGTTGCCCAGGCTGGAGTACAGTGGCACTATCTCAGCTCACTGCAACTTCTGCCTCCCAGGTTCAAGCCATTCTCCTGCCTTGGCCTCCTGAGTAGCTGGGATTACAGGCGTTTGCCACCATGCCTGGCTAACTTTTGTATTTTTAGTAGAGATGGGATTTCATCATGTTGGCCAGGCTGGTCTTGAACTCCTGACATCAAGCGATCCACCCGCCTCAACCCCCCAAAGTGCTGGGATTACAGGCACGAGCCATCATGCCCGACCAAAATCAATTATAATATTTTAAAGTATTTGTTGACATTCATGATTTAGAATTGATTTCTCTTCTAATTACTCATCTCAAGGTCAAAATCATCAACTGTTCTCAGCTGCCTACAATGTGCAGAATGCCAAACTGGGTATGTGTGAAAGGCACTGGAAGAAAATGTTCCTTGCTATGTTCAAGCTTCCTGGTTTTAATCCATTACTTAAATAATAATCTAAAATACAACGGGTGTGTTTGCATGAGAAGTGTCTTCTGAATCGAATGCAAATGAGGCGAATGGCGGTACATTGTGTCTTCTTCATTATGGACAGCAACCTCTGGCATTAATTAATTACATGTTCTTTCTTGGCCTGCAAGGTAACTGCTTTTAAATTTTTGTTGTAAGGAGAGCTGACTCCATTGTGCTTCCATCATGTGTCATCCTGTAAACAGGTGGGATTTGTTTCTGCTGATGTTTTACAAAGGGGGTAGTCTTGCCTGCAGCATTTCTTTCTGTTTGTCCTGACTAGATCATCAAGTTCTTTGCAGAAAGTCTGTGGCTACATTGTGTGTATCACCTTAGCTTCCTTTTGGAGCCCTTCTTGGAAGTTAAGAAAGCCCTGTTTTGGCCAGGCACAGTGGCTCATGCCTGTAACCCCAGCACTCTGGGAGGCTGGGGGGACAGGGGGACAGATCACCTGAGGTCAGGAGTTCGAGACCAGCCTGGCCAAGATGGTGAAACCCCATCTCTACTAAAAATAGAAAAATTAGCTGGGTGTGGTGGCGTGCGCCTGTAGCTACTTGGGAGACTGAGACAGGAGAATTGCTTGAACCTGGAAGACTGAGGTTGCAATGAGCCGAGATTGGGCCACTGCACTCCAGCCTGAGTGACAGAGCTAGACTCTGTCTCAAAAAAAAAAAAAAAAAAGCCCTGTTTTTCTACAAAAGTGGGGAAAACCAATGCCACAAGGCTGACTTTTCCTTTTTTTTTTTTTTTTTTTTGAGACGGAGTCTCGCTCTGTCGCCCAGGCTGCAGTGCAGTGGCCAGATCTCAGCTCACTGCAAGCTCTGCCTTCCGGGTTTACGCCATTCTCCTGCCTCAGCCTCCTGAGTAGCTGGGACTACAGGCACCCGCCACCTCGCCCGGCTAGTTTTTTGTATTTTTTAGTAGAGACGGGGTTTCACCAGGTTAGCCAGGATGGTCTCGATCTCCTGACCTTGTGATCTGCCCGTCTCGGCCTCCCAAAGTGCTGGGATTACAGGCTTGAGCCACCGCGCCCGGCCTTCCTTTCAAAATGAGGGTTTAAAAATGCTAGCCTTCTGAAAAAAGAATAAATAAAAAGAAATAACCAACTCACTTTTTTTTTCCTCTTGTAAACTAGCCTCCTTTTCCCTAAAGTCATAAACTGGTGACAAAATGAATTAATTCAATGTTTTATCATTCATTTACTGTAAAATATTGTATGGTCTTGGCAAGCTGATGAGTGACTGTGTAACTAAAAACATTTCTGCACTAATTCAAGAAACTTAGTTTCCTGCATATCATAATTCTCTATCATACTAAGTATGCAAATAGTAGTAGTACTACTAGACTGCTACCACTATGAATGAACACTTATTTAAGAACTTAGTACGTGCCAGACATTATATCTCATTCATTTCTCAAAATAACTCTTCTGTGGGGTACTATATATAGGCACTGTTTTTATTTATTTATTTTTATTTTTTGCAAGCAGAGTCTGGAGTGCAGTGGTATGATCTAGCTCACTGCAGCCTCCCACTCCAGGGCTCAAGCAATCCTCCTGTCTTGGCCTCCAGAGTAGCTGAGACTACAGGCATGTACTACCATACCTGGCTAATTTAAAAAATTTTTTATCTGTAGAGATGGAGTCTCACTATGTTGCCCAGGCTGGTCTCAAACTCCTGGGCTCAAGGGATCCTCCCAGCTTCCCAAAGTGTTGGGATTACAGGTGTGAGGCATCACTCCTGGCTAGTTGTTTTTTTTTTTTTTTCAGATGGAGTCTCACTCTTGTCGCCCAGGCTGGAGTGGAATGATGCCATGTCTGCTCACTGCAACCTCTGCCTCCTGGATTCAAGTCCTGACTCAGCCTCCTGAGTAGCTGGGATTACAGGCACCCACCACCACACCCGGCTAATTTTTGTATTTGTAGTAGAGACAGGGTTTCACCACGTTGGCCAGGCTGGTATCCAACTCCTGACCTCAGGTAATCTGCCCACTGCAGCCTCCCAAAGTGCTGGGATTATAGGTGTGAACCACTGAGCCCAGCCCGGCTATTTTTTTTTAATTTTGCAGGCTAGGAAATGGAGGATGTGAGAGATTTAGTAAGTTGCCTAGGATCAGACTGCTCATCAGTGGTGAATTCAGGATCTGTATCTAGTTCAGCCTGTTGCCCATGCCTGTCCTCTTAACCACAATGTCCTCCTCCTCAAGTGATTTCTGATTTGCTTTTTTGTTTACAGTAACTTATCCTACATCGCTTTGCTGAGCCATTATTTAAGAGTAATTATAAGATTCATCATCCAAGAGGTCAATTTGACTTTGGACATGTAAAGTTCTTTGTTTCTCAGAAGAAGCAAATTCTAATTTCAGGACTGAAACTCGAGATGGCTGGAACACTTCTATTTCTTGTAGGTCACATAATAATTTTTAAAAGGAGCTTTGTGACTGGGCACAGTGGCTCATCATGCCTGTAATCCTAGCACTTTGCAGGGCCGAGATGGGTGGATTGCCTGATCTCAGGAGTTCAAGACCAGCTTGGGTAATATGGTGCAACCCCGTCTCTACTAAAAAGACAAAATATTAGCTGGCTTTGGTAGGGCTTGCCTGTAGTCCCAGCTTCTTGGGAGACTGAGGCAGGAGAATCACTTGAACCTGGAGGCAGAGGTTGTAGTGAGCTGAGATCATACCACTGTACTCCAGCCTGGGTGACAGAGCAAAATACAAAAAAAAAAAAGGGAGTTTTGTACTGAGAGAAGTCTATCATCATGCTTGAAATAGTTGTTTTTTCTTTTTCCAGAAATGTGCTTACCCATGAAATAGTTTTGAACTGAATACAGGAATGGGAAGACTCTAGCATTTCGCAATGTTTTGAATGTGAGTAGATTGGCGAGTATTTGATGTGCCCACTGCTTCGAGCACAGTCCCGTGTCTCTCCTGAGGTCAGATCTGGAATTCCTTTTACCTGCTGTGGGTTGATGCTTCAGGCCCGCTACACTCAGCAAGTTCAAGCTGCGCTTATGATCCGTTTCCCATAGTCCTTGCTTGGTTACCAGTATAACCATCCTTTCAGTTATTTAAGATTAAAATACTCGGTAATCTTTTTTTTTTGGTTTTGTTTTTTGAGATGGTCTCTCTCCGTCACCCAGGCTGGAGTGCAGTGGCTCGATCTAAGCTCACTGCAACCTCTGCCTCCCAGGTTCAAGTGATTCTCATGCCTCAGCCTCCCAAGTAGCTGGGGTTATAGATGTGTGCCACCATGTCTGGCTAATTTTTGTATTTTTTGGTAGAGATGGGGTTTTGCCATGTCGGCCAGGCTGGTTTCAAACTCCTGGCTTCAAGTGATTCACCTGCATCGGCCTCTCAAAGTGCTGAGATTACAGACATGAACCACCAAGCCTGGCCTGTTTTTTTGTTGTTGTTGTTGTTGTTTGTTTTTGAGACAGGGTCTCACTCTGTTGCCCAGACTGGAGTGCAGTGGCTCGTGGCTCATTGCACCCTCAACCTTCTGGACCCAAGTGATCCTCCCACCTCAGCCTCCTGAGTAGCTGGGACCTTGGGTGTGTACCACCATGTGAGGCTAATATGTTTGTTTGTTGTGGAGATGGGGGTGGGGGGGGTGGGTCTCACTATGTTGCCAAGATGGGTCTTGAACTCCTGGGCTCAAGCAAGCCTCCCACCTCAGCTTCCCAAAGTACTGGGTTTACAGGCTTGAGCTACTGCACCTCAGTAATCTTTGACTTCTTTGATTCTCACAACCTATCTAAATAACCTTTCTAATTTAACACCGAGTCCTGTTGGTTGTCTGTCTCTCTCTCTTTAATTTTAAAGACAGGGTCTTGTTCTGTTGCTCAGGCTGGAGTGCAGTGGTGTGATCATAGCTCACTGCAGCCTCCAACTCCTGGGCTCAAGAGATTCCCCTGTTTCAGCCTCCTGAGCAGCTGGGGCCACAGGTGCACCTGGTTAATTAAAAAAAAATTTTTTTTGTGAGGCCAGGTGCAGTGGCTCATGCTTGTAATCCCAGCACTTTGGGAGACGGAGGTGGGAGGATCATTTGAGCCCAGGAGTTTGAGACCAGCCTGGGCAACATAGTGAGACTTTGTCTCTACAAAAATAAAAATTTAGCCAGGTGTGGTGGTGCATACCTGTAGTCCTAGCTACTTGGGAGGTTGAGGTGGGAGGATCACCTGAGCCCAGGAGGTTGAGGCTACAGTGAGCTGTGATTGCACCATTGCATTCCAGCCTGCGCAACAGAGTGAGACCCAACAGGAGTTCGAAACCAGCCTGGCTAACATGGTGAAACCCCGTCTCTACCAAAAAACTTCTCAACTTCTCAATATCCATCTCTTCCTCCTTACAAATAGGATGCTGATTTTGTTTGGAGAGTCACTGTGTCCAGTAAGGAATACTAGCCTTCATAGGCTTTCTTGCAGTAAGGAATATTCATGTGGTTGGGTGCGGTGGCTTGCACCTGTAATCTTAGCACTTTGGAGGGCCAAGGTGGGAGGATTGTTTGAGCCCAGGAGTTTGAGGCCAGCCTAGGCATCATGGCAAAACTCTGTCTCTACAAAAAATACAAAAATTAGCCACCGGGAATGGTGGCACATGCCTGTAGTCCCAGCTATTTGGGAGACTGAGATGGTAGGATTGCTTGAGCCCAGGTGGTTGAGGCTGCAGTCAGCTATGATTACGCCACTGCACTCCAGCCTGGGCAAGAGAGCAAGACCCTGCCTCTAAATAAAAAAGAGAAATGGCCATATGATCCCTTCTGGACAATGAGAAGAAGTCGAAGTGTGCAGGGCTTGTGGGAAAGTATCAGAGAGGAGACAGATTCACCCATCAGGCTCCTTTGGTCCTTTCTGATTCACTTTTTCCTTTTCCTGCAAAAATGCTCCTACAGTGTGACCATTTTACAATCGTGAAAATGAAAATCAAAAACCACAGTGGCTCACATCTGTAATCCCAGCACTTTCAGAGGCCATGGCAGGAGGATCACTTGGACCCAGAAGATTAAGACCAGCCTGGGCAACACAGTGAGACTGCCATCTCTACAAAAAGTATTAAAAAATTAGCTGGATGTGGTGGAGTACACCTGTAGTCCCAGCTACTAGGGAGGCCGAGGCAGGACGATTTCTTGAGCTTAGAGGTTGAGGCTGCAGTGAGCTATGAGCATGCCACTACACCCCAGCCTGGGTGATGAAGTGAGACCCTGTTTGAAACAAAAACAAACAAACAAACAAACAAATGGCCAGACATGGTGGCTCACGCCTGTAATCCCAGAACTTTGGGAGACTGAGGTGGGTGGATCACCTGAGGTCAGGAGTTCAAGACGAGCCTGGCCAGCATGGCGAAACCCCGTCTTTACTAAAAATACAAAAATTAGCTGGGCGTGGTGGCATGCACCTGTAATCCCAGCTACTTGAGAGGCTGAGGCAGGAGAATCGCTTGAACCCAGGAAGTGGAGGTTGCAGTGAGCCAAGATTACACCACTGTACTCTAGTCTGAGCAACAGAGCAAGACTCCATCTCAAAAAAAAAAGAAAGAGAGAGAGAGGGAGAGAAAGAAAGAAAGGAAAAGAAAGAAGGAAAGAAAGAAAGAAAGAAGGAAAGAAAGAAAGAAAAAGAAAGAAAGAAAGAGAGAGAAAGTAAGTAGTAATGATGGTAAGAACAAGAGTTTCTTTACCAGCTTTGTAAAGCCTACTCACAGACTTCCCATTGTGTAACTGAAAACACCCTTACTTGTTTAAGCACTGCTGGCCTTGTGTTCCTAACTGATACAGTTTACAGAGCTGCTAGAATCTGACCCCAAACACCATCAAGCCTCATCTCCTCTCTTTGTGCCAATCAACTGATATGCCAACCATGCCAGATTTCTTGCTTTTTCCAACTTGTCCTGTATTAAAAACAAACAAAATCCTTATTGTTTTAGAATAATTTTAGGTGTATAGAAACGTTGCAGGATTAGTTCTGAGAGCTCACATATACCACCCCCACCATCTAGTTTCCATTATAGTTAACATCTGACATTACCATGGTACATTTGTCACAGCTGAGAAACCAACGCTGGTATATTACTGTTACCAAAACTTCTGGCTTACTCAGATTTCAGTAGTTTTTTTTTTTTTTTTTTTTTTTTCTTTCACTGATGTTTTCTTTCTTTTTCAGGATTCCATCCAAGACACCACATTACACTGAATTGTCATCTGTCCTTTGTTTCCTCTGATCTGTGACAGTTTTTCAAGTCTTTTCTTGTGTTTGATAACCTTGACAGTCTTGAGGAACACTGCTGGGTATTTTTGTAGAATTCTCTCAATGTGGGCTTGTCTGATGTTTTCCTCATGGCTAGGTTGGGCTTTGGGATTTTGGAAGGAAGACTATAGAGATGAAATGCCATTTTCATCACATCACATGAAAGTTATCTACTATTAACATGATGTATCACTGATATTAACCTTGATCTTGATCATCAGATAAAAGAAGTGTTTGCTGCTTGCCAGATTTCTTCTCTGAAACGTTACCTTATTTTTCTCCCCACTCCTTTTCTTTTCTTTTCTTTTTTTCTGATGCGTGACTTGCTCTCTCACCCAGACTACAGTGCAGTGGCGTAATTATTGCTCACTGCAGTCTCAGCCTCCCAGGCTCAAACGATCCTCCCACCTCAGCCTCCCAAGTAGCAGGAACTACAGGCATGTGCCATCACGTCCAGCTAATTTTTAAGAAGACTTTGTAGAGATAGGGTCTCACTGTGTTGCCAGGCTGGTCTCCAACTCCTGGGCTCAAGTGATCCTTTCACTTTGGCCTCCCAAAGTGCTGAGATTACAGGCATGAGCCACCCCACCCTGCCTATTTTTCCCCTTTGTATACTTTTTTCATTCTTCTGCAAGGAAAATTTGTCTCTACGGCCCACAATTATTTTACTCAGTCGTTTACTTAAATCAGTAGTATGGTTTGTCTCTGTGTCTCCACCCAAATCTCATTTTGATTTGTAATCCCCGTGTGTGGAGGGAGGGAAAATGGACTAATACAATCAGTATGGACTCATGGTTGTTTCTTGTATACTTTGGGTTATAATCCATACTATGCTATTTATTTTGTTGTTTAAATTGTTGCCGCTTTGGCCATTTGGAATCTTTCAGACTTCGATATGCCCTATCCTTTTGTTTCCTGAGTCCTTTCTTGCTTTCTTTTTTTGTTTATTTGAGATGGGGCCTTGCTCTGTCGCCCAGGCTGGAGTGCAGTAGTGCAATCATAGCTCACTGAAGGCTTGAACTTCTGGGCTCAAACGAACCTCCCACCTCAAACTTCCAGGTGCCTGGGACTATAGGTGCATGCCTCTGGATAAAAGAAAAAAAAAAAAGGTTTTTGAGACAAGATCTCACTTTTTCACCCAGGCTGGAGTGCGTGAACATGGTGTGAACATGGCTCACTGCAGCCTTGACCTCCCAGACTGAAGTGATCCTCCCGCCTCAGCCCCCCAAGTAGCTGGGACAACAGGTGCATGCCACCAGCCCTGGCTAATTTTTGTATTTTTCTGTAGAGATGGGATTTCACCATGTTGCCCAGGCTGATTTTGAACTCCTGAGCTCGAGTGATCTGCCCACTTCTGTCTCGCAAAGTGTTGGGATTACAGACCTGAGCTGCCTCATCCAGCCACTTTCTTATTTTCTAGTACCATAAGATTTCCAGTTTCATCTTGTATCTTCCATGCCACAGCTCTAGCTTCAGCCATATCTGCAAGGTGCTCTGCTTCCTTTTATTGCAGAATGGTATTAGAGGCCAAGATCTGGACACTCAATGTGCTCATTTCTACAGGGATGTCACTACCTCTAGGCCCAACAAACTGACAGAACTAGAAAATATATGTATATACTAACTCGTGTATTAGTTCATTTTCACGCTGCTGATAAGGACATGCTTGAGACTGGGTAATTTGCAAAAGAAAGAGGTTTAATTTGACATACAATTCCATGTGGCTGAGGAGGCCTCACAGTCATGGTGGAAGGTGAAAGGCACGTCTTAACATCGCAGCAGGGAAGAGAGAGAATGAACATCAAGTGAAATGGGTTTTCCCTTATCAAATCGTCGGATCTTGTGACACTTATTCACTACCACTAGAACAGTATGGAAGAAACTGTCCCCATGATTCAATTATCTCCCACTGGGTCACTCCCACAACACGTGGGAATTATGGGAGTTTAATTCAAGATGAGATTTGGGTGGGGACATAAGGCTAAACCATATCACTATGTTTATATAACTTATCTACAATAGCTTCTGTATTTATCCATTTGTTTCCCTATTCAGTTAAACATGAATTCATGCTGATATCTCTGACTCTATTCCAGCACCACATGGTTTAGTCTAGTCCTTCCCTCCTGCTTATTCGTAATTTCCCTTGAGAATAGTGATAAACTCATCTCCCACCATCTACCCTCTATTTGCTTATTAGTTTATCCCCAGTATGCATGTAAAATAGTTTCAGAAATTTTAACCTATAATCCTATCAGAAACAACTTCACCAACTGGAGTATAGTGTTTATGTGGATTTCCATTTGTTTTTAGCCTTGCATTTTCCAAAGTTATTTAGATCAGCTCTTTTTTCCCCAATCCACTTCACAGCTTTGTAAAACATTTAGATTCTTTTGTCACAGTCTGCATTTCATTCTGGGATACCCCCATCTTCTGATTGATTTTTTTAAATCTGCATCCACTGAGGTTTACTGTTTGTGATGTTAAGTTCTACAGGTTTTGACAAATACATAGCAACCTGTATACATTTTCTCAGTATCATAAAAAATAATTCCATAACCCCCAAATTTTCCTGTGTCCCCTTTGTGACCCTCTCCCCAGCTTCCTTTTGTTTTCACAGTTTTACTTTGCCTACATTTACTTCTTCTCCTCTGCTAGTATCTAACTACCAACTAATGGTGAGCCAAACATCTTCTCTTCTACAAACTCCATTCTTAACATTCTTACCTCCCAATCCCATTACACACACATAGATGCTCAAAAACACTCATTACTTAAAGTTTCCATAGTACTTTTCTCTTACTTCTATTATAGAATTTCAATTTTATAATGAAATAATTTTAGTTTTCTTGTCTTCGGCCTACCTTTGACAGCTTCTAGGGACCAAGGGCTATGCTTTTCTCATTGCTGTTTCTTAAGAGCTTGGCTTACAGTGAGTGTTCATTAAATGTTTGTGGTTTTTTGAATTGGATACATTATAGTTAATATTTAAATTAACCAGTTAATTAAACTGAACAAGTATTTATTGAGCACCAGGTAAGTTCTTGGCAGTTTAATAGGTGTTAGATATAGGGAATACGAAATGAGTATCCTGTTTAACAATTTCCTTGGGTTTATAATGTCATTGAGACAATAGTTTACGTTTGGTGCTGATGTGTTTATCATTATGAGGTTGGAGCTGGGGGTGGGAAGTTCCAACCTGGTAGTAATAAGTCAGTTTGGCATTTACGGCAGGCAAAATTTCAGTGACCCAGATTTTGGATGAGGATATTGAGAAAAGAAATACTTCTGGATGACTGGGTGTGATGGCTTACACCTGCAATCCCAGCAGTTTGGGAGGCCAAGGCAGGAGGATCACTTGAGACCAGGAATTAAAGACCAGCCTGGGCAACATGGTGAAACCCTGTCTCTACTGAAGATGAAAACATTTGCTTGGGTGTTGTGGAGCACACCTGTACTCCCAGCTACTTAGGAGGCTGAAATGGGAGGATTGCTTGAGCCCAGGAATTTGAGGCTGCAGTGAGCTACGATTGTGCCACTGCTCTCCAGCCTGGGTGATAGAGCAAGACCTTGTTTTTAAAAAAAAAAAAAAAAAAAAAAACCACCCAAATGTAACTACTTCCTTCAGTGTCTCCTCTTGAAAGGGAGAAAGATAGACTCAGGGGCTCTGTGGCTTGCCTGCTTAGCTGTATTTGCACTGGCAAAGGCAGCACATGTGTATTGTACAATAAAGAATTTGCTTGGTCTTGTCCTGCATTCCTGGCATGGAACTTCAAAAACACTTGGAATTTCTCAAGTGACAGGAGTATCTTTATTGTTCAGGAGCCCCTTGGATCACACCCAAGTTTATGCTACTGCAGTGACTCATGGTGGGTCCTTAGGCTGGTTGCCAGAGAGATCAACTTAGAGGACTTTGAGCCAGTTTACTAATGAGGAACAACAGGACTGGAGATGGAGTTCACTCATGTGTCCAGTGATGCAGCTGATGATTGAATTAGTCATGTTTATGTAATGAAACCCCAATAAAAAAGCTGGACACTGGGGCTCAGTGGAGTTTCTTGGTTGGTGAATACATCAATCAATGTGACATGCTCTGATTTGATGGGGAGGGGCATGGAGGCTCTACATTTGAGACCCTCCCAGATCTTGCCCTAAGTATCTCTTCATTTGGCTGGTCCAGATTTGTATCCTTCATTTAAAAAAACTGTAGTTGTGGGCTGGGCGTGGTGGCTTATGCCTGTAATCCCAGCACTTTGGGAGGCTGAGGCAGGAGGATCACTTAAGGTCAAGAGTTTGAGACCAGCCTAGCCAACATGGTGAAACCCCGTCTCTACTAAAAATACAAAAATTAGCCAGGCGTGGTGGTGGGTGCCTGTAATGCCAGCTGCTTGGGAGGCTGAGGCAGGAGAATTACTTGAACCCAGGAGGCAGAGGTTGCAGTGAGCTGAGATTGCACCACTACAGTTCAGCCTGGGAAAAAGAGCAAGACTTTGTCTTAGGAAAAAACCCCAGAACCCCCCCCAAGAACTGTAGTTGTGGCCCAGTGTGGTGGTTCACACCTGTAATCCCAGCACTTTGAGAAGTTAAGGCTGGAGGATTGCTTGAGCCTCTCAGTTCGAGACCAGCCTGGGCAACAGTGTGGGACTCCTATCTATACAAAAAAATAAAACAATTAGCTGGACAGGGTAGTTCATGCCTGTAGACCTAGCTACTCAAGAGGCTGAGGCAGGAGGATTGCTTAAGCCTGGAAGGTCAAGGCTGCAGTGAGCTATGATCATGCCACTGCATTCCCGCTTGGGTAACAGAGCAAGACCCTGTCTCAAAACAAAACAAAACAACAAAACAAAACAAAAAACTGTAGTTATAGTATTTTCTTGAGTTCTGTAAGTCATTTTAACCAATTATTAAACCTCAGGGGGTGGTGGGGACCCCCACATTTGTAGGCAGTCTGAAGTGTGGGTGGCCCTGAAGTATAGCTGGTGTCTAAAGTGAGGGTCAGCCTTCTTGTGAAGCCCTTAACTTGTGAGGTCTACACCAACTTCAGGTAGTGAATGCCAAATTGAATTAGAGCACAACAGCTGAGGTTAGAACAGAATGCGTGCACCACCAATGACAGAATACAGCATCAAGGGTTGAATTCCAGGCTTAACTTTTAGAGGAGAGTGATGTTTGAGGGATTAGTTCCTTAAACCTCTACAAATCACAGCTTGTGGTTTTCTTGCTACTACTCATAATGGTGAAGGCAGATGGTGGGAGAATAGTTTGTGAAGATGGTGAAATGTGGGGGCAGGCCATTGTGATACTGGGAAATATATATTTGGTCTTCATTTCTGTTTCCTGGCATACAACTCCTAAAATCCTTGGGCTCTTCAAAATGCTGTCTTTTCTGTGTGTGTGTGTGTGTGTGTGTGTGTGTGCGTATGTGTGTTTTGTTTTGTTTTGTTTTGACACAGTCTCACTCTATTGCCCAGGCTGGAGTGTAGTGGCACGATCTTGGCTCACTGCAACCTCTGCCTCCTGGGTTCAAGTGATTCTCCTACCTCAGCCTCCCGAATAGCTGGGACTACAGGCGTGCACCACCATGCCCAGCTAATTTTTGTATTTTTAGTAGAGATAGGGTTTTGCCATGTTGGCCAGGCTGGTCTCAAATTTTTGACCTCAGGTGATCCACCTGCCTCAACCTCCCAAAGTGCTGGGATTATAGGCGTAAGCCACTGCACCCAGCCCGAGCTTGTGGTTTTCTTGCTACTCCTCATATTGTGAAGGCAGATGGTGGGAGAATACAGTTTTGCGAAGATGGTGAAATGTGGGGGTGTGCCATTGTGATATTGGGAAATATGTATTTGGTCTTCATTTCTTTGCTGGCATACAACTACTAAAATCCTTGGGATCCCCAAAATGCTGTTTTTTCTGGGTCCTTTTTTTTTTGAGACAGGGTCTCACTCTGAGTGAGAGTGAGACCTCAGGCTGGAGTGCAGTGGCATGATCTCAGCTCAATGCAACCTCTGCCTCCAGGTTCAAGCAATTCTCCTGCCTCAGCCTCCTGAGTAGCTGCGATTACAGGCGTAGGCCACCATGCCCGGTGAATTTTTGTGTTTTTAGTAGGGAGGGGGTTTCACCATGTTGGCCAGGCTGGTCTCAAACTCCTGACCTCAAGTGATCCCCCAACCTCAGTCTCCCACAGTGCTGGGATTATAGGCGTGAGCCCCTGTGTCCAGCCCTTTTCTGGGTCTTTTGTCTGATAGCTTTGGCAGGGTTGGGGGACTGGTCACTGGGAAGACCAGGGCAGGATTAAAGGGTTGGGACTTTCAACTCCAGTCCCCACCTCCCAGAGAGGGGCTGAAAGTCAAGTTGATCACCAGTGGCTAATGGTTTTATCAATCATACCTACATAATGAAGCCTCCATAAAAACCCAAGAGGACAGGGTTTGGAGAGCTTCCAGATAGCTGAACACCTGGAGGTTCCTGGAGGAAATTGCACCCAGGGAAGACAATGAAAGCCCTGTGCCTCTTTCCCCATACTTCATCCTCTGCACCTCTTCATCTGTCTCCTTTGCACTCTCCTTCATAAAAACTGGAAAATGTAAGTTAGTGTTTCCATGAGCTCTGTGAGCTGCTGCAACAAATTAATAGAACCCAAAGAGGGGGTCATAGGATTTCCAACCTGCAGCAATTGGTCAGAAGTTCCGGATCCCCAGACTTGCTGCTGGCGGGGGATTGGGGGGCAGTCTTGGGGACTGAGCCCTCCACATATGGGATCTGACACAATCTCCATGTGAATAGAGTCGGAATTAAATTGGAGGACACCCAGATGTCTGCTGCTTGGTGTGTGGGGATAAACCCTCATTCCCTTGGTCTCAGAAGTCTTGTGTGTTGATGATAGCAGTGGTGATGTGAGAGCAGAGAAAAAACACAGTGTGAGAGTTTTTCACGAAACATTCCCGAGATGACTTCAGCAACACTATAGCCTCCCCAAGGGGATGAATGCCCAGGCTCCCGGGGCCACAGACCTGTAGGACCTTCCTGCCTAGTGGCATATATTGGGAGGTCCATCGTTCTTAAGGGTCATGGTAGTTGGTGTTTATTTTTTTCTTCTCTACAGGTGAATGTTATTGATATTGATATTCAAGCGCCATGTTACTGAAAATAATCACATTGCCAAAACGCAGCTTTAGGCTGACAGACCCGATTCAGGCTGAATGCAATTCTCAAATCAATAGACTGTTATTATCTTAAGTTCCATGCCAGAATCTGAATTCTGCCCTAATTTAATATGACTTAACACAATTCTGTATTACATTTCCACCCTTGTTCTGTCAACTCAAGGAAAACACAACTATCTTTGAGGTGGTGACACTCTCGTCACTCGCCCCTCTCGAGGTGGTTACGCTTTCCTGATCCCTCTGGATGTGATTTTTAGAGACAAAATTGTGAAGTAGGAAAATCTGTGTTTGGGGCCTCTCAGCCTGTTCCTTACTCTTTCTGTTTCTCAAAGGTCTTTAGTTCCACCAAGACCTTCCTTTCCCAGGAGAATACCAATCCCCTGGCAAAAGTTGACAGTGACTTTCCCAGGGGAATTTTTTTTTTTTTTTTTTTTTGAGACAGGGTCTTGGTCTGTTGCCCAGGTTGGAGTGCAATGGTGTGATCATATGGCTCACTGCAGCCTTGACCTTCCAGGCTTAGGTGATCCTCTTGCCTCAGCCTAACTTGTAGCTGGAACCATAGGTGTGCCCCCATAATGCCCAGCTAATTTTTAAATTATTTGTAGAGATGCAGTCTCCCTATGTTGCTCAGGCTGATCTCAAACTCCTGGGCTCAAGGAGTCCTCCCACTTTGGCCTCCCAAAGTGCTGAGATTACAGGCATGAGCCACTGCTCCTGGCCACCGATGTTCTTTTTATAAAAATTCACTTGCTGAACAAATATTTCAGTGCTTACTATGTGCCATTTGTGGTGTTAGGGACTAGTTCTATAGTAATAGGGAATAATCTTGGCTAGGCATGGTGACTGACGCCTGAAATCCCAGCATTTTGGGAGGCTGAAGTGAGAGTATGGCTTGAGGCCAGGAGTTTGAGACCAGCCTGGGCAACATAGTAAGAACCTGTCTCAAAAAAAAAAAAAAAAAAAACCAGAAACAACAACAACAACAACAACAATAACAAAACAAGTTACAAAATTAGCTTCCCAACTACTCACCAGGCTGAGGTGGGAGCATCGCTTGAGTCCAGGAGTTCCAGCCTGCAGTGAGCTAGGATTGTGCTGTTGCACTCCGGCCTGGGCAACAGAGTGAGACCTTGTCTCTAATAGATAAATAAATAAAGAAGAAGAATCTTATGTATTTTATAATGTAAGAGTTAAGCAGTGGTTCTCACTTTACTGTGCATAAGAATTGCCTGAAGTGTGTGTTAAAAATGCTGATTTTTGTCCCTCTTTCTTGACTTACTAAATCTATATCTGTGTAGAGAGTACAGGATTCTGTATTTTTACCAATTCCAACTCCCTGAAGTTTCTTTCTTTCTTTTCTTTTCCTTTTTTTTTTTTTTTGGAGACGGATTTTTGCTCTTGTTGCCCAGGCTGAAGTACAATGGCGTGACCTTCGTTCGCCACAATCTCTACCTCCCGGGTTCAAATGATTCTGCTGCCTCATCCTCCCGAGTAGCTGGGATTATAGGCATGCGCCACCACGCCTGGCTAATTTTGTATATTTTTTAGTAGAGATGGGATTTCTCCATCTTGGTCAGACTGGTCTCGAACTCCTGACCTCAGGTGATCTGCCTGCCTTGGCCTCTCAAAGTACTGAGATTACAGGCATGAGCCACGGCGCCCGGCCTGGTTTCTAAAACTGGGGGCCTGATACCTTCATGTTGGGCTGTTTTCATGGGATGATGAAGTGCCCTTACTCCCCAAACAATGCCTATTCCAGACGGGCTTTGGACAGCAATGAGTAGTGAATGAAGTAAGCCACATGAAGGCAGGCTTAGCTATGGGACTGGGAGGGCAACTAAGTTTAAGGCCATTCACTTGGCCATTCTTCCTTCCTCCTTGCTTACAGAGCCCACCATTGCTCAGATCACACAAAGTGGCCACCATCATCTCAGATTTCAGTGGTAGATTTGTTATTGCCCAGTAGCCTCCCTGGTAGCTAGCCATGGCCATCTGTTCCAGTTCTGGATAAATGAAACCCAAAGAGCAATCTGTTGGGGGAACTTCTGGAAAAGATGTCCTCTCATAAAAGCAGAGAGATGTTGGCCAGGTGCGGAGGCTTATGTCTGTAATCCCAGCGCTTTAGAGGGTCAAAGTGGGAGGACCACTTGAGGCCAGGAGTTTGAGGCCAGCCTGGACAACATAGCAAGACCCCATCTCTACAAAAAAATCCAAAAAATAGAGAGATGTGGGAAGAGATACCCCTTTTTCCTTTCCTCCTCTGGATAGTCTTGTATGCAGACCTGGTGTTTAGAGCAGCTGCAACCTTATTGTGATCACTAACTCAAGGCAAGGAGAGTGGCAGAGATGCAGAATCACCCAGGAAGAGCTGCTCTGCAAGTTTCTAGTTGGCTGAAATAATTAAATGTCTCTATTGTCTAAGGCAGCGGTCCCCAACCTTTTTGGCACCAGGGAGCAGTTTTGTGGAAGACAATGTTTTCACGGACCAGAGGTGGAGGGAATGATTTCAGGATGATTCAAGTGCATTACATTAATTGTACACTTTATTTCTATTATTACCTTATAATAGATTATGAAATAATTATACAATTCACCATAATGTAAATCAGTGACAGCCCTGAGCTTGTTTACCTGCAACTAGACAGTCCCATCCGGAGGTGATAAGAGAGTGACAGATCGTCAGGCATTAGATTCTCATAAGGAGCGTGCAACCTAGATCCCTTGTATGCACAGTTCACAGTAGGGTTTGCACACCTATGAGAATCTAATGCTGCCATTGATCTGACAGGAGGCGGAGCTTAGGTGGTCATGCGAGTGATGGGGAGCAGCTGTAAATACAGATAAAGCTTTGCTCACCTGCCCACCGCTTACCTGCTGCTGTGCAGCCTGGTTCTGCATTGACCACATGGACACAAAGAGGGGAACAACCAGTCCATGGCCCAGAGATTGGGGACCCCTGGTCTGAGGCACTCTTGGCCCCATATTATTATTATTATTATTTTTGAGACAGAGTCTCACTCTGTTGCCGAGACTGGAGTGCAGTAGCATGATCTCGGCTCACTGCAACCTCTGCTTCCTGGGTTCAAGTGATTCTCCTTCCTCAGCCTCCCAAGTATTTGGGATTACAGGCATCTACCACCACGCCCAGCTAATTTTTGTATTTATTAGTAAGACGAGGTTTCACCATGTTGGCCAGGCTGGTCTCAAACTCCTGACCTCAAGTGATCCACTCATTTCAGCCTCCCAAAGTGCTGGGATTACAGGCATTGATTTGTTTTTCTAAGACCAGCCGAGCGAGCACAAAAGAACCAGCCAGTAGGCAAGGGTAACAGCAAAACTGCAAGTTTATTTTTGGTCACTTAAGGTGTGGGGGAGAGGTCTATCGGCCTCTGGCAAAGGAGGCCTGCAGAGTTCCCCCGGTGGGGCTTTCGGAGGGAGTTCCTGCAGTCCCGACATGCCGACAGGAGTGGGGCTGGGAAGTCCGCATGGTGCCGGTCCCGAGCGGCTTTTCTAGGAGTGGGAGGGCAATAGGCGGGGCACGGGCGTGTCGGGGGGCGTTCCGCAGGTGCGACCAGGTAAATCTTGGTCTCTTCGGACTGACGTCACCTGGCGCATGCCCGGTTGGTCTGCACCTTCCCGGGCACCAGCTGCATTTTCGCGCGCGTGGGAAAAGTTGGGGGGGGGGGGGAAAACTGAAGAACCCGGAAGTGCACCATCTTGCCTCCGTTCGTCCAAACAGAGGTGAGCTTTTTTTTTTTTTGACAGAGTTTTGCTCTTTCGCCTAGGCCAGAGTGCAGTGGTGCAATCTTGGCTCATTGCAACTTCTATCCCCTGGGTTCAAAAGATTCTCCTGTCTCAGCCTTCTGAGTAGCTGATATTACAGGTACCCACAACCATGCCTGGCTAATTTTTGTATTTTTTTTTTTTAGTAGAGAGGGGTTTCACCCTGTTGGCCAGGCTGGTCTCGAATTCCTGACCTCAGGTGATCCACCCACCTTGGCCTCCCAAAGTGCTTACAGGCATGAGCCACTGGGCTGGCCATTTTTTTTTTTTTTTAGACAAGGTCTCATCATTCTGTCACCCAGTCTAGAGTGTAGTGGCTCAGTCATAGCTCACTGTAGTCTCGAACTCCTGGCCCACAGCAATCCTCCTACCTCAACCTCCCAGATACGTGGGAATACAGGCATGCACCACTATGTCTGGCTAAGTTTTAAATTTTTTTCTAGAGATGAGGTCTTGCTGTGTTGCTCAGTCTGGTCATGTACTCCTGGCCTTAAGCAATCCTCCAGCCTTGGGCTTCCAAAGTGCTGGGATTACAAGTGTGAGCCTCTGCACCTGGCTCCCTAATTTTGACCTATTTGTTCAGGTACGTTTCTCCTCCAAACTTCTGCAGGAGGAAAGGAAACTAATTACCAAGCGACTTCTCTGCACCAGCCATTGTCACGTGAATTATCTGTTTTATCATCGCAACAATCTTTAGAAGACAGATGTTTTACATTATTCTCTCTCTTGCTCTTTCCATATATATGTGGTTGTTTTTTTGTTTTTTGTTTGCTTGTTTTGTGTTTTTTGTTGTTATTGTTTTTGAGACAAAGTCTGGCTTTGTCACCCAGGCTGGAGTGCAGTGGCACGATCTTGGCTCGCTGCAACCTCTGCCTCCTGAGTTCAAGCGATTCTCCTATCTCAGCCTCCCAAGGAGTTGGGATTACAGGCATGCACTGCTACACCTGGCTAATTTTTTTTGCATTTTTAGTGGGGACGGGGTTTCACCATTTTGGCCAGGCTGATCTTGAACTCCTGGCCTAGGATTACAGGTGTGAGCCACTGCCTCTGGCCACATTTTATATTTCTGTATTACAGATGAGCAAATCAAGATTCAGAGGCATGGAGTGACCTGGGGTGTCGTTGGGATTTCAACTGGAGCTGATCCGTTTCCAAAGTCTGGACTCTTTCTTCTGCATTGCCTTGCATTTTTCCTCCCACCACTGCCTCTTCCTACTCTGTAAAGCTGAAATGACACACTTTGTTTCCATGAGCAAGCTCCCTCCCTCCCAAGTGAAATGGGAGCATTACATCTTGTGCAGGCTTCTCTGTCCACGGCAGGGGATGTTTTAGCAATTACTTTACACTCTGTTTAATCCTACGGGAGTCATTACTGTTGGAGGGTAACAATAAAACAGGCTCATTGGAATTTCCTGAAGGTAAGGCTCTCCTCTAAACAGTTTCATTGTGCTGAACAGTAATGGCAGAGGCTGTTCCTCTCCATGACAACTTTGATTGGCAGGGAAATCCAGACTACAGGCTGGAGCCCATAGTCTCTTCTTTTGTCACGGGGATTGGGCCACGTTCCAGGCACCATTCCAGGGCTAGAGCCAAAGCTGATGAATGTCTCTGATAATCACCTTCCCCCAACTTCCAGGCCAGCCCTTTACATTCTGCAAATATTTCCTGAGTGTCCACTCTGATTGTGCTACCCTGGGGTCAGATTTGAGACAAAGTCTCTGCTCTCGTGAATTCCCTATCTAGTAAGAGATAAAGACAAGTTAATACAAATATGGCAGTTCAACAGTCAAAGTCTGTAGGAAAAAAGGAATGGATTACTGTTTTGCAGGGCATCCAAGAAGGTTTCTAGGAAGGGTGATCTCTGAGTTGGGCTTTGAGAGATGAAGAACAATTTTCCAAGTCATATGGGGGTGAGAGTAGGAGACATGTTTAAGCAGAGGAAACAGCATGTCCAAAAGCATGAAGCAGCATTGTGTCTGTAATAGTTAGCTATTACTGCATAACAAATTCTCCCAAAGCTCAAGGGCTTAAAACAATAATTATTTCTCATGAGTTTGCCTGTGGGTTGGTGGATTTAGTCTGGGCTTAGCTGGGGACTAGCTTTGTTCCATAAGTCTCTCATCCTTTCCCTGCTCCCAGATCACTACAAGTCCTTGTCGTGGCACTGGCAGAGGTATAAGCCAAGTAGAAACATGTATAGTTGGCCCGGTGCGGGGTGGCTCACGCCTGTAATCCTAGCACTTTGGGAGGCTGAGGCGGGTGGATTGCCTGAGCTCTAGAGTTCGAGGCCAGCCTGGGCAACATGGTGAAACCCCATCTGTACTAAAAATACTAAAAAGTAGCCAGGTGTGGTGGTGCATGCCTGTAATCCCAGCTACTCAGGAGGCTGAGGCAGGAGAACCACTTGAACCCAGGAGGTGGAGTTGCAGTGAGCTGAGATTGCACCACTGCACTCCAGCCTGGGCGACGAAGCAAGACGCTGTCTCAAAAAAAAAAAAAAAAAAAGGTACTGTCATTTTGCCACATTCTCTTGGCCAAAGTAAGTCACATAGCTGAGCCCAGGGTCAAGAGTAGGGAAGAAGCCCTTCCCGTGATGAGAGAACACTGCAAAATTAAGCGGCTTATGGTATGGACTTAGGGATGGGTAAAAATTTGGGGCCATTAATTCAATTTACCAAGGAAAAGTTTCTCAAAAGTGGCCTTATTGACATTTGGGGCTGGATTCTTCTTTTTTATGGGAGACTGTCCTGTGAACTACAGAATGTTTAGCAGCATCTTTGACCCCTACACCTGCTAGATGCTTGCAGCACCTTCACTAGTAGCAATCAAAAATATCTTCAGGGGAATATACATCATTTTACCATAAAGACACATGCATGCCTATGTATGACTGGAGTGCTTCCTTCAGGGTGACTTTTGACATCACTGCAGCACTATTCGCAATAACAAAGACATGGGATCCACCTAAATGCCCATTAGTGGCAGATTAGATAAAGAAAAAATGTGGTCCATGTATACCGGAATACGATACAGCCATAAAAAGAATGAGATCATGTCCTTTGCAGGAACGTGGATGGAGCCGGAGGCCATTATCCTTCACAAACTAACACAGGAACAGAAAACCAAATACCGCACGTTCTTACTTATAAGTGGAAGCTGAATGATGCAAACACGTGAACACAAAGAAGGGAACAACAGACACTGGGAAGTACTTGAAGGTGGAGGATGGGAGGAGGGAGAAGAAAAAAATGTCTTCAGAGTCTCTGAATATCCACTGAAGGGTGGAGTAATGGGGAAGGGGAGCAAAATGACCCCCATTGGAAACCACTGTATTGAGACATGCTTAGAAAACTCAAAATATTCCCAAATCGTTGGTGTGTAAGATGCAAAGTGAGGAAACTGAACAAGGGAGGGGAGGAAAGCTAAAAATGCAGCCCTCGAAGTAGGGAGGGGCTGTTTTTTGGAGTATCCCTTATGCTGAATTAGGAGTTGAGATTTTTGTTTTCTTTTTTCTTTTTTTGAGATGGAGCCTAGCTGTTTCCCCTAGGCTAGAGTGCAGTGGCACAATCTCGGCTCACTGCAACCTCTGCCTCCTAGATTCAAGTGATTCTCCTGCCTCAGCCTCCCGAGTAGCTGGGATTACAGGAGCCTGCCACCATGCCCAGCTAATTTTTGTATTTTTACTAGGGATGGTGTTTCACCATATTGGCCAGGCTGGTCTTGAACTCCTGATCTTGTGATCCACCTGCCTTGGCCTCTCAAAGAGCTGGGATTACAGCTGAGCCACCACACCCAGCCAAAACTTTTTTTTTTTTCTGTCTAGGCAACTGCCAACTACTACATGGGCTGAGATTTGGGTTTTGGAAAGGTGACTGGTGTATGTGATCCATTCATCCGCAGCAGCTGTCCCCATGATTCCCCATGTCAATCAATGGCTGGCCTTAAAGCAGGCTTTGCTGGGACGTGAGTGCCCACACCTCTGTACACTTCATGTGGCGTGGGGCACTGGTCTATCTCCACAACTGCATAAAGATTAATGACAGACTTTTTTGGTCAGGCACAGTGGCTCATGCCTGTAATCCCAGCACTTTGGGAGGCCAGGATCACTTGAGGTCAGGAGTTTGAGACCAGACTGGCCAACATGGTGAAACCCCGTCTCTACTAAAATTGCAAAAATTAGCTGGGCGAGGTGGCGAGCACCTGTAATCCCAGCTACTCACGAGGCTGAGGCAGGAGAATCGCTTGAACCTGGGAGGCGGAGGTTGCAGTGAGCCAGGATTGTGCCATTTCACTCCAGCCTGGGCGACAGAGCAAGACTCCATCTCAAAAAAAAAATCAAAAGATTAATAATAGCCTTTTTCTGAAACATTCTGCTTTTGGGCCTCGATGAATACATTTTCCAATAATTCCTTTGCTTTTTCTCATCAGGGAATGATGCAGTTGAGGAATAGCACTCATATAAATACTTCTTTGCTTTTCAGAGAGCATACACCCTTCTGAATGACACACTGCAATTTAGAAATTACACTCACATGTGGAATAATATGGTTTGGTGTACTTACTACAGAAGCTGGCATCAGTCCTTCAATTGTTAAAGATCCCTGGGTTTTTCTATTATGGTGTAAATTAGCTAGTATTTTCCAAGTTCATTATTGCTATTTTTATGTCCATTATTTATTTATAAGCCATTAGAGGTATAATGCAGGTTCGTGGCTTTACAAGAGAAATGTCTTTTGGTTAACTTGGCACTGAGGGTCTTTGCATAGAAACACAATTTCTTTGAAAGCAGAGTTTGTTTTGAGTTGAGCACAAATACATGGAGGGCGTGTCTTCTTTCTTATCAAATTCTTGCTAAAGGAAGAAGAGTCCTGTGAGAATGAAGTGCTTCCTGCAGGATGGATTTTTTTTTTTTTTTTTTGAGACAGAGTCTCGCTCTGTCGCCCAGGCTGGAGTGCAGTGGCTGGATCTCAGCTCACTGCAAGCTCCGCCTCCCGGGTTTACGCCATTCTCCTGCCTCAGCCTCCCGAGTAGCTGGGACTACAGGCACCCGCCACCTTGCCTGGCTAGTTTTTTGTATTTTTTAGTAGAGACCGGGCTTCACTGTGTTAGCCAGGATGGTCTTGATCTCCTGACCTTGTGATCTGCCCTTCTCGGCCTCCCAAAGTGCTGGGATTACAGGCTTGAGCCACTGTGCCTGACTTTTTTTTTTTTTGGGGGTCAGAGTCTCACTGTGTCGCCCAGGCTGGAGTGCAGTGGCATGATCTCAGCTCACTACAATCTCGGTCTCCCAGGTTTAAGTGATTCTCCTGCTTCAGTCTCTGGAATAGCTAGACTTACAGGTGCCTGCCATCATGCCCGGCTCATTTTTGTATTTGTAGTAGAGACAGGGTTTCACCATGTTGGCCAGGCTGGTCTGGAACTCCTGGCCTCAAGTGATCCTCCACCCTCAGCCTCCCAAAGTGCTGGGATTACAGGTGTGAGCCACCAGGCCCAGCCTAGGATGGCTTTTGACCTTATAGGCAACTGGTTTCATTTTATTATGGGGGAACCAAAATATCTTGTGGGGTTATTCCAGTGTGAAGAGATTAAGGCTTGAGAGATGAGAATTGGGTTGTATATGGTGTTTCTAAGACTGTTAGCCAGGCATGGTGGCTCACACCTATAATCCCAGCACTTTGGAAGGCTGAATGGGAGGGTCCCTTGAGCCCAGGAGTTTGAATGCAGTCTGGGCAATATAGTGAGACCCTGTCTCTATAAGAAATTTTAGAACATTAGCTGAGCATGGTGGTGCGTGCCTATAACCCCAGCTGCTCAGGAGGCTGAGGCAGGAGGATCACTTGAGCCTGGGAGGCAGAGGTTGCAATGAGCTGGGATCATGCTACTTTATTCCAGCCTGAGTGACTGAGTGAGACTGTCTCAAAAAAAAAAAAAAAAAAGCGAGAAAATGCGACTGAAGCTGTGCTTCCCAAATTTGCCGGAGCCCATGAATTATCTGATGTGCTTTATTACACATTCTGATTCCAGGGCGTCATCCCAGAAGAAAGTCCTGGGAATCTGTATGTTTAACTGGTGCCCCATGTGTTTCTTGTGACTGGGCAAGTTTGGGAAGGACTTGGTCATTGGTCTGAGATTTGGCTCTTCCTTCGAATCGCACAGAAAGCTTTTCAAAATACAGATTGCTGAGCTTCATTTACAATACCTGGGGGCAGGGCCCTGGAATCTGTATTTTTATTTTTAATTACTTATTATGAGACGGAATCTCTGTCACTCAGGCTAGGGTGCAGTGGCGCAGTCTTGGCTCACTGCAGCCTTGACCTTCCAGGCTCAAGTGATCCTCCCACCTTAGCCTCCAGAATAGCTGGGACTACAGGCAAAACGGCACTGCGCTTGGCTAATTTTTAACCATTTTTTTGTAAAGACAAGGTCTCATTATGTTTCCCAAACTGGTCTCGAACCCCCAGGGTCAAGTGATCCTCCTGCCTCGGGCTCCCAAAGTGTTGGGATTACAGGCCTGAGCCACTGAGCTCGGCCTTGATTGCATTAAAAAAACTGTAATAAACTGCACATAAGATAACATCATTTAACCATTCTGACATGTACAATTCAGTGGCATTTAATATATCCACAAGGTTGTGCGGCCATCACCATTATCTAGTTTCAGAACATTTTCATTGCCCCAAAGGGCAAGTCCTAATTATTAAAAAGTCACTCCCCATTCCTCCCTCCCTCAGCCCCTAGCAGGCACTAATCTGCTTTCTCTCTCAGTGGATTCACCTACTCTGGAGATTTTATGTAAATGGGATTATGTGATATGTGGCCTTTTGTGTCTGGCCTCTTTCATTTAATTTAATGTTTTTAAGGTTTATTCATGTTGTATATTACTTGCACTTTACAGATGAGGAAACTGAGGCTCAAGGAAGAGAATTTGCAGGAGTTCAAGACCAGCCTGGGGCTGGGCACAGTGACTCATGCCTGTAATCCCAGTACTTTGGGAGGCCGGTGGATCACTTGAGGCCAGCAGTTCGAGACCAGCCTGACCAACATGGTGAAACCCTGTCTCCACTAAAAGTACAAAAATTAGCCAGGGGTGGTGGTGGGTGCCTGTAATCCCAGCTACTCCAGAGGCTGAGGCAGAGTAGCTTGAACACGGGAGGCAGAGGTTACAGTGAGCCAAGATGGTGCCACTGTACTCTAGCCTGGGTGACAGAGCGAGACTCTGTCTGAAAAAAAAACAACAAAAAAACAGCCAGGGCAACATGGTGAGACCCCTTCTCTACAAAAAAAAAAATGCAAAAGTTGGCCAGGAATGGTGGCATGCTCCTGTGGTCCCAGCTGCTCCGGAGGCTGAGGTAGGAGAATTGTTTGAGCTCAGGAGGTGGAGGTTGTGGTGCGCCGAGATCTTGCCACTGCATTCCAGCCTGGGATTGAGAGTGAGACCCTGCCTCAAAGACAAAAAATAAAAGATAAGTAACTTGCCCAAGGTCACTTAAAGCCCGAGCCATCTGATCTGGACCATTTCTTATATTTATGCCCTTCTGAGTTACTCTTGAGCAGTCTGTGCCCTGTGGAAAAAAGTCCTAATTAGATGACCATGTTACTATCCATTCAAGGTTCTTAGTTCAATTCAGTTCTATGTACTACAGAGAAAAGTGATCTGTCAGGCTTTGGGTTTGTCCAGACTTCTAAAAATAAGCCATGTTTCTGGGTCAGCAGCTGTGAGGGCCACATTGAACAATGACTGCCTTGGACACATTTAGCCCCAAAACTTTCTGTCCTGACCTCTGTTGCATCCTTAGTTAAAATAACAATCTGCATAGTCTCTGATCCTAGGCCCACCCCAGATCTGCAGTGTAGAGGCCTAGGAATCTAGGTGTGTAACAAATATCTCAACCAATCCCTAGGAAAGAAGACATTGTCAGGTGGTACTAATTCTCCTTCTTCTTCTTCTTTTGATACAGGGTCTTGCTCTGTCACCCAGCCTAGAATGCAGTGGTGCAATTACAGCTCACTGCAGCCTGGACCTCCTGGGTTCAAGTGATCCTCCTATCTCAGCCTCCTAAGTAGCTGGGACTACAGGCATGTTTCACCATGACCAGCAAATTTTTTGTAGTGATGGCATCTGGCTATGTTGCCCAGGCTGTCTCGAACTGCTGGCCTCAAGCAATCCTCCTGCCTTAGCCTCCCAAAGCGCTGGGATGACAGGTGTGAGCCACCACACTCAGCCAGGTGGTACTTTGTTTTTGAGACAGAGTCTTGCTCTGTTACCCAGGCTGGAGTGCAGTGGTGTTATCTCGACTCACTGCAACCTCTACCTCCCAGGATCAAATGACTCTCATGCCTCAGCCTCCCGAGTAGCTGGGATTACAGGTGTGTGCCACCACACCTGGCTAATTTTTGTATTTTTAGTACAGATGGGGTTTCACTATTTTTGCCAGTCTGGTCTCAAACTCCTGACCTCAAGTGATCTGTCTGCCTTGGCCTCCCAAAATGCTGCGATTACAGGTATGAACCACTGCACCCAGCCAGGTGGTACTAATTCTTCACTATCCCCAGCAGAAAGGTGACTGCCCCACAATTTTATATTTAGCCCCTTGGTCTCCTTCTAATGAGGAATGAGGCCTGAGGTTCCAGTATTACTTTCAATAAATATTTATGTTTTATTACCTACTTAGCCCTTTGAAAAATGGTTACATCAAAGGTCTGTTAATCTACGAGCTCCTGGCGGATGAGGACAGATTGTTGGAGTGTCCTCCTAGCATGTTAAAAATTAGTGACGATGATAACGATGCTGATGACAATGATGATTAGACTCAGCACTAGGACCCGGATCCAGTCCCTTAACTTCTCTGGATGAAGTGTCTTCCTTTGTTAAATCAGGATAATGAGACTCTCCTGCTGCTGTTTGTGAGGCCAATTAACTACTGTCTTGCAAGGACTCAGACCTATAAACACTTTGTAATCCATTCAAATGTAAAAGGCTTGTTGATGAGGACTTTGGTTTGTGAACTTAAGCACACAAAAGCTAGGAAACACAAATGTACAGGCCTGCCTTGTGAAGCCGGCTGCTAGCTCCATCTTCCTCTGTCCCATAGTAGCTTTTCTAGTGGTTACAACTCTGCAAAACTAGAAACTAATGGTGCTGCATTATGAACAAGCAAAAACCGTTATGAAATGAGTATAAACTGGCCTTCATCGATAAATTCTTTTCCATTTATAAATGATGGTGTGAGGTGTGTGTGTGTGCACGTGTGTTGTGTTATTTGGGAGTTGTGTTCGTTGTTTGTTTTGAGACGGAGTCTCGCTCTGTCACTCAGGCTGGAGTGCAGTGGCGTGATCTCGGCTCTCTGCAACCTCTGCCTCCTGGGTTCAAGAGATTCTCCTGTCTCAGCTTCCTAAGTAGCTGGGATTACAGACGCCCACCACCACTCCTGGCTAATTTTTGTACTTTTAGTAGAGACAGGGTTTCACCATGTTGGTCAGGATGGTCTTGATGTCCTGACCTCATGATCCATCCACCTCAGCTGCCCAAATCACACTGGGATTACAGGCGTGAGCCACGCACCTGGCCGCAAGTTTTTTTTTGATGGGGTCTTGTTCTGTTGCTTAGGTTGGAGTGCAGAGGCGCCATCATAGCTCACTGCAGCTTCTGCCTCCTGGGCTCAAGTGATCATCCCACCTCAGCCTCCCAAGTGGCTGGGGCCACAGGCGTGTGCCACCACAGTCGACTGATTTTTTATTTTTTGTAGAGGTGGGAATCTCTCTATATTGCTCAGGCTGGTCTTGAACTTTTGGCCTCAAGCAGTGCTCCTGCCTCAACTTCCCATCTTATTTCATTTAAACTTAAGAACAACACTGTGAGGTAGTCAATGCCTTTATTTCCACTTTATTTTTATTTGTTTGTTTATTTTGAGATAGAGTCTCACTCTGTCGCTCAGGCTAGAGTGCAGTGGTGCGATCTGGGCTCACTGCAACCTCCGCCTCCGGGGTTCAAGCAATTCTCCCTGCCTCAGCCTCCCGAGTAGCTGGGACTACAGGCCCGTGCCACCACGACAGGCTAATTTTTGTATTTTTAGTAGAGACGGGGTTTCTCCATGTCAGCCAGGCTGGTCTTGAACTCCTGACTTCAAGTGATCCACTCCCCACCCTCGGCCTCCCAAAGTGCTGGGATTACAGGCGTGAGCCACCACACCCGGCCTATTTCCCTTTATTTTACAGATAAAGAAATTGAGCTCTTTTTAGTTTGTGGTCATTTCAATGACAATCCATACGGTATTCCTTTGTGTGAAGGAAACTTCCCCGGGTGATGCTGGTGCTGGGGCCAAAATGACACCAGTGGTTGAAGGTTCTGTTTTTTTTTTAGATAGTGTCTCACTCTGTCTCCCAGGCTGCAGTGTGGTGGTGTAATCATAGTTCATTGCAGCCTTGAACTCCTGGGCTCAAGCGGTCCTCTTGCCTCAGCCTCCAAGTAGCTGGGATTATAGGTAGTCAGGTATGAGCCACCTCATAAATTAAAAAATTACACGTATGGATGGGTGCTGGGACCACGCCTGTAATCTCAGCACTTTGGGAGGCCGAGGCAGGTGGATCACTTGAGGCCAGGAGTTCCAGCCCAGCCTGGCAAAACCCTGTCTCTACTAAAAATACAAAAATTAGCTGGGCGTGGTGTTGTGTGCCTGTAGTCTCAGCTACTTGGGAGGCCGAGGCATGAGAATCACTTGAACCTAGGAGGCGGAGGTTGTATTGAGCCGAGATCCTGCCCCTGCACTCCAGGCTGGGCGACGTGACAGAGTGAGACTCCGTCTCAAAAAATAAAATAAAATAAATTTACAGATATGAGCCACCATTCCAAGTAATTTAAAAATGTTTTTGTAGAGACAAGGTCTCACTATGTTGCCCAAGCTGGTCTTGATTTCCTGGCCTCAAACAATCCTCCTGCCTCGGCCTCCCAGGGTGCTGGGATTACAGACATGAGCCACTGCCCTGGCCTCTCAATTGATTTCTGAGTGCCCCGATTCCAGTTCCAGCACTCTTTATTCCTGAGGGGAGAAACTTGGTGCTTGTTATCCCTATGTCTTCTACACCCCATATTCAGACAACCACCAAGTCCTTGTCCTTCCCTACAACTGCTCTCTGATGACTCCCAGCGGTGTCTGTTCCCACAGTCATAAGTCAGGGTCCGTCTGTCCCTGTCACACTGATTGCTCTAGTGTCTGTCCTGACCGTCCTCTCTGCTGCCTCTTACCTTCTCCAGTCACCCAGCCCATAGAACGGAGTCCCCATCACCATTCTGATCATGCCCTTGCTCTGTTTAAGATTCTGCAGTGGGACTTGCTTCTTATCAGATCATTCCAGGTTCCCTGTCCTTTTATCAGCCATCGTGCTTACTTACGCCCCACTGCTGCGCAGGGCAGACCCGGTGCCACTCAGGCCGGAGCCTCTCTGTTCTTGTTACAGCGAGGCCACGCTCGTGCCTTTGCTGGTGCAGATCTGTTTTGTTGGTGAGACCTACTGACAGAACCCTCCCAGATCATTTCTGGACCACGTCTCCTCCTACTGATTGGAGTCACCTCCTGGGGGAATTTTAAAATTTGAATCAGCAGCACAGAGGGAGAGAGGGAGAGGTCTGGAAGTCACAGTTCTAGCAAAGATGAGTCTGGACAGATAGAAGTTTGAATCCAAGGTCTTTCTTTGAACACACAGTTCTGAGAGGCGGAGGTGGGGAGGACATCAAAATCACAGGCCAAGTGAGAGGGAAGCACTGAGCCGACCTGATGGTTTTGGCATGACTTGGGCAAACGAGCAAGTGGGATTAGTACGGCTGATGAATGCAGTTAAATGCTGTGCACTGTGAAACGCACACGGGCATGCAGGTGGCCTGGAAGAGGTGACGAAAATTTGTCACTTGAAAAAAAAACAACAGCCAGGCGTGGTGGTGGCTCATGCCTGTAATCCCAGTACTTTGGGAAGCCAAGGCAGAAGGATCACTTGAGCCCAGGAGTTCGAAACCAACCTGGGCAACAAAGTGAGACCTCATCTCTATAAAAGATTTAAAAAAAATTATCTGGGCATGGTGACATACACTGTGAGTCCCAGCTACTCAGGAGACTGAGGCAGGAGGATTGCTTGAGCTCAGGAATTTGAGGCTGCAGTGAGCCAAGATCGTGTCACTGCACTTCAGCCTGGATGACAGAGCAAGACTCTGTCTAAAAAAAAAAATTAATCCCCAATGTTGGAGGTGGGTCCTGGCAGAAGGTGTTTGGGTCATGAGGGCAGATCCTTCACAAATGGTTTGGTGCCCTCCTCAAGGTAATAAATGAGTTCTCAGTCTGTTAGTTCCCTAGAGATCTGATTATTTAAAAGAATCTAAGAGGCTAGGCATGGTGGCTCATGTCTGTAATCCCAAAACTATGGGAGGCTGAGGCTGGAGGATTGCTTGAGCCCAAAAGTTCAAGACCAGCCTGAGCAACACGGCAAGATCCTGTCTCCACAAAAAAAAAAAAAAAAAAAAAAAAAAAAAATTAAAAATTACCTAGGGAGGGTCATACAGGCCTATAGTCCCAGATACTTAGGAGGCTGAGGCAGGAGGATCACTTCAGCCCAGGAGGTCAAAGCTAGAGTAACCATGTTCATACCGCCTTGCTCCAGCCTGGGTGACAGAGGGAGAACCAGTTTGAACAAAAAAACCAAACGTGTCTGGCACCCCCTCCCACCTCTCTCTTGCTCCCTCTCTCGTCTCATCATGTGACACATTGGCTCCTCTTTGCTGTCCAATATGACTGGAAGTTTCCTGAGGTCCTCACCAGATGCTGGCACCATGCTTCTGTATGGCCTGCAGAACCGTGAGCCAAATAAACCTCTTTTCTTTATAAATTACCCAGCCTCAGGTATTCCTTTACAGCAATGCAAAATGGACTAAGACACCCCTGCTTCTATCATACAATTGTGATAATTAATTGAGATACCTATAAAGTACTTAACATAGTGCCTAGAACCCAGTAAATACCAAATGTTTGCTCTTTTTAAATTTTAATTATTATAGGACATTTAGAAACCATGCACTATAAACTATTTAGAAAGAACTTGGTAGTAATTGTTGGAAAAAACGTTTTCTCCAAACACTGTTTAAAACAGCTCAACTTGGGCCGGGTGAGGTGGCTCATGCCTGTCATCCCAGCACTTTGGGAGGCTGAGATAGGCAGATCACTTGAGGGCAGGAGCTCAAGACCAGCCTGGGCAACATGGCAAAACTTCATCTCTACTAAAAATACAAAATTTAGCTGGGCACGGTGGAACATCCCTGTAATCTCAGGTACTCGGGGGGCTGAGGCACGAGGATTGCTTGAGCCCAGGAGGCAGAGGTTGCAGTGAGCCTAGATTGTTCCACTGCACTCCAGCCTGGGAGACATAGTGAGACTCTATCTCATAAATAAATCAATAAAGCAGCTCAACTTAACTTAGGTAAAGGACCTGAGCAACTTCAAGAAATTTGTTTCCAGTCTCAGGTATTTGCGTCCTCTGTGCAAAGAAGGAATATTTGCTGGAAACCTGCAGAGACCACTGGCTGGCAGCTATTCTGACAGGTGGTGGTGAAGAGGTTGGGGGCAGGGTGAGGGACACAGTCAGATTGGTATTTTGACTCAAAGGCCATGCCCCTGCATAGAGCCAACTTATTTCTCTGAAGCTTTGGTTTCTAGCTTGGTCTTTACACCCAGGATTTAAAAAAAAATAAAAAGAAAAATCAAGAATTATTTATAACTCACCTGTTTTGCTTCAGCTTTAGAAATAGTAACGGTTAGTGGTTTAGGCTTTTTTTCTCTTTTCTTCTTTTTCTTTTTTAGAGACAGAATCTCACTCTGTCACCTAGGCTGGCATGCAGTGGTGTGAGTATGTTAGCAACTGGTATGGCCACAGAGTTCATACTGTTATGGACAAAATTATGTCCTCTCCCCAAATCTATGTGCTGAAGTCCTAACCCCCAGTACTTCACAAAGTGACTGTGGAGATCGAATCTCTAAAGAAGTGATTAAGTTAAAAATGGGGCCATTAGGGTGAGTCCTAATCCAATCTGACTGGTGTTTTTATAAGAAGAGGAGATTTGGACACAGAGACACTGGGGGCACTTGCCCACAGAGGAAAGGCCACCTGAGGACACAGTGAGAAGGCGGCCATCTGCAAACCAAGGTGAGAGGTCTCAGAATGGACCAACAGTGCCAACATCTTGATCTTGGACTTCCGGCCTCCAGAACTGTAAGAAACTACATTTCTGTTATTTAAGCCACTTAGTCTGTAGTATTTTATTATGGCAGCCCAAATGTATTAGTCTGTTCTCACGCTGCTAATAAAGACATACCTGACACTGGGTAATTATAAAGAAGAAAGGTTTAATGGACTCACAGTTCCACATGGCTGGGGAGGCCTCACAATCATGGCTGAATGCAAATGAGGAACAAAGTCACATCTTACATGGCAGCAGGCAAGAGAGCTTGTGCAGGGAAACTCCCATTTATAAAACCATCAGATCTCATGAGACTTAGTCACTACCATGAGAACAGTATGTGGGAAACAGCCCCCATGATTTAATTATCTCCACCTGACCCAATCCTTGACATGTGGGGATTATTGCAATTCAAGGTGAGATTTGGGTGGGGACACAAAACAAAATATCACGAAACAAACTAATGTACGTATCAAATAATTATCAGCCTTGGAGATATATCTGTTTGACAAATGAGGTATATCAACAAAGATCAGGATTTTACTAACAGAAAACACAGAAAGTCAGTGGCTGAAACCAATAGATGTTTGTTTATTTCTCACAGAGACAGTGATTACACTGCGAAGGGTTACTGAGCACTAGATTGGTCTGGTCATCCTGGGAGAAAGCATTTTTGTTCAGGTTTACAAAAACAGATAGGAAGCTGAGTGTGGTGGCTCACGCCTATAATTCTAGCTGCTGGGATTATATATTTCTATAATTGGGAGCCTATAATTGGGAGGCTGGGGTGGGAAGATCACTAGAACCCAAGAGTTTGAGATCAAGTCTGCGCAACACAGTGAGACCCTATCTCAAAAAAAAAAAAGAAAATAGATAGGACTTGATGCCCATCGATTCCATCAGTGAATGAATGGATAAACAAAATGGGACATATGGCATGTTCATACAATGGAATATTACTCAGCCTTCAAAAGGAAGGACATGGCGACACATACTGCAACATGGATGAACCTTGAGGGCATTATGCTGAGTGAAATAAATCAGTCACCAAAGGACAAATACAGGATGATTTCTCTTAGATGAGATGCTTAAAGTAGTCAAATGCGTAGACACAGAAAGTAGAACGATGTTGCCAGGGGTTGGGGGTGGGGAGACATGAGGAGTTGTTACAATGAGTATCAATGTTCAGTTTTGAATGATGGAGATTGGTTGCACAACAATGTGAATGTACTTAACAGTACTGAACTGTATCTTAAAAATGGCTAAAATAGCACATTTTTTGTTATATGTATTTTATGGCAATGAAGTTTTTTTTGTTATTTGTTTGTTTTTTGTTTTTTTGAGGCATAGTCTTGCTCTGTTGCCCAGGCTGGAGTGCAGTGGCACGATCTCAACTCACTGCAAGATCCACCTCCCGGGTTCACGCCATTCTCCTGCCTCAGCCTCCCGAGTAGCTGGGACTACAGGTGCCCACCACCACGCCCAACTAATTTTTTTTTTTTTTTTTAATAGAGACAAGGGTTTCACTGTGTTAGCCAGGATGGTCTTGATCTCCTGACCTTGTGATCCACCCACCTCAGCCTCCCAAAGTGCAGAGATTACAGGCGTGAGCCACCGTGCTCAGCCTGAAATCTTTTTTTTTAATTAAAAGATACAGAGAGAACCTGAATAATTGGAGGAGGAGGAGGATGGGTGGAAAAAGGCTTCTGAAGCGGGTGAGAGAAGATTTCTCCAGGAAAGCTCTCCCACCCCTCCCTGCCCATCCCCGTCACTGTTCTTAGCCCTTGTCCTGATTAGTTTGCATCTCAAGGCAGAGACTTTGTGCCTTATGTGGACTCTAACATAAAGATAACAAGAATTGCTAGTAATTGAATGGATAGTAAATGAAATCAGGAAGTGCTGAAGAAAAATAGACTCAGATTGAGGCTGCAGTGATTGTACCACTGCACTCCAGCCTGGGCAACACACCATGACCCTGTTTTAAAACAACAACAACAAAAACAATTTAAAAAAAAGAAAAGGAAAAAGAAAAATAGCCTTTGGAATACTATGGTCAACTCTGCTGGTTGGCCCACCCAAAGCCCATCATTCCAGCTTCCTTCGTCCAAGCTTAGCTTCACCACGGAACCTAAAAGCAAAATTCTTACTTTCTTGGGTTCTCTCACTGCTAGGGGTAGCCATGTAGGAAGGTCTGGCCAACCATAAATGAGCAGAAACATATTGGGACACTTTTGAGAGAAAACTTTTCTTTAAAAACAGGAGCTGACATTGATGTGATGCTTCATTCTTTTTTTAGCTTTGGAGGCAAATGCAATGTCTGGATCTAAGGGAAATTATTTTGTGACCATGAGGGAAATATCAAGCACACAGCCAACATGTTCTTCCTGACATCCCTGAGATGCTAGGTCAATATTAACTATTGCCTATCTCTAGATTTCTTTTTATGTAAGAAAAATAAACCCCCTATTTGTTTAAGCTATTTGCTGTAGGCAAAAGGATTCCTAGTGGATACAGATATGGTCCCCCCATTTTGGTCTAGCTAATTCTTATTTGGTCTTCAAGAAGTCAACATAGAAGACACTTGATTTAATCCCCTGTGCTAGGTTCTAAGCTTGGTTCTGGACTTTTGATGGCTTCCAGGAAGTCTTCCTGCACCTCCTAAGACTGAGTGAGATGTTCGCTCATGCTCCTGTAACCACTTATATTAATGCCTGTCATGGTGACATGGTTTGACTATGTCTCCACCCAAATCTCATCTTGAATTGTAGCTCCCATAATTCCCATGTGTTGTAGGAGGAATCTGGTGGGAGATTATTGAATTATGGGTCAGTTTCTCCCATACTGTTCTCGTGGTAGTGAATACTTCTCATGAGATCTGGTGGTTTTTGAAGGGGATTCCCCTTTCGCTTGGCTCTTGTTCTCTCTTGCCTGCTGCCATGTAAGATGTGGCTTTGCTCTTCCTTTATCTTCCGCCATGATTGTGAAGTCTCCCCAGCTGTGTGGAACTGAGTGCACTAAACCTCTTGCCTTTATAAATTACACAGTCTTGGGCATGTCTTTATTAGCAGCATAAGAATAGACTAATACACATGGCATTAATCACCTGTATTGTCATTTACATGTGTAGATTCTGCATTTGATGATGAGTTCCTTAAGAACAGAGATCATGAGTCTGAGTCATTTTTATAACCCCAGTGCCCAGGGTGGTGTCTGGCACTCACACAAAAACCACTCAATTAGTTGAATAAATTGCTGAATGATAAAAAATAAAAAGTACCATTTCCGGCCAGGCCAGGGTTTAAAAAGCATGGGAGCCTCTTTTATTAGCTTCTTTATGTGTTGAAGAGTCTCTCTCTCTTTCTCTCTCTCTCTTTTTTGAGAAAGGGTTTCACTCCTGTCACCCAGGCTGGAGTGCAGCAGCACAATCTGGGTTCACTGCAACCTCCACTTCCTGGGCTCAAGTGATCCTCCTGCCTCAGCCTCCTGAGTAGCTGGGATTATAGGCACATACCACCGTGCCCAGCTAATTTTTGTACTTTTAGTAGAGATGGGTTTCCCCATGTTGCTTAGGCTGGTCTTGAACTCCTGATCTCAAGTGATCCACCTGGCTTTGCCTCCCAAAGTGCTGAGATTACAGGCATGAGCCACCATGCCTGGCCAAGAGTCTCTTTATAGCTCTCTCCTCTCTCTCTCTCACACGCACACACGTGTACATGTAGGCACACATGCACACAGTGCACACCAGTGAGCGCTTCGTCCATTGGACAGAACTTTGGCAGTGATTACTGTCATGACCTCACCTGAATCAGGCACATGGAATGAGGCTGGGGAGCCAAGGCCCTTTATAAAATTAATTATGAACAGGCTCTGAGAAGCGGACGCCGAGGGGCTGGCAGCCGGGTCCTTAGCCTTTTGGCTGCAGGGATTGAACACTGCTGGGAGGAGTAGCCTAGGTAAAAATAAGCTAATTAGGCCTGGCACATGTGGATGTGCTTTGAGAGTCTCTTGGGTTCCTGTGGTCCATTTGCTGTCTCTGCGCAGTGGAGAGAGGTCACACCCCTGGAATGGGGACCCCTGAGCGGTTTGTTGGGGCTGCCGCCTGGACGAGGGGAATTCACTGGGTAGGAGGGAGATTTGGAGAGTTCTGTTGGAACACGTTCGTTGTCAGCACAGTTTGGCAGCTCACACGAGGAGGAATCTGCCTCTCTCTGAACCGAAGCTTACTTTAGCAGTTTTTTCATATACTCAGCATCTGGGAAACAGGAGGTCTGTGCTGGATGGACATTTCCAACTTGCACAGAGCAGCAGCTTTTCTGTCCAAGATGGAGGTTGTGCAGTGCAGTGCTAAGAACCTGCATGTGAGTGTCAGGCAGCCCTGAAGTTGGTCCTTAGGATCTGTCACACACTGTGGTGTAGTCGGAGGCAAGTAACTTCTCTCTTTGAGAAACTGAACCCTAGTCGTTCCCTCAAAGGCTGTTTTGAAAATGAAAGGAGTATAGATTAAAGCTACTGGTACAGCTCTTGGCATGTAGTAGCCAGTATTACTACATAATCATTATTTTGATAATCATTGTTTATTGCAAAGAACACAGGCTGAGTGTGTGTGTATAGAAAACATACACGGATGCAATTTTTTGATCTGCCAATTTTTTAAAATTTATTTTTTCTTTTTATTTTATTATTTTTTGAGACAGGGTCTCGCTTTGTCACCCAAGCTGGAGTGCAGTGACGTGATCATAGCTCACTGCAGCCTCAATCTCCTGCACTCAAGTGATCCTCTCACCTGGAACTAAGGTGTGCACCACCATGCCCAACTAATTAAAAATAACGTATTTTTCTTTTTTTGTATAGACATGGTCTCACCATGTTGCCCAGGCTGGTTTTGAATGCCTGGCCTTAAGCAATCTTCTGGCCTCAGCCTCCCAAAGTTGCTCAGATTACAGGCGTGAGCCACCACGCCCAGCCTCCAGATTTTAAATATGTACAGATAAAGCCTTTCTTTGGATAATGCTCAGGTCTCCTTTTAGCAGTACATTTTGGCCTAATTGGAGCGCATATGTATGGAACCAAGCACGTGCCTCATTGCATTTAATCTTCACGAAGCACTATCAGGTCAGCCCAAATCTCTCCATTTTAGAGAACACAGAGAGGTTGATATTTGCCCAAGGCCCTGCAGGATTCACTTCCTGAGGACTTACACCCTTAGCCCTGCCTGCACCACCCTCTCTTCTATAGAGGTGCATTCTCGTCCCCCACCTTTGCTGTGTTGTGTTTGTGGTGTGTGTGTCTTGTTGAATAGGCAGCCTTCTTCCTTTTTAACTTCATTTTCTTTCTTTCCTTTTTTTTTTTGTTTTTGAGACAGAGTCTTGCTTTGTCACCCAGGCTGGAAGGCAGTGGCATAATCTCAACTCACTGCAACCTCTGCCTCCAGGGTTCAAGTGATTCTCCTGCCTCAGCCTCCCAAGTAGCTGGGACTACAGGCACGCACCACCATGCTGGGCTAATTTTTGTGTTTTCAGTAGAGATGGGGTTTCACCATGTTGGCCGGGCTGATCTCGAACTCCTGACCTCAAGCAATGCACCCATCTCGGCCTCCCAAAGTGCTGGGATTTCAGGCATGAGCAACTGCGTCTGGCCCTTTTTAACTTTATTTGAACTGTTGACTCTGCTCATTTGCTGTGCTGCTCCCGCTTGTTTAGATAAACCTGTTCTTTTCTCCAAGCCAAGCTATTTGCATAAAAGCACTAAGGAGCCCAGAGATTGCTGAATATTTAACATTCACAGGCAACATGCCACAGAAACCAGAAACACTTGAAACAGAACCCAGACAAGAGGGTGAGGGCAGGGAGAACTGGAAGGAGGCTCAGTGGATTGCTGGCCAATGGGGAGCTCATTCAGCACTTCTCATAGGCATGAGGAAGCAGCAGTGTGGTTAGCTCAGCTTAGAGAAACACCAGCCAGCGCTATCCTTGTTCACATCTGCCAACAGTAATGGCCTTTGGCAGTAGAGTTTGCAAAATCCCAAACAGAGGAGCTATTACTTTTTTTTTTTTTTTCCCTTCTTTTTAGACAGGGTCTCACTCTGTTGCCTAGGCTGAAGTGCAGTGAATGGTGCAATCATAGCTCACTGCAGCCACAAACTCCTGGGCTCAAGCGATCCTCCTGCTTTAGTCTTCTGAGTAGCTGGGACTGTAGGCATGTACCACTACACCTGCCTAATTTAATTTTTTTTTTATATATATATAGAGATGGAAGTCTCATAATGTTGCCCAGGCTGGTCTTGAACTCCTGGCCTCAAGGGATTCCCCCTGCCTTGGCCTCCCAAAGTGCTGGGATTACAGGCATGAGCCACTGCACCCGGCCTTCAGAAGAGCTATTGATGCCAATGAACCTTTGGCTAGGCACATGGATCCTAGGGACACATTTAAACAGGTAATGCCTTAGGACTAGCTCCCACAGTTGAAACCATATCAGGCCAGTTGCTAATTTCTGACCCTTGACTTTCTCCTTCGTGTGGAAGGTGGATGGTAACTGGGTATGGTGGCTCATGCTTGCAATCCCAGTGCTTTGGGAGGCCAAGGTGGGAGGATCACGTGTGTCCAGGAGTTGGAGACCAGCCTGGACCACATAACGAGACTCCATCTCTACAAAAATAATAATAATAAAAATTTCGCTGGGTTTGGTGGCACATGCCCATAGTCCCAACTACACAGGAGGCTGAGGCAGTGGGATTGTTTGAGCTCAGGGTGTTGAGATTGCAGTGAGCTGTGCTTCTGCCAATGCACTCCAGCCTGGATGACAGAACAAGACCCTGCCTGTAAGAAAAATAAGAAGGTGGATGGCTGGGAAGGTCCTGACATGAAAGGAAGAGAGAAGGCACACGTGGCCACAGCAGAAACCATTTTGGAAGGGCAGACTCTTTACTTGTGATCTGCATGTGGATCCTAGCTTGCTGGGAGTTCTCATTTGAAGTCAGCTATAAACATTTTTCGTCCTGCTGTAACACACGTGGGGTCCACGGACCACATTTCCTTCTTAATTGCAGACCAAGAGGTATAAATTTGCTGAAGGGAAAATGTAATGCCTATGGATCGGACTGAATTGGGTTGTCAAGTTACATTCAAGAAAGCGTTGTTTAGTGGGGAACAGGCATGGAAGGCCAGGGTTCTTGGCTGGAAAGGTGAAGGAGGAGAGAGAATTTGAGGAGTAGCAATTCCAGGTACACGGTGCTGCTGTCGCTGTCAAATAGCTCATGTGTTTGGGGAGAAAAATGCAGGTTTGAACTGCAGCACCATTCTGATAACACCTCAAACCCATAAGGAAATGAAAAAAAAAAAAGAGCTATCTTGATATAATTTGTTTAATTTTGCATGCAATACTCCCCCCTTATCTACCGTTTCACTTTCTGAGGTTTTCATTTCCTGTGGTCAACCGTGGTCCAAAAATGTTAAGTAGAAAACTCTAGAAATAAACAATTTGTAAATTTTAAATTGTGTGCTGTTCTGAGTAGTGGGATGAAATCTCATGCTATTCTACTCTCTCTCACCTGGGATGTGAATCATCCCTTTGTCCAGCATATTTATGCTGTATACAGTATATGCCCATTGCTGTAGAGGAAAAAAAAAAAAGAACTATCTGTGGTTCAGTACCATCTGCCATTTCAGGAATCCACTGCGGGTCTGGAAATGTATCCCTCATAGGTAAGGGGGGACTACTGTGTTTTAAATTTTTTTTTTCCAAGAGAGAGGATCTCACTCTGTTGCCCAGGCTGGAGTGCAGTGGCACAATCATATCTCACTGCTGCCTCTATCTCCTGGGCTCAAGTGATCCTCCTGCCTCAGCCTCCCAAAGTGTTGGGATTTTAGATGTCAGCCACCATGCCTGGCCTGGAAATGGTTCTTAATTAGAGGAGGTATTTCGGATGCCTGTCACACCCTGCTCTTGGAAACAGCACATCTTCTTCACTGTCTCCTACATGAAGTGACTTTGTAAGGATAATTTCAGAGGATGGAGTACAAAGGGAAAAGTACTTTTCAAAGTACTGGTATGGTTGACGAACTCCTAAGAAACACCTCCATGAATTGTTTCTTCTAACTAGTGGTTCTCCTGTTGTTTTCGGTTTTGAAGTGGGAAGGAAGTAGTACATGCAAAGTTAACTTGGAAGTAGACTTGCCATCAATAACCAAATGTGATGAATGAAATTGTGGGAGTGAGGGTGGAGGGCCAGGGGTTATGTTATTGGTAAAAGCTCTTAACTGTGTGAGTGGACCACATTCTGAGGCTCTGGCTCATGGAGCGGGTGGAGCATGGAAGCCATTCAGGAGAAAGAGGTACTTCCGTGGTGGGAGGATGCCTAGAGCCAGGGCTCTCTTCTGAACACAGGTTGCTGAGAATCCACAGAACACTTATCCATGGGGCAATTTCAATACTGTTGGCCCGGGTCACAAAATTTCACCACCAGTGATCAGTTTCAGGATGTCTCAAAGGGTTAGTCTTTTGCTCTCTCATAGGTTTGAGATTTTGGTGGGGGTGATTGTGGCTTGTGGTTTCGTCAGCATCTATTGTGAATTTCATGGTCCATTGAGCACAACAGTGCCAGGATGATTTTCCACTGAGGTCGTGTATTAGTTTGTTTCATGTTGCTATAATGCAAAATTGCAATTCCTATAAAGGAATACCTGAGACTGGGTAAAGAAAAGAGGTTTATTTGGCTCACAGTCCTGCAGGCTGTGCAGGAAACATGGCACCAGCATCTGCTTCTGGGAAGGCCTCAGGAAGCTTCCAATCATGGTGGAAGGTGAAGTGGGAGCAGGTGTGTCATATGGTGAGATGGGGAGTGAGAGAGGGAGCAGGAGGTGTCAGCCTCTGTTTTATTTATTTATTTAGACAGATTCTCACTCTCTTGCCCAGGCTGGAGTGCAGTTGCAACTTCCGCCTCCCAGGTTCAAGCGATTCTCCTGTCTCAGCCTCCCGAGTAGCTGGGACTACAGATGTGTGCCACCATGCCTGGCTAATTTTTATATTTTTAGTAGATATGGGGTTTCCCCATGTTGGCCAGGCTGGTCTCGAACTCCTGACCTCAGGTGATCTGCCCTCCGCAGCCTCCCAAAGTGCTGGGATTGCAGGTGTGAGTCATCATGCCCAGCTGTCAGCCTCTTTTAAACAACCAGATCTTGTGTGAACTCATAAAGAACTCACTCATCACCAATGGGATAGCACCAAGCCACTCGTGAGGCATCTGTCGCCATGATTGTTGGTGTTGACCAGATCCCACCTCCAACACTGGGGATCACATTTCAACATGCGATTGGCAGGGACAAGTATCTAAACTATATCAGGTTATAAGCCCAGCTTCTCCACTGGAAAGAGAGAAGTGTGTGAAACAGAGAAGCAGAAGGTAGGCATATGGTTGTGTGTGGGGCTGAAGAGACTTTGTTTTGGAGATTCTTTCCCTCCAAACCAGAGTTTGTGGCCTTTTGAAGGGAAATAGAGTCTGGGCGAGGTCTTTCTGAATGGGATTTTAAGGCATTCATCCTACACAAGCCCTCAAAATAAATGACAGGGGCAACACCTATTGGCCGGATCTGATTTCTCCACTGAGTGTAACTGTTTAGTCACATCCACATGTAGATTTTGGAGCTCCAGTTGAGAAGGAAATACTGAGCATGCTTAGAAATAGTAAGTTGCTCGGGTGACGGTGGGTGAGTGGGAGCTATTGCTGCGTGACAATGGCCTTTTGGTGGGGGTGAGTGACTAAGCTGTCCAGTTCCTCAAACGATACCAATGCAGGGGTTTTCCAAATGGTATTGGATCAGAAGTTATTTGTATGAGCAAACTCTAAGTTACCAAAGCTTGACTTGTCCATAAGCAACGAGGGTTGACCTGCTTTTAGGTGGCTCTTCGCTTCAAGAAAGCAGGGACTGATCAACCTCTCTGGTTTTTTTGCCCCAGCAGTCCAGTAAAGAAGGAACTATTTCAAGGCCACAAAATATCAGAATCAGAAGTTCAGAGCCCCGGAATCTGCATTTTTGACAAACACTCCGGGAACTGCACTTTCAAACACCTCTCTAAACTTAAACCTAACCAGGTACCACAGCATGTGCCTCTAATCCCAGTTACTTGGAAGGCTGAGGTGGGAGGGTCACTTGAGGTTAGGAGGTCAAGACCAGCTTGGGCAACATAGCAAGACCCCATCTGAAAAAAAGAAGAATAAAAGGAAACGAAACAAATAAAGCCCAAACCGTGTGATTGGCAACAACCAGATCGTTGGAAAATGGGGGGCAATGCCTCCTTCCAACTGATAGAAAGTGTGGGTGACAAAAGAGTGAGGGTCATGATCAACTCAGTATACCACTGGAGGCTATATGAGTAAACAGCAAACTGTTCTCTTGAAAGCAGGTTGTTGGCAAACTGACAAACTGCGTCTGCCACCCAGAAGGGATGCTGAGGGCAGTCACGCCCCAGGTGCAAGTGTTTCTTGTAATTAGGCGCATCTGAAGCCTGTTAGCAATAATGTGAACCTGTGATCAATTAAGCAGTTGACCAATCATTACCTCCTGCTCCCTGCTCTTTCTACCCAATAAAGAGGAAGATGCCTTTGCTTGCTAGAAGCAGGGAGCCCTCTTCTTCTTTCCCATGTTACCCTTCCTTTAAAATAGTTACTTTTTGTTAAGTTTTCATTTCTGCGTTCGTCCCCCTTCATTCAATCTTGTAATGATGGTCTCAAGTAATGACAGTAGTAACTGCCCTAGTGGCGATCTCAAGTAATAACCGTGCAAACCGTGGCACCAGGGCACAGGCATCCTTGACATACAGCTTTCAGAGAGATCCCCTGGCCCTATTTGCAGCAGCTCTTTGGTATCGAGGCCATTGTTTCCAGCTCCTGGAGGAATCTCTCAGAAATAGACACTGGCAGAGTTGAGGTTCTACATCTAGTTGGAGAGTAGTTGCATCAGGAAACTCTATTACATGCATCCCACACCTGGTAAATTGAGTGGTGGGGAAGCGTGCTAGGTAGAGGGGTTTACAGGAGAACCCTTCAGCCTGTGGAATAAGCTAATAGGGGTTCTAGACTGACTCAGCAAACTCCTGGACAGCATGCCTTACTTTGGTCATAGCTGGGCTTTACGTTATAATGGGAAAGATGCTAAACAAGGAAATACTTGGGTAACAGTAATTCTGGGCCAGGCATAGCAGCTCACGCCTATAATTCCAGCACTTTGGGAGGCAGAGTTGGGAGGATCACTTGGGGCCAGGAGTTTGAGACAAGCCTTGGCAAGACAGCAAGACCCTGTCTCTACAAAAAACTAAAAACAAACAAAAAACTCACGCCTGTAATCCCAGCAATTTGGGAGGCCAAGGCGGGGGGATCATCTGAGGTCAGGAGTTCAACACCAGCCTGGACAACATGGTGAAACCCCCTACTAAAAGAAATACAAAAATTAGCTGGGCATGGTGGTACACCTCTGTAGTCCTAGCTACTCGGGAGGCTGAGGCAGGAGAATCGCTTGAACCCAGGAAGCAGAGGTTGCCATGAGTTGAGATCACACCACAGCACTCCATAAGCCTGAAAGACAGAATGAGACTCCGTCTCAAAAACAAACAAACAAAAAGCCAGTCATGGTGTTGCTTGCCTGCAATTATAGCAACTCAGGAGGCTGAGGCAGGAAGATTGCTTGAGTTCAGGAGTTGGAGGCTCCAGTGAGCCAAGATAGCACTGCTGTACTCCAGCCTGTATGACAGAGTGAGACCCTGTCTGGAAAATAAAATAAAATAAAATAAAATAAAATAAAATAAAATAAAATAAAATAA
>NC_045441.1:16736350-16802087 GCF_002776525.5 Piliocolobus tephrosceles | reverse complement strand
AAAATAAAATAAAATAAAATAAAATAAAATAAAATAAAATAAAATAAGATAAACTGGACTGTAGCAAGGGCTAAGGAGAAAATAAAAGTGTGTTAAATAGAGCAAGGGTAATGGGAGGTGGGCGGGGACAACACTACATAGGAAGGAAGGCCTGGTGGTGACAGGTGACATGTTGAACAGATGCTCAAACAAGGGGTGATTCTAGTGTCCCAGTTGCCTTGGGCTCATGCGGACAGTGCTAATCTCCATTCACCACTAATCTTTAGCTCTCTCTGCCCTTGTGCAAAGCACATGCATGCATGTGGGTGTTGAGAGTAAAATCCCTTGATGCCGGGAAGCCACACAGGCGTGGACCTGCTTCGCCAAGCAGAAAGCAGGAGAGTGACGCCATGTCACGCAGAGCCTGGTCCTGCTGGAGATTTGGGGAAGTCTCAAGGAAAGGTGAGAGGGGGCCACTGCTCTCAGAGAGCTATTAGAATTGCGATCAGACACCCTGGCTTGTCTTTTCGGCTCTGCCACTTGATAGTTCTGTGCCGCTGGGCAAATCAAAGGATATCCCCAAGTCACAGTCCCCTCTGCCTTAGAACAGGAAAGACACCAAGCTCAGAAGGCTGCTTTTATGGTTCAGGGAGTGGACACGTGCAAAGCTTTTGGCAGAATGCCAGTCTATAGTAGCTGCGATGTCCTCCTTCCCTCCCTCCCTTCCTTCTTTTATTCCTTCCTCTCCGCTTCCCTTGTCTCCTTTTCCTTCCTTCCTTCCTTCCTTCCTCCTTCCCTCTCCAGCAAACCAGGAAGGCCTGAGGACAGAAGAGTCATAGCTGTTCCTGGTCTCAGATCAGAGGCGGATAGAGCCACCCCCACCCTCTCCCAGTGTTCCGAGGCCTGTTAGGGGAAATCCGCGGAACATCGGACTGCCTGGGTGATTTCACTTGTGCATGTCCCTGAAAGAGACAAGACATCCTTTTGATTGTTTCGTCTCTCCTTTAAAAACACTCAGCACCTTACAGCTGGACCCAGAGCCTTGTTTGATCCCTGCTTTATCTTTCTCTAGCCTGGGCTTTGGGTTGCCTTATTTGGGATCTCAGGGCAGGAAGAAGAGCTTCTGGGGGGTGGGGGGGACCCACGAAGCACTCCTCCTTTCCAAAGCAGAGCTGGCGCGCGTGGTTCTTGGCTCGCCAGCAGCATGGATGAGTGAGCTTAGCTGTTTTTGGCAGCGATTTCCTGATTTACTTGGCCTCAGCTGGATCCCTTTATTTTAGCTAAGAGGGCCTGTTATGTTCTCATTTCATGGGGGAGGGGATACATACATATGAGCCTTAGAAATCGTATTTTTTGAGCACCTATTTTTTTTCTTTTTTTGAGTCTGGGTCCTGCACTGTCACCCATGCTGGAGTACAGTGATGCAATCATAGTTCACTGCAGCCTCAACCCTCCTGGGCTCAAGTGATCCTCCTGCTTCAGTGTCCTAAGTAGCTGGGACCACAGGCATGTGCCACCACACTCGGCTAATTTTTTTTTTTTACTTTTTGTAGAGACGGGGGTTCTTACTATGTTGCCCAGGCTGGTCTCGAACTCCAGGCCTCAAGCAGTCCTCTCACTTCGACCTCCCAAAGTGCTGGGAATGCAGGCATGAGCCACTCTGCCCAGTTTGAGCGCCTATAATAAGCCTATCTCTACACAAAGTAAACCAGTGGAGGTATAGATATGGGAAAGGCTAGGACTGTGGGTACAAGAGCAGTTAGGAGAGCTTTAAGGGAGAAGAGGACTTTGCTTAGTTGCTAAAAAGGTCTAGTTCACCAAGCACTTACTGAGTATTTATTATGTGAATGAACTGTGGCTCCAGCTCCCAAGTAGCTCTTGGTTAAGTGGAAGACAGGGAGATGAGTAAGAAATCACAACACACCAAGGCAAGTTGTATAAAGGAGGTTGTTTTTTTTTTTTTTTAAGTTTTTTAATTTTAAATTTTTTATTTCTTTTATTTATTTATTTATTTTTTTTTGATGGAGTCTAGCTCTGTTGGCCAGGCTGGAGTGCAGTGGCGCAATCTCGGCTCACCGCAGCCTCTACCTCTGGGTTCAAGCAATTCTCCTGCCTCAGTCTCCCAAGTATCTGGGATTACAGGTGTGCACCACTACGCCCAGCTAATTTTTGTATTTTTAATAGAGACAGGGTTTCATCATGTTGGCCAGGCTGGTCTCAAACTCCTGACCTCAGGTGATCTGCCCGCCTCAGCCTCCCAAAGTGCTGGGATTGCACACCAAGGAGGTTCTATGGGGATACCAGGATGGGAGCAACTGAGTAAAGTTGGAAGAGTCCCTGTCTCTCCCTGGGATGGAGGATATGGACATGGGGACATCAGAAGCTGGGGAGAGGGATGGTACAGACAGAGGGTGAGGGCAGAGCTCCTGGGCAGGGGTGAGAGCCAGGGTATTTAGCAAGCTGGCCACTTGCTGGGCCATACCCTATAACTTACCTTATAACTGCTGGAGGGGCTGGGATAGTAGGAAGCTCTTGGGCTAGTGGCTGTTTACCAATGGATGCCGTGTGTTTGTGTCCCAGTGCATATCAGTGGAGTGTCAGCCTGCTGCGAGGTGAAAGAGAAACGACCCCAGGGAAAAGGGCTGTTGATGTGGGCTGGCTAAGCCCTGGGGAGTGGTAGGAGATGATGTTGAAAGGTAGGTGAACACTTGTGCACTGTTGGTGGGAAGGTAGATTAGTTCAGCCACTATGGAAAGCAGTTCAGAGATTTCTCAGAGAACCAAATATAGAACTACCATTCAATGAAACAATCCCTTACTTGGTATCTTCCCAAAGGAAAAATAAATCGTTCTTCCAGAAAGACACTTGCACCCACACGTTCATCACAGTGCTATTCACAATAGCAAAGAGATGGAATCAACCCCAGTGCCCATCGATAGTGGATCTGATAAAGAAAATGTGATATATATACACCATGGAATACTATACAGCCATCAAAAAGAACAAAATCATGTCCTTTGCAGCAACGTGCATGCAGCTGGAGGCCATTATCCCAAGCAAATTAACACAGACACTGAAAACTAAATACTCCATATTCTCACTTATAAGTGGGCGCTTAAACATTGGGTACACATGGGCATAAAGGTGGGAACAACAGACACTGGGGACTACTAAAGTGGGGAGAGAGAAAGCAGGCAGGGGCTGAAAACATCCTGTTGAGAGTACTGTGCTTACTACCTGGGCAATGAGATCAATAGAAGCCCAATCCTCTGCATAGAAGCTGCACGCAATGTACCCTTGTACCAAGCCTGCACATGTACCCCTGAACCTAAAATAAAAATAGAAATCAAAAAAGAAAGGGTAAGGGGAGACCGGAGCACAAATAAGCTTTTATGCTCGGCTGAGGAGCGCGGCCTTCAACAGAAAGCCAGTGGGAACTGTGGGAACTGTGGGAAAGTTTCCAGCAAGGGGGGTCCTGAAAAGGGGCTGCATTTTGGATGGTTGGCCTTGAGGTTCTGGACAAAGTGAATTGTCCAGGCAGGGAGATCCATTAGGAGCCTTTTCCAGCCTTTTCCTGAGAGAGGTAAAGAGTCCACCTGAAGGCTTCCGCAATGAGGAGGGAAAGGGGCATGGGTTCAAGAAATATTTACAAGGCAGGGCGTGGTGGGTCACACCTGTAATCCTAGCACTTTGAGAAGCCAAGGTGGGTGCATCACCAGAGGTCATGAGTTCGAGACCAGCCTGGCCAACATGGTGAAACTCCATCTGTACTAAAAATACAAAAATTAGCCGGATGTGGTGGCAGGTGCCCGTAATTCAGCTACTTGGGAGGCTGGGGCAAGAGAATCGCTTGAACCTGGAAGGTGGAGGTTGCAGTGAGCTGAGATTGCACTATTGCACTTCAGCCTGGGCAACAGAGCGAGACTCCATTTCAAAAAAAGGTTACACACACACACACACACACGCACGCACACACACATTTACAAGGGCAAACCCCAGGACTGGTGATTGCTTGGAAGTGCAGAGTGAAGAAGAGAGAGGATTTCGGATAACTCTGGATTCAGGAATGCATGAAAGGTGATAGCAGGCAATGGATCCAGAAAAGAAGGAGCCAAGAGTGGGATGGATAAAGGGGAACCATGAGGAGGGGTTAGGAGGGGCTTTGAGTGAGCACCCCAGGCTCAGAATGTCTGTGTGTGAAAGTGTGAGCCTGGAGTGTGCTGTGCACAGGAGATCCTGTTGAAGACAAAGTGACGTGGCTACAGGGAAGAAACGGGGTGTCAGTTGGATGTGTGATGAGACGCATCCGTGTCTTCAAGCCTGCAGGAAGGATTTGGACTTGATGGCACCAGAGAGTGACAGGTTGAAAGGGGTGTTGGGATTAGAGCTATGTTAATATTAAGCTGGCAGCTGAGTGTGGGTTGGGCTGGAGAAAAAGATAATGGAGAGAAAAGCCAAGAAGGAGGCTGATGCAAGACCCATGCCCTTTAGGAGTCTCGGGGCACAGCGGGGGTGGGTCAGGGACTGCCAAAAAGAGCTAGGGGGATGCAAGCAGGCACCCTCACTTTCCTAGGGTGTCTTGGCGCTTCTCTGCTTTGTCTTTGGGTTTGGCAAAAGATTTCACTGGGCTTAAGAGTTCTGCTGCTAAAATAAAATTTGCAAACCACTGCACTAAGCAAATAGAGGGAAGGCTTGTGAAGCAGACATGCAGACAACCTGGAAAAACGATTTAAAAACTTCAATAATGTGGGGGAGGGTTTGTGTTCTATAGCAGAATGGTGGCGAAATCCATTTATTCATTAGATGTAAAAATCGTGCTTTGAGGCCAGGTGCGGTGGCGGCTCACGCCTGTAATCCCAGCACTTTGGGAGGCTGAGGTGGGTGGATCACTTGAGGCCAGGAGTTTAAGACCACCCTGGCCAACATGGTGAAACCCTGTCTCTACTGAAAATACAAAAATTAGCTGGGGGTGGTGGTGCACGCCTGTACTCCCAGTTACTTGGGAGGTTGAGACGGCAGAATTGCTTGAACCTGGGAGGCAGAGGTTGCAGTGAGCTGAGATAGCACCACTGCACTACAGCCTGGTGACAGAGTGAGACCCTGTCTCAAAAAAAAAACAAAAAAGAAAATTGTACTTTGTATTTTAAGCCCTGAAGTACAGCAGAGTAACATGAGACTAAATTATGTCCTCTTATTTTCTCACGTCACATTTATTTTATGATCTGTGTTAGGCACTGTATAAAAATCCAGCTACTTCTTTAAAGGATATTATTGTTGACAAATACAGTCATTCCCCCTTATCTACCTTATCTATCGTTTCACTTTCTGTGATTTCAATGATCTACAGTCAACTTTGGTCTGAAAATATTACGTGGAAAATTCCAGAAATAAACAATTTTTTTTTTTTTTTTTTTAATTTAAGAGAAGGGGTCTTGCTATATTGCTCAGGTCAGTTTCAAGTTCCTGGGCTCAAGCAATCCTCCCACGTTGGCCTCCCAAGTGCTGGGATTACAGGCATGAGTTGCCATGCCTGGCTAATTGTTATTTTTTTTGTAGAGACAGAGTCTCGCCGTGTTCCCTAGGCTGGTCTTGAACTCCTGGGCTCAATTGATCCTTCCACGTCAGCCTCCCAAGTAGCTGGGACTACAGGTGTACGTCACCACGTCTGGCTCAATCCATAAGTTTTAAATTGCATGCCATTCTGAGTGTCATCATAATTGTCCTATTTTATTATTAGTTGTTAATGTTAATCTCTTACTGTGCTTAATTTATACATTAAACTTCATTGTAGGTATGTGTGTAGGAGAAAACATTGTACTGTTTATATGGAGTTTGGAACTATCTGAGGTTTCACGCGTCTGCTGGAGATCTTGGAAGGTATCCTTGAGGATAGGGAGGGACAACAATATGGGAACAGCTACAACTCAAATACTAGTTAAGTGTGGTAAATGTCATAAAAAGTGAAGAGAGGTTGCGCGAGATGGCTCACGCCTGTAATTCCCAGCACTTTGGGAGGCTGAGGTGGACAGATCACTTGAGGCCAGGAGTTGGAGACCAACCTGGCTAACATGGCGAGACCCCATCTCTACTTAAAAATACAAAAAAGTTAGCTAGGCATGGTGGTGTATGCTTGTAATCCTAGCTACTCAGGAGGCTGAGACACAGAATTGCTTGAGCCTGGGAGTCTGAGGTTGCAGTGAGCCGAGATCATGCCACTGCACTGCAGCCCAGGTGACACAGCAAGACTCTGTCTCAAAAAAAAAAAAAAAAAAAAAGTGAAGAGAATGTAGTAAAACTAGAATGTACCAATCCAGGTAAAGATACAGAGGCCCACTTTAAGCAGATGAATGCATTCCTTCCAAAACCTGCCAACCAGAGAGTGACTCCAGTGGAGTAGGCTGGACATCCCAGAAACAGAACTCCCTGTGAGGGCCCTGGGGAAGCAGGTGGAACACTGTAGATTCAGCCTGTTCTAGGAGATACAAAAGCCTGGGAAGAAAGGACCAGGAAGGGACAATTGCTGGTGGGAGTTACACGGGGTCTAGGTGGGTGAACTGATGAGAAAATAACCAAGGCTGGGTGCTGTGGCTCACGCCTGTAATCCCAGCACTTTGGGAGGCCGAGGTGGGCAGATCACCTGAGGTCAGGAGTTTGAGACCAGCTTGGCCAACATGGTGAAACCCCATCTTTACTGAAAACACAAAAATTAGCCAGATGTGGTGGCGCATGCCTGTAATCCCAGCTACTCAGGAGGCTGAGGCAGGGGAATCGCTTAGACCTGGGAGGCTGAGGTTGTAGTGAGCTGAGATCGCCCCACTGCACTCCAGCCTGGGTGACAGACAGACTCAGTCTCAAAAAAAAAAAAGCAAACAAAAAAGCAAACAAGAACCAAGAAGAGAGTGGGGTTCGCCAAGACAACATAGTGGGTGAACCGTAGACAACACTTGGGTGGGACGCAGGAACTGGCCTGATGACCTGAGTGCACTGGAGGAGTCACTTCACTGCCTGGGTTTCCCTAATTGTAACAAGGGACAATTGCCTGGATCTCCAATGAGTGCCACCTTTTTTCTTCCAAGATTCACTGTAGACATAAGAAACTCCATCCCAGCATTTTTTTCCCCTTCACACCCAGTCCTAGCCCCATTTCTCCCCAGCACCCCAGGCAGCCACTTCCTCTTAGCTGGTGTAGACATGTGAATTGAAATCTCTTTGTGAGTCTTGGACTAAGTAATCCAAAAGGGCTATTTCATAGCATTTCATACATTTCAGGATTCTGTAATTCACCAAGGACTGCGAACCTGTGACCTGTTGACATGTTCATGTGCCCTAGCATGCCATTCTTTCTCCTTTTCTCTGTGCCTGGGGAGATGTCAAACATTCATCCAGGTTTGAAACTCAAAGCACCAGCACAGCACAGACCCAAGGCTTCAGGAGGCTTTTAACCTGCAAGGTCGTGTTTTGTGAATTGACTACAGCCACCTGCCCCCAGAGCGAGCCAATGGATGTCTTTCCGTTTATGAGATCTCTGATACTTGATGGACACAGAAGCAAAGGAACTGGAGTTGCTTCTTTTATTTTATGTTTTTTTGGAAACAGTGTCTCTCTCTGTTGTCCAGGGTGGAGTGCAGTGGTGTGATCACAGCTCACTGCAGCCTCTAACTCTTGGGCTTAAGTGATCCTCCCACCTCAGCCTCCCCAGTAGCTGGGACTACAGGTGTGCACCACCACACTGGCTAATTTTGAATTTTTTTTTGTAGAAATGGGGTCTCACTATGTTGCCCAGGCTAGTCGCAAACTCCTAGGATCAAGCAATCCTGCCACCTTGGCCTCCAAAGTGCTGAGATAACAGGCATAAGCCATTGTGCTATGCTAATATTGTATAATAATATTGTGTGAATGGTGGTGGCTCACGCCTATAATCCCAGCACTTTGAGAGGCTGAGGCAGGAGGCTGAGGCTGTAGTGAGCTATGATGGCACCCTTGCCCTCCAGCCTTGGCGATAGAGTGAGACCCTGTCTCCAAAATAATAATAATAATAACAACAATAAATAATACCTAAAGATTTATTAATTGAAGTCAGGGAATGTTTCCTGTTTGTTTCATTCTTCGTGCCCAGCACATAGTAGGTACACATCGACCATGCATTCAATGTCTAACCAGAGAGATCACTGGATTCCGCCTCTCCTCGTGCTCCCTGTCTCTGATTCAACTGCATAATTAGGAATTGGCAGCAGTTTCAATTCTTCCCTCCCCACCTCGGTTTAAACCAATACTAAAAAGTTGTGTTTGGTTGACTGTTGTCCTTCCAGGCAGATGAAAGTGGCAATTCAACCCTCTTTTTCTTATCAACCCCTGCATGTGTCAGAGCATTTGAAGATGGGATGTGTGGGAGCTCCGGCTCTCTAGTGACTTCTCTCGATTTAATTAGTCTGACCTTCTGTGATAATCCCCCTTGGATGTCCCCGGCTCCCCCTCCATTTCTGTATCATATTCAAGCTTCTGCCTTCATCAGCAAAAGACCAACTGCTCAGCTCAGCCTGTAGCATAATTCACAGCTTGGCTCTCAAAAATGAACTTTTACTCAAATGGAGCTGCTCTTAGCATTAAAATTGGCCTGAGAGAGCTAGGAAAGTTTATCTTGGAGCCAGCATGGGGTCTGTTCCTCCAAGTCAAATATTTCTCTTTAAAACTAGAATGAGCTTTAGTGTGGCACTACCAATGGCTTCCTGAAATATTGGGATATCTTTAAACATTAGCATTTAGTTACAGTGCTGAAGGCTTTCTGGAGAGTTTTAAAGTCTTTTTTCCCCCCCTGTTATTCTCCCTTCTGAATAACGAGGGTTTTCATACACACTTCCTTTTTATTTCAGGGCATACAATCTCTCTGCTCAGGAGAGGAAAGGCATTAAAATAGCTCAATACTCGGCTAATCAAACAGCTATTTATTTTCAGTCTGTCCTCATAGGATTTTCTGAATGAGGTAGAGAGGCCACTTTAGAATGATCTAGAAAGTCAAAGTGGTACCCCTGGAGCTTCTGGTCTTCAGGTTGCTGGGAAAATTCCTGGGAGTTTAATGTTCTTTCAACCCCCCTAGCCCAGCCTGGGAGCTGTGTTATTATTCTCTACAGCTCCTGTTTCTCTCTCACTGTTTTGGAATAAAGACCTCGCAGTGTGTGAAGGAATGGCTTCTTTCTCAGCAGCATAAGATGAGATGGAGAAATTTATAACGTGGATTTATTCTACATTTACGGATACCTATGAGGCCAGGAATAATTCTATCCACTGGAGATACAGAGATGATCAAGGCGTGGCCGCTATCAAGGAGAAATCCACTGAGTGAATGAGAAGCACACTTCAACCAAGAGGTGCAATTGAGGCAGGCGTCTGGAACCCAGAGTGGGGGACAACCAGCCTGTTGGGGAGAATGGGGGAGGTCGCCATAGAGAACAGGATACTTGAGCTGGGTATTCGAAAGCCAATAGAATTTCTACAGTTGCCGCAGGTTGGAGGGAGCTCTCTGGGAAGTGTTATGGCTCTTTGGTGAGGGAGTATAAATTTGGGGTGGCTTGAATACAGGGAACACAGCAGTAGGACATTGGGTGATGAGGTTGGAAGGGATTTTGGGACCAGATTATAAACATTATTTTGGCCAGATGCGGTGGCTCACACCTGCAATCCCAGCGTATAGGGAGGCCAAGGTGGGAGGGTCGCTTGAGGCCAGGAGTTTGAGACCAGCCTGGGCAACATGGCAAAGCCCTGTCCCTACAAAAAATACAAAAATTAGCCAAGCATAGTGGCTCATGTCTGTAGTCCCAGCTACTCAGGAGGCTGAGGTAGGAGGATCACTTGAGCCCAGGAGGTAGAGGATGCAGTGTGGTATGATCGCACCACTGCACTCCAGCCTGGGTGACAGAGCAAGATGCTGTCTCTAAAAAAAAGTTTTCTTTACACTGCTCTAAGGAAATAGTCTATCCTGTTGAACTGTGGCTATGGCGGATTTGAAACTGACCAAGGATATAATCAGAAGATTTTTAAAACGGTGATGGACAGTGGTATGACCGAGAGAGGAATGGAGACCAGTTAAGAACGCAGTGGCAATAGATTTGGAAGAGGCTGGGTGCGGTGGCTCACGCCTGTAATCCCCACACTTTGGGAAGCTGAGGCAGGTGGATCACTTGAGGTCAGGAGTTCGAGACCAACCTGGCCAACATGGCAAAACCCCATCTCTACTAAAAATACAAAAATTAGCTGGGTGTGGTGGTGGGGGCCTGTAATGCCAGCTACAATGGAGGCTGAGGCAGGAGAATCGCTTGAACCCGGGAGGTGGAGTTTGCAGCGAGCTGAGATTGTACGACTTCACTCCAGCCTGAGCGACAGAGTGAGACTCCATCTCAAAAAAAAAAAAAAAAAAAATTTTGGAAAAAAATGACAAGAGTCTCAATGAGGTTAACGGCAGCAGAGAGATGGGAGGGAGTTTTCTGTAGCTGCCAATTAAGATCACCATTCAGTGGCTCAGAGGATGATATTGGTGCAGTGGTCATCAAACACTGTGGCTGCCGAAGGGCTGTGAGTCCTCAGGGGTGATGCTGGGAGCTCACCATCACAGCAATTTCTCTAGATGTGCAGGCAAGTGTGTTGGGGTTAAAGGCCATTGAGACTGTTCTCTTCTGTGGCAGAATAATGACTTACTGCTGCTTCCTTTTTTTTTGGAGATAGGTCTTATTCTGTCATCCAGGCTGGAGTGCAATGGGACAATCATGAATCACTGCAGCCTCTAACTCTTAGGCTCAAGTGATTCTCCCACCTCAGCCTCCCCAGTAGCTGGGACTACAGAAATAAGCCAGCACACTTGGCTAACCAAAAAAAATATATATATTTTGGTAGAGATGGGGTCTCCCTATGTTGCCCAGGCTGGTCTCGAGCTCCTGGCCTCAAGTAATCCTCCTGCCTCCCAGGGATTACAAGTGTGAGCCGCTGCACCCAGCCATTGCCTGCTCCTTGAATATCCCTGTGTTCACCCACATTTTCCCAGCCGCCTGCAGTTGGGTGGGGCCATATGACTATTTCTGGCCAGGGCTTATAGGCAGAAGTGATTTATGTTGGTTCTAGTTTGAAGCATCGAAGAACTGGCTCTTCCCTTGCCACTGTGACCTGGAAGCCATGTCTTCTGGATGTGTAGCAGTAAGATGTAAGTCCCTGGACCCATGAGTCACCACTTGAAAGCAAACCGCCCTGGGAAATTACCAGATCTACAGTGAACTTTGCATAAATGAGAAATGAATTTTTACTGTTAAGTCACTGAGGTTTTCTGTCCCTTTTTTTTTCAGTCTTTTTTTTTTTTTTATTGTTTAGAGACAGGCTTTCTCTCTGTCACCCACTCTGGAGTGCAGTGGCATGATCTTAGCTCGCTGCAGCCTCAAACTTCTGGGCTCAAGCAATCTTCCCGTCTCAGCCTCCCAAGTAGCTGGGACTACAGGCACATGCCACTATGCCTAGCTAATTTTTCAATGCCTTGTAGAGATGGGGTCTTTCTATTTGCCCAGGCTGGTCTTGAACTCCTGGGCTCAAGCGATCCTCTTGCCTCAGGCTCTCAAAGTGCTAGGATTACAGGCATGGGCCACCCTGCTTGGCCTTTAGGGCTCTTTTGCAATGCAGCCTAACCTATCTTATCCTGACAAAAATACTCCCTTCTTCTCTAAGGCTGGTGAGGCCTGGGGAGCTGGTATGAGGCCAATATCTCTGACTGCAGGTTATTTTAGCTTCTTTACCACAAGCTGATGCATCAGAAAAGTGTCTGGAAAGAGCCACATGGCAGAGCTATGTTTATCTGCTTCAGAACACTTTGGTTCCCCTTGGCTGAAGAATATGACAGTTTTCTCAAGCAGGCAGCCCCTTGGGAGAAAAAAAAATGATTATATGGTGAAATGCCAGAGTCCTTCACAATGCCAGAGAGATTGACAGCAATTCTTAGTACTCCTGGAGTATGTGTCATCCCGAGAAAGCATAAATGTATTACAAGCCTCTGGGGGCAGCATGAAAGCTTCTGTGGTCATCAATAGTATATGCCTCTTGTCAAGCCCTGAGGCGGAGCAGGGGGCCTAGGTGGGAAGGGGATTCATAATATGTTCTGGAAGAGGAATGTGAAAGAATCTGGGGGTGTTGGGCCTGGAGAGGAGAGGACTTGGCGAGGCGGGGGGTGAGGGGTGGGTTACATGACTGGTTCTTTAAAAATTCAAGGGCTGTGATGTGACAGAGAGAGCAGACTTGTTCCTGGTGGCCCTGCAGGGCAGAGTCAGACCAACGGAGAGAACTTACATGGAGACAGATTCCAGTTCACGAGAAGGGCGAACATGCTACTGATGGAGATGTTGGAAAGTGGGTTGTTAGGGCTCAATCAGTGGGTGGCGAGTTCCCTGTCATTGAAAGTAATTAATTACCTGTCATCCCAGCACTTTGGGAGGCAGAAGGGGGAGGATCACTTGAAGCCAGGAGTTTGACACCAGCTGGGACAACATAGGGAGACCCCATCTCTACGTGAAAGAAAAAATTAGGAGGGCACGGTGGCACATGCCTGTAGTCCCAACTACTCAGGAGGCTGAGGCCGGAGGATCACTCGAGCCCAAGAGCTAGAGACTGCAGTGAACTATGATGGCGCCACTGCACTCCAGCCTGGGTGAAAGAATGAGACCCTATCTCTAAAAAAAAAAAAAAAAAAAAGAAATAAAAATAAAGAGCTTAATTATAGACTGGAAAATCACTTGGTAGAAAGGTTGCTGCAGGAAAAGGGAGAAGTGAATTACACACAATCCTGGGTTTAAATACTTGATCTTCCACTTCTGTTTCTTCCACCCCAAGGCTGTGTGATTTGGGGCCAGTCAAGTGACTTTTCTGAACTGGTTTCCTTAATTGTGAATAATGAAAGCCCTGCCTCCCAGGAGTATGACAGATATATGAAGTGAAATATATTTACGAGCAGATTTTGAGAAATGTTGATAATAGTAACAGCATCACCATTGACAAGTTCCACAATAGGACTTCACATTTCTAGGACACTGATTCTGTGTTGGGCACTGTGCTTTGTAAATATCATCTTATCTGACACTTATAATAATCGCATGAGATAGGTACTGTTATTACCCCCATTTAACACATGAGAAAACAGAGGGCTGGAGTGATTGGTCCAAGGTCACACAGCTAGAAAGTGGTGAAGTTGGAATTCCAATCCAGTCTTCCTGGCTCTGGAGTCTAAATGCTTAATTATTCAACTTGCTATAGCTCTTCAAGATCAACACAGAAGGTGCATGTATTAGTTCATTCTCACACTGGTATAAAGAACTACCTGAGACTGGGTAGTTGATGAAGAAAGGTTTATTTGACTTACAGTTCCACAGGCTGTACAGAAGGCACGGCTGGGGAGGCCTCAGAAAACTTACAGTCATGGCGGAAGGCGAAGGGGAAGCAAGCACATCTTCACACGGTGACAGGAAAGAGGGAGAGTGAGCAAAGGGGGAAGTGCCACACACTTGTAAACAACAACAGATTTTGTGACAATGCACTCACTCTCATGAGAACAGCAAGGAGGAAATCTGCCCCCGTGATCAAATTGCCTCCCAACAGGCCCCTCCTCCAGCCCTGAAGATCGTAATTCAACATGAGATTTGGGTGGGGACACAGAACCAAACCATATCCACGCAGGTGTGGTTTCTCTGGATACTCTAAAGAACCAAGGTTTTATTTAAAGAGGCACATCATTGTATGGGCAATTGGTTTTGATGAGATTAAGCTTTCTTTTAATATTGTGATTGTAAGCAGACTTTAATTGTGATCCAGTTCATTGATATAGTTTGAATATGTGTCTCTTCTAAATCTCATGTTGAAATGTAATCCCCAATGTTAAAAGTAAAGCCTGGTGGGAGGTGTTTGGGTTACAGGGGTGGATTCCTCATAGCTTGGTGCTGTCCTTACCATGATGGGTGAGTTCTCATGAGATTTGGTCATGGAAAAGTGTGTGGCACCTTCCCCTCTCTCTTGCTCCTGCTATGTGACATGACTACTCCCCTTTGCTTTCTGCCATAAGTAAAAGCTCCCTGAGGTCTCCCCAGAAGGAGTGCAGATGCCAGCACCATGCTTCCTTTACAGCCTGTGGATCCGTGAGCCAATTAAACCTCTTGATAAATTACCCGGCTTCATGCATTTCTTTCTACCAATGCAAGAGTGGCCTAACGCATCTACCGAATCCATTGAATCACATGGAATCTGGGCAGGGAAGTGCCTCCCAAGCACTTTGATCTACAAAGCAGTGCCTTTCAGGATTTATTTCAGTAATGGGGCACTGAAGAAGCATTAACTCTGTATCATGGCCTGTAGCATGCAAGTAGGACTTGAGAGAGGAGAACAAAGGCAGCTTAAAGTGCAGGTGGAAAAACTGCTTTATAAGAATGATTATTGGCCGGGTGCAGTGGCTCACATCTGTAATCCCAGCACTTTGGGAGGCCAAGGTGGGCGGATCACCTGCGGTTGGGAGTTCAAGACCAGCCTGACCAAGATGGAGAAACCCCCTCTCTACTAAAAATACAAAATTAGCTGGATGTGGTGTCACATGCCTGTAATCCCAGCTACTTGGGAGGCAGAGGCAGGAGAATCGCTTGAACTCAGGAGGCAGAGATTGTGGTGACCTGAGATCACGCCATTGCACTCCAGCCTGGGCAACAAGAGTGAAACTCCGTCTCAAAAAAAAAAAAGATTATTTTAGGCCAGGTGCAGTGGCTCATGCCTGTAATTCCAATATTTTGGGAGGCTGAGGCGGAAGGATTACTTGAACCCAGGAGTTTGAGGGTGCAGTGAGCTATGATTGCACCAGTACTACACTCCAGACTGGGCAACAGAGCAAGACTCTGCCTCAAAAAAAAAAAAGAGAATAATTATTTTAGATTTTTAGAGCCCTAGTCTAGAGAAATTAGACTTTAAAAACACACATACAAATAAAAATGGCATTTTTTTTTTTTTTGGTGGGGGGTATTAATTTGCATTTCCTTATATAATGAGGTTTTAGACTATCATAGAATTCCCTGAGGTTGCCCAGCCTCCCCCTCTTCTTTGCTTCCTTCTTAATCTTATGAAAATGCTCAAAGATACACAAAAGTAAAGAGAAAAGTATAATGAACCCAGATAAAGACTTCCTTTCAATATCTTTTCTTTGGCGTATTTGAAATAATTGCCTATGAAGTTTAGGAAGATTTCATTTTGTGTAAAGTGAAGCATAAACATGTTTTATAAAATTATCCTCAGGAGATACGTACCCGTGATAAAACTGTAAAGATCTTCTCCTAATATAAATCAGTAAATCTAGTAGAATAGCAATATCAGAAAGTTTCTTTCTTTATATCTGCATTTTAAAAATCTGCCCTTCATGAGAATTTGAAGCTAAGGATAAACGCTAAAAATACTTGTTTAGGCTAATATTTTTGGCCAGTTTGTTATGATAGAAGACATAGGATGCAACTGATCAATTATTTCAGTGAAATAATCACATTGATGGATTTTTTTTCCCCTGCTAAGTTAACTGATGGCTTCACAGAATCAACCTATCAAGGTTTTTTTTTTTTTTTTTTTAATTGAGACAGGATCTTGCTCTGTTGCCCAGGCTGGAGTGCAGTGGTGCCATCACAGCTCACTGCAGCCTCCAACTTCTAGACTCAAGTGATTCTCCCACCTCAGCCTCCTGAGTAGTTGGGACTATAGGTGCGTGACACTATGCCTGGCCAATTTTTTTTTTCAGAGACGGGGTCTTGCTATGTTGCTTAGGTTGATCTCCAACTTGTGGCCTCAAGGGATCCTCCTGCCTTAGCCTCCCAAAGTGCTGGGATTACAGGAATGAGCCACCATGCTTGGCCAGAATCAAACTTTTAAAGCATGATTTAGAATTTTAGCCCAGTGCTGTATGGACCAGGAAGAGGAAGGAAGACATATTTGGAGCTGGAGGAGGAATGTTATGACGGGTTAGTGGTTATCCAGCAGGCTCAGGCAGGGTGAACAGGATAACCTGGCCTTTGGGTCTCCACCTGTGAGGAACTCCAAAGGCAGAAATAAATTTCTGGAGCTTGGCAGATGGTGGTGAAGAGGTGAACATGACTCGTAGTTGAAGCATTGAGTGTTAAAGTGCTGCTTCTGAGGGGCCACTGGAAGGGGATGGAAGGCAGAAGATGAGGGGATCAAATCATTCTGTTATAATGACACATGCACACGTATGTTCACCGTAGCACTATTCACAATAGCAAAGACATAATTCAACCTAAATGCCCATCAGTGATAGAGACTGGATAAAGAAAATATGGTACATCTACGCCATGGAATACTATGCAGCCATAAGAAAGAACAAGATCATGTCCTTTGCAGGGACGTGGATGGAGCTGGAGGCCATTATCCTCAGCAAACTAACACAGGAACAGAAAACCAAATACCGCATATTCTCATTTATAAGTGGTAGCCTAATGATGAGAACACATGGACAAATAGAGGGAAATGGCACACACTGGGACCTTTCAGAGGGTGGAGGGTTTGCCCTTCAAGGAGGAGGGAGAGGATTAGGAAAAATAACTAACGCGTACCAGGCTTAATACCTGGATGACGAAATGATCTGTACAACAGATCCCCAAGACACAAGTTTACCTGTGTCACAAACCCATAATTGCACCCCTGAACTTAAAGGTTAAGACCGGCTGGGCATGGTGGCTTACGCCTGCAATCCCAGCACTTTGGGAGGCTGAGGCAGGTGGATCACGAGGTCAGGAGATTGAGACCATCCTGGCTAACACGGTGAAACCCTGTCTCTACTAAAAATACCAAAAAAAGCTGGGCATGGTGGCAGGCACCTGTAGTCCCAGCTACTTGGGAGACTGAGGCAGGAGAATGGTGTGAACCCGGGAGGGGGAGTTTGCAGTGAGCTGAGATCGCGCCACTGCACTCCAGCCTGGACGACAGAGTGAGATTCCATCTCAAATAAATAAATAAATAAATAAATCAAAATAAATAAATCATAAAATAAAATAAAGGTTAAGACCCCTGCTCCACAAAAAAACCCCCACAAAGTATTATCAAGAAGGAGAAGGTGGTAAGTTGCAGGGCTCATGCCTGTAATCCCAGCACTTTGGGAAGCTGAGGCGGGCAGATTGCTTGAGGTCAGGAGTTCGCGACCAGCCTGGGCAATGTGCGAAATCCTGTCTCTACAAAAAAAATTACAAAAATTTTTATGGCTGCATAGTATTCCATGGTGTATATGTGCCACATTTTCTTAATCCATTCTGTCACAGATGGACATTTGGGTTGATTCCAAGTCTTTGCTATTGTGGATAGTGCCGCAATAAACATACGTGTGCATGTGTCTTTATAGCAGCATGATTTATAATCCTTTGGGTATATACCCAGTAGTGGGATGGCTGGGTCATATGGTACATCTAGATCTAGATCCTTGAGGAATCGCCATACTGTTTTCCATAATGGTTGAACTAGTTTACAATCCCACCAACAGTGTAAAAGTGTTCCTATTTCTCCACATCCTCTCCAGCACCTGTTGTTTCCTGACTTTTTAATGATTGCCATTCTAACTGGTGTGAGATGGTATCTCATTGTGGTTTTGATTTGCATTTCTCTGATGGCCAGTGATGATGAGCATTTTTTCATGTGTCTGTTGGCTGTATGAATGTCTTCTTTTGAGAAATGTCTGTTCATATCCTTTGCCCACTTTTTGATGGGGTTGTTTGTTTTTTTCTTGTATATTTGTTTGAGTTCTTTGTAGATTCTGGATATTAGCCCTTTGTCAGATGAGTAGATTGCAAAAATTTTCTCCCATTCTGTAGGTTGCCTGTTCACTCTGATGGTAGTTTCTTTTGCTGTGCAGAAGCTCTTTAGTTTAATTAGATCCCATTTGTCAATTTTGGCTTTTGCTGCCGTTGCTTTTGGTGTTTTAGACATGAAGTCCTTGCCCATGCCTATGTCCTGAATGGTACTACCTAGATTTTCTTCTAGGGCTTTTATGGTGTTAGGTCTAACATTTAAGTCTCTAATCCATCTTGAATTAATCTTCGTATAAGGAGTAAGGAAAGGATCCAGTTTCAGCTTTCTACTTATGGCTAGCCAATTTTCCCAGCACCATTTATTAAATAGGGAATCCTTTCCCCATTTCTTGTTTCTCTCAGGTTTGTCAAAGATCAGATGGCTGTAGATGTGTGGTATTATTTCTGAGGACTCTGTTCTGTTCCATTGGTCTATATCTCTGTTTTGGTACCAGTACCATGCTGTTTTGGTTACTGTAGCCTTGTAGTATAGTTTGAAGTCAGGTAGCGTGACGCCTCCAGCTTTGTCCTTTTGATTTAGGATTGTCTTGGCAATGCGGGCTCTTTTTTGGTTCCATATGTACTTTAAAGCAGTTTTTTCCAATTCTGTGAAGAAACTCATTGGTAGCTTGATGGGGATGGCATTGAATCTATAAATAACCTTGGGCAGTATGGCCATTTTCACGATATTAATTCTTCCTATCCATGAGCATGGTATGTTCTTCCATTTGTTTGTGTCCTCTTTGATTTCACTGAGCAGTGGTTTGTAGTTCTCCTTGAAGAGGTCCTTTACATCCCTTGTAAGTTGGATTCCTAGGTATTTTATTCTCTTTGAAGCAATTGTGAATGGAAGTTCATTCATGATTTGGCTCTCTGCTTGTCTGTTACTGGTGTATAAGAATGCTTGTGATTTTTGCACATTAATTTTGTATCCTGAGACTTTGCTGAAGGTGCTTATCAGCTTAAGGAGATTTTGGGCTGAGACAATGGGGTTTTCTAAATATACAATCATGTCATCTGCAAACAGGGACAATTTGACTTCTTCTTTTCCTAACTGAATACCCTTGATTTCTTTCTCTTGCCTGTTTGCCCTAGCCAGAACTTCCAACACTATGTTGAATAGGAGTGGTGAGAGAGGGCATCCCTGTCTTGTGCCAGTTTTCAAAGGGAATTTTTCCAGTTTTTGCCCATTCAGTATGATATTAGCTGTGGGTTTGTCATAAATAGCTCTTATTATTTTGAGGTACGTTCCATCAATACCGAATTTATTGAGCATTTTTAGCATGAAGGGCTGTTGAATTGCAGCCATAAAAAAGGATGAGTTTGCATCCTTTGTAGGGACATGGATGCAGCTGGAAACCATCATTCTTAGCAAACTATCACAAGAAGAGAAAACCAAACACCGCATGTTCTCACTCATAGGTGGGAACTGAACAATGAGATCACTTGGACTCGGGAAGGGGAACATCACACACTGGGGCCTATCATGGGGAGGGGGGAGGGGGGAGGGATTGCATTGGGGAGTTATACATGATATAAATGATGAATTGATGGGTGCTGACGAGTTGATGGGTGCAGCACACCAACATGGCAAAAGTATACATATGTAACAAACCTGCACGTTATGCACATGTACCCTAGAACTTAAAGTATAATAAAAAAATTTAAAAAATAAAAAATAAAAAAAAAACCAAAAATTTTTTAGGCATGTTGGACAAAGGTTCAGGATGAAGTTAGAGAACCAGGTGAAGGTGTCAGAAATCTGTTCTTGGTGTAACTGTTCCCGTCGTAGGCTAGGGTCACTGCAAACGTGGAGACACTGAAACAGTGGTAGATTTCACCTCTATGGAACCATCTGAGGTATTGCATAGAGCATGGTTCTCACACTGCAGACCGTTAAAGCCCCTGGGGAGCTTTTAAAGAACCCCATGCCCAGGCCATGTCAAAACAATTGAGAATCTCTGCAGGGGGCACCCAGGCGTCAGCACTCTAGTTCCCCAGGTGATTTCAATGTGCAGCCACCTGAGATGGAGTGGCATAGCATATGAGACCAGGCCTGAAGGCACCTGTTCCATCCTGGCACTAGCACTTTATGAGTTATGTGATCTTGGATATATTGCTTAACTTCTCTGAGCTTCAGTTGTTCAGCTATAATTTAAAGGGGTTAGACTGGCCAGGTGCGGTGGCTCATGCCTGTAATCCCAGCACTTTGGGAAGCCGAGGTGGGAGGATCACTTGAGCCCAGGAGTTCAAAACCATTGTGGCCAATGTGGTGAAACCTCATCTCTACTAAACATATAAAAATTAGCCGGGTGTGGTGGTGCACACCTATAATTCCAGCTACTCAGGAGGCTAATTCAGGAGAATGGCTTGAACCTGGGAGGCAGGAGTTGAAGTGAGCCAAGATCAAGCCACTGCATTCCAGTCCGGGTGACAGAGTGAGACCCTATCTCAGAAAATAAAAATAAATAAATAAAGGAGTTAGACTAAACGATCTTATTGGTGGTTTAAAAAAATGGCCACAAAATTCTTTGAGAGGTAGGGTCTCTGCCCCTCCCATGGAATCTGGACTCTGGAACTGCTTGGTCAATAGAAAACGGCAGACGTGATGCTGTTCTGGATTCCAGTATCCGTCTTAAGAAACCGACAGTTTCTACTTCCTGCCTTGTGGGACGCTTGCTTCTGGAACGCAGCCACCAGGCTGAGCAGCCCAGGTCACATGGAGAGACTGTGCGTAGAGAGTGACGTTAGTGCAATACCTTCAGATGATATCAGAATTGAGTCATTCTGGGCCTTTGAGCCTTTGTAGCTGATGCCTTGGATAGACACGGTAGATCAGAGACAGGCTGTCCCCATGGTGTGGTGCCCAAATTCCTCACCCACTGTGTCCCTGAGCAGAAAGAACTTGCTATTTTTCTTTGTGAAGTTTCTGGGTGGGCAGCAATGATAATTACGACAATCTTTCAGCCTGTACATTTAAGGAGTATTACAGAGTTATAGTATAGGAGAGTGTTTGAGAGGGTAAACTCTGGAGGCAGACGGTCTAGGTTTAAATCCTGGTGTCATTTTTCTCTAGCTGTGTGACTTTGGATAATTACTTACCCTTTCTTTCTTTGTTTTTGGAGAGACATGATCTTGCTCTGTCACCCAGGCTGGGGTGTGGTGGTGCCATCACTGCTCACTGCAGCCTCCAGCTCCTGGGCTCAAGGGATCTTCCCGCCTCAGTCTCTCAGGCAGCTGGGACTACAGGTACACATCACTATACTCGGCTAATTTAAAAATTTTTCTTTTTGTAGACATGAGGAGGAGGGGGTCTCCCTATGTTGCCCAGGCCGGCCCCGAACTTCTGGCCTCAAACAATCCTCCTGCCTCTGCCTCCCAAAGTGGTGGGATTACAGGTGTGAGCCACAGTACCCAGCACTACCTATCCTTTCTAGGCCTCTCTTCCTCCATCTGAAATGGGATAATAATCATTTAAATCATAGGGTTGTTGTGAGGATTAAATAACTTAATATTAAGATGTTAATATTTAATACTTAATCTGGGACTTAAGGAGTGAGTCTGCAGTGATTCTGAGAATGATGGTGATAAAGAAGGTGGCTTAGCCTTGTTGCTCTGTAGCTTGCAAGATGCTTGGGGGTGGCCTGGGGTGGTGGGGGCTGCTACATAAACTGAGCGTGATGAGCATTTGCCGGGTGCGTGTTCCATGTTGCGAAGTACATCCAGAGATACACATTGTTCTTAACGATTCAGCAGGTGTTCAAAGGCACCTTGGGAGTGTGTAGCATGTCTCTGGACCTGTCACTGTCACATTGCTCAGAAATTGGATTCTGCAGAGTGGAAACATGTGGCTTGTTGGCAAGGCGGCTGGTTCAGAGCAGGGACATTCCCAGGCTGAGAGAGAGCACCTTGTCTATTGGGTTAGAGCCCTCATAAAAACCTGTTTGTGTGTGTGTGTGTTTGATATGGAGTCTCGCTCTTTTGCCCAGGCTGGAGTGCAGTGGTGCGATCTCGGCGCACTGCAACTTCCACCTCTTGGTTTCCAGTGATTCTCCTGCCTCAGCCTCCCGATTAATTGGTGTTTGCGTTTTTTCTGGATGCTCTGAGACTTCAGGTCACCGTGAGTGGTGAGGGGAGGATGGCTCCAGCTGCACTCCTTTCTTGTGCGCCCTGGCTGCTAAAATCAAGCATCAGACCCACAAAGTGTGGGAAATGCTGGACCTGGTGGAGGAGGGAGGCCACACAGACCGAGCGCTTCTGACTTTGGTCTTTTTTGCCTCCACATGAATGGAGACCAGGGAGAGGGTTTGTCTGTACTTCTGCATTTGAGGTCATCAATCTCCATTTGAAAACCAGAAGTGGGCTGGGCTCTGTGGCTCACGCCTGTAATCTCAGCACTTTGGGAGGATCAGGAGGGCGGATTACCTGAGGTCAGGAGTTCGAGACCAGCCTGGCCAACATGGTGAAACCCCATCTCCACTAAAAATACAAAAAGTAGCCGGAGATGGCAGTGGACCTCTGTGATCCCAGCTACTTGAGAGGCTGAGGCAGGAGAATCGCTTGAACCTGGGAGTTGGAGGTTGCAGTGAGCCAAGGTCACGTCACACTGCGCTCCAGCCTGGGCGACAGAGTGAGACTCTGTCTCAAAACAAAACACAAAACACAAAACACAAAACCAAAAAACCCAAAAACAATCTGTCTTTTTGAGCTCCAGTCAGGAGAGACATAGATAAAAAATAAAATGTAGTTTATTAGTGATAAGTGCTGTGTAGAAAATAAAGCAGGGAAGAACGATGCACACTTACAGAGTGCGGGACTCTTTGAGTTTTAAATACCACGCAGGGAAGACCCTGCTGAGAGGGTGACATTTGAATCAAGCCTTGAAAGAGGTGAATAAGTGAGCCATGAAGCTGCCTGGGGGACAAGCCTTCCAGGTAAATGCTAGCAGCTCAGGTAACTGCCTGGGGAGGGCGCACGGTGTGTTGGAGAAAATAGCAAGGAGGCCAGTGTCTCTGGCCTGGCACAGGTGAAGGGGAGAGGAATGGGAATGAGGAAACTGCGACTTCAGGACCAGATCATCTACCACCTTGTGGGTCATTCCAAGGACTGTGGCTTTTACTCTCAGTGAAATGGGAAGACCATGGAAGGTTTAGAGCAGCGGAGAGATAGGATCCCATTGAATTTGTAAAAATTAAATCAAAAAATTAAAAACACAGCACACTGGGAGGCCGAGGTGGTTGGATCAGGAGGTCAAGAGGTCGAGACCATCCTGGCCAGCACGGTGAAACCCCGTCTCTACCAAAAATACAAAAATTAGCCAGGCGTGGTGGTGGGTGCCTGTAATGCCGGCTGCTTGGGAGGCTGAGGCAGGAGAATGGCGTAAACCCAGGAGGCGGAGGTTGCAGTGAGCCGAGATCTCGCTACTGCACTCTAGCCTGGCAACAGTGCGAGACTCTGTTCTAAAAAAAAAAAAAAAAAAAAAAAAAAAATTAAAACAGCTTTATTGAGACAAAAGTGACATAGGGTAAATGGCACTTATTTATTTCCTTTTTTAAGTTGTAGATCTTTTTTTAAGCTATAGATTTAATGGATATAACTTGATGTGTTTGGAGAAAAGTTTACACCTGTGAAGCCATGAAACCATCATAAAAATCAATGCTATCAACGTATCCATCACCTCCAATAAGTTTTCCCTCACCTCCCCTTCCCTGCCCTGCCCCGCCCCACCGTAGCTATACACATTTCAAGTGTGCCATGTGGTAATTTAAAAAATGTGTAGGCTGGTTGTGATGGCCCATGCCTGTAATCTTAGCACTTTGGGAGGCCAAGGTGGGCGGATCGCTTGAGGCCAGGAGTTTGAGATCAGCCTGGGCAACATGGTAAAACCCCGTCTCTACTAAAAACAATATAAAAATTACCTGGGTATGGTGGCATGTGGCTGTAATCCCAGCTACTTGGGAGACCGAGGCAGGAGAATTACTTGAACTCTGGAGATGGAGGCTGCAGCAAACCAAGATGTCACCACTGCACTCTAGCCTGGGCGATAAGAGTGAGACCTTGTCTCAAAACAAAAACAACACAAAAAATTTAATTGTGGTAAAATACACATAACATAAAATTTACCATCTTTGCCATATTTTAGTGTGTGGTTCATTAGCATTAAGACCATTCACATTATTGAGTAACCAAACTTCAGAACTTCATCTTGCAAAACAGAAACTCTATGCCCATTAAACAACTCCCCATTGTCCCCTCCCCCAGCCCCTGGCAACCATCATGTAACTTTCTGTCTCTATGAGTTTTTTTTTTCTTTTCTTTTTTGAAACAAAGTCTTGCTCTATTGCCCAGGCTGGAGTGCAGTGGTGTGGTCTCAGCTCACTGCAACTTCTGCCTCCCAGGCTCAAGCAATTCCTTCCTCAGCCTCCTGAGTAGCTGGGATTACAGGCATGGGCCACTATGACTAGCTAATTTTTGTATTTTTAGTAGAGATGGTGTTTCACCATGTTGGGCAGGCAGGTCTCAGACTCCAACATGCAGATCAAGTGATCTGCCCACCTTGGCCTCCCAAAGTGCTGGAATTACAGGCATGAGCCACAGTGCCTGGCCTCTCTCTATGAATTTGACCACACTAAGGACCTTGTATGAATGGAATAATCCAATACTTGTCTTTTTTTTTTTTTTTTTTGAGACCGAGTGTTGTCCAGGCTGGAGTGCAGTGGTGTGATCTCAACTCACTGCAACCTCTACCTCCCAGGTTTAAGTGATTCTCATGCCTTAGCTTCCTGAATAGCTGGGATTACAGGCACACACCACCACGCCTGTCTAATTTTTTGTATTTTTAGTAGAGACAGGGTTTCACCATGTTGGCCAGGCTGGTTTCCAACTCCTCACCTCAAGTGATCCGCCTGCCTCAGCCTCCCAAAGTGCTGGGATTACAGGCGTGAGCCACCACACCGGGCCCAATACTTGTCTTTTGATGACTGGCTTATATCACAAAACATAATGTCCTCAAAGTTCATCTGTGTTGTATCATGTGACAGGATTTTCCTTCCATTGTAATATATACACCACATTTTAAACTCCATTCATTTCACAATAGACCTTGGGTTGCTTTGTCTTTTTGGCAATTATGAATAACGCTGCTATGAATATGGGTGTATAAATATCTCTTGGAGATCCCGCCGTCAATTCTTTTGGGTATATACCCAGAAATAGAATTACTGGATCATATGGTAACGCTATTTTAAAGTTTTTGAGGAGTGGCCATACTGTTTTCTGTAGCAGCCGCACCATTTTGTATTCCACCAAGAGGTATGAGGGTCCCAGTTTCTTCGCATCTTTGCCAACACTTGTCATTCTTCTCTTCTCTTCTTTGCACTCCAGTCTGGATTACAGAGTGAGACCCTGTGCGGAAAGAAAAGAAAAGAAAAGAAAAGAAAAGAAAAGAAAAGAAAAGACAAAGGAAGAAAGGAAGAAAGGAAGGAAGAAAGAAAGAAAGAAAGAAAGAAAGAAAGAAAGAAAGAAAGAAAGAAAGAAAGAAAGAAAGAAAGATAGAAAGAAAGAAAGAAAGAAAGAAAGAGGGAAAGAAAGAAAGAATCAGGCAAGAGATGATGATGGCTTAGACCAGGGTGGTTGTAGCGGAAGTGATGAGAAGACAAGGGATTTGGGGGTATCTTGAATCTAGGACCAATGGGATTTTCTGATGGACTGGATGTGAGATGTAAAACAAGGAGAGAAAGTAAAGAGACTCCAGCAGAAGAGTGGAAAGGATGCCTTACGTGAGACTGGAAGGCAGTGGGCAGGACAGGTGAGGGCAAAGACCTAGAGCCCTGTGTTTGACCTATTAGGTTTGAGATGCCTGTTGACATCCCAAGTGGAAGAGGCATTTGGACATATGAATCTAAGCTCAGTGTGATTCAGCCTGTGGTCACGCTAGGTTCTATGTTATCTTCTGGTATTTCTCTTCTGGATTTATATCCTCCGCTGAACTTGCCACTTCCTTTATTGGAGCCATATACTTACTAACTGCACACATTCTGAGTCATGTAGGCAGTTGTCCGGACTTGAGCTCAACTTGGATCAGCTACGTTTCCGTCTCTCGGCTACTCGTATCCCGATTTGTCCTTCACAAGCCGGTAACAGTGCAGGAGCTGCCAGTGAAGTCACTTTCCACGCATGGCTTTGGACTGGGTAGAGATTTTCAAGCTTTGCTGACTTTTGGGAAGAAAAAGCCTAAGGCTGCCTTTAGGTTCGTCTCTCATTATCCTGGAGCCTGTCCCTCTGGTGATTTGCATTTTTCTCCATTTGTAGATTTAAATGAATCTGGCGATAATGCTGTCTGCTGTTCAACTCTTCCTGCCTGTTGACCAAATCACACAAGGGAGGCTTAACCACCCGGTCCTGGTCCTGCAGGTCAAAGGAGCTTCCTGGAAGGTTACTGTTTTTGTTGTTGTTGTTGTTTGTTGGTTTTTAATTTAGTATTTCTTTTTTCAAATTTTCTATTTCCATAGGTTATTGGGGAACAGGTGGTATTTGGTTACATAAGTTCTTTTAGTGGTGATTTGTGAGATTTTGATGTACCCATCACCTGAGCAGTATACACTGAACCCAATTTGTAGTCTTTTGACCCTCACCCCCTTCCCATCCTTTCCCCCTGAGTCTCCAAAGTCCATTGTGTCATTCTTATGCCTTTGCATCCTCATAGCTTAGCTCCCACTTATGAGTGGGAACATACGATGTTTGGTTTTCCATTTCTGAGTTACTTCACTTAGTATAATAGTCTCCAATTCCATCCAAGTTGCTGCAAATGCCATTAATTCATTCCTTTTTATGGCTGAGTAGTATTCCATTGTATATATGTACTACAGTGTCTTTATCCACTCGTTAATTGATGGGCATTTGGGTTGATTCCACGTTTTTGCAATTGCAAATTGTACTGCTGTAAACATGTATGTGCAAGTATCTTTTTTGTATAATGACTTTGTTTCCTCTGGGTAGATGCCCAGTAGTGGGATTGCTGGATGAAATAGTAGTTCTACATTTAGTTTTTAAAGGATTCTCCATACTATTTCTGGAAGGTTACTGTTCATCCAGATCAAACTTGGGTCAATTTCCCAACTGTGCAGAGATTTCTTTTGCGTTTTGAGTATTGGGTTTAAGAAAAAGACTTCATGTTTTCTTTTTTCTTTTTTTTGAGACAGGGTCTTGCTGGAGTGCAGTGGCACAATCATAGCTCAGTGCAACTTAGAACTCCTGGTCTCAAGCAATCCTTCCATCTCAGCTTCCCCAGTAGTTGGGACTACAGGCATGCACCACCATGCCTGGCCAAGGAAAAGACTTCATCTTTAAGGAAGATCGAATAACCAGTCCTGGTATATTATTGAGGCCAATAAATGCCTCTTTGGTCCTCTAGGTAAGTGAAGCAGTGCCATCAGCTGGCTGGTCCCACACACCACATGGTGTCCCCAGGGGGGATGTATGCTGAGTTTATTATTTCAAATATCTTAGATACAGAGTTCCCAGATGTAATATTAGGCTGCCCAGAAGGTGCCAATTCATTAGAGTAGCTTTCGGTATATTTTAATTTTGTTTCCCACCAGATCTCTACTTGTACTAAAACCAAAATAATTTCAAAAGGAAAAGTGATTTATATACCTCCCTTGTTCATGCAATGGCGATTTTCATTATTCCTTTCTCCTTCTGGTTAATTGTCCACTTCCCATCATGTTTACATTGTTGTAAATCATTGTGTTTATGCATTTGAAGTGATACCATTTTGTATTATCATTATTCTTTTTTTTTTTTTTTTGAGACAGGGTCTTGCTCTGTTGCCCAGGCTGGAGTTTAGTGGTGGTGTGAGCTCTGCTTACTGCAGCCTGGATCTCCTGGGCTCAGTCATCCCTCCCACCAGCTGGGACAAAAAGCATGTGCCGTCACACCCAGCTTGTCGTCGTATTTTTGTAGAGATAGGGTTTTACCATGTTGCCCAGGCTCGTCTCAAGTGATCTGCCTGCCTTGGTCTCCCAAAGTGCTGGGATTACATGCATGAGCCACCGTGTCCAGCCTGAAGAGCTTTACTTAATCCTCATAATCACTCTTTAGGTACTGTCATTAGTCCCATTTTACAGATGAGGAAATTGAAGCATGTATATATATACACACACACATATATACACACATATATGTATATACACACACATATACATATATATGTATATACACACACATATACATATATGTATATATACACACATATACATATATATGTATATATACACACATACACATATATATGTATATATACCCACGTATACACATATATGTATATATACCCACATATATACACAAATATATGTGTATAGATACACATATACATAGACATATGTGTGTATATATACATATATGGACATATGTGTGTATATACATATATATACCCACACATAAAAATACATAAATATATACACATATATGTACATTTATTTTTCTTGTTAGAAATGACTTTGCAAAAAACATCTCATGTAGTTTTTTTTTTAATCTTTAAAAATTCCTTAGGATAAAGGGATATTATGAAATTTTGAGATGATCCCTGATGTCCAATAGTATATAAGTCAACTCACTTTACCACAGTGTTGTAATACTAGGTAACTCTTAAAATTCTCCTAATGTAGGGGGCCGGGCATGGTGGCTCATGCCTGTAATCCCAGCACTTTTAAGAGGCTGAGTGGGGTGGATCACTTCAGGTGAGGAGTTGGAGACCAGCCTGGCCAGCATGGCAGGACACCGTATCTACTAAAAATACAAAAATTTGCCAGGCATGGTGGTGCACACTTGTAATCCCAGCTACTTGGGAGGCTGAGACATGAGAATCACTGGACCCTGGGAGGTGGAGGCTGAAGTGAGCCAAGATTACACCACTACACTCCAGCCTGGGTGACAGAGCGAGAGACTCTGTCTCAAAAAAAATAAAATAAAATAAAAAAACAATTATCTTAATGTAGTGGGTGTAAGATGCTCCCACACTGTGCTAGTGAGTATTTATTTGATCACAGCAAAGTTGAACATTTTTTCACATGCTTGTTTACTAATAGCATCTCTTTTTTTCATGAATTACTTTCTCAAGTTATTTGCCAGTTTACATATTGGAGACTTATTTATTTATTTTGTATCAACATGAATAAGTTCTTTTTTTTTTTTTTGAGATGGAGTTTCATTCTTGTTGCCTGGGCTAGGGTGGAATGGCGTAATCTTGACTCACTGCAACCTCTGCCTTCTGGGTTCGAGCAATTCTCCTGCTTCAGCCTCCCAAGTAGCTGGGATTACAGATGCCCTCACAACACCCAGCTACTTTTTTTAGTATTTTAAGTAGAGATGGGGTTTCACCATGTTGGCCAGGCTGGTGCCCAACTCCTGACCTCAGGTGATCCACCTACCTCAGCGTCCCAAAATGCTGGGATTACAGGAGTGAGCCACCGTGCCCGGCCCGACGTGTGTAAATTCTTTACGTAACACAGAACTTTTTGTTATATTTGCTGTGAACATTTGCTCCAGATAGTTTTCCTTTGATTTTAGCTTTGGAAGTTTTGTCAAGTGGTTGTTTACTCTGATAACATACAAACCATCCATCCTCTGTGATTTCTTTCAATTTAACTTGTAAAGTTATCACCCTTTGTGCTTGCGTTAGCAGCACATATACTGAAGTTGAGACAGTACAGTGGAGAATTGCATGGCCCTTGCATCAGGATGACATAGATTTATAAAGTCCATATTTTTTGTAGTATAAGAATATAGGCCAGGCTCAGTGGCTCACACCTGTAATCCCAGCACTTTAGGATGCCAAGGCTGGTGGATCACCTGAGGCCAGCAGTTTGAGACCAGCCTGGCCAACATTGTGAAACTCCGTCTCTACTGAAAATACAAAAATTAGCTGGGTGTGGTGGCAAGCGCCTGTAATCCCAGCTGCTCAGGAGGCTGAGGTGAGAGAATCGCTTGAACCTGGGAGGCAGAAGTTGCAGTGAGCCAAGATCGTGCCATTGCACTCCAGCCTGGGCAACAAGAGAGAAATTCCGTCTTAAAAAAAAAAATTAGATCTCAGGGAAGCTGTTACAACACCCTCCTCCCCACAAAAAAACTTATCAGCCCTGTGAAGATAGCAGTATAGTAAAACAAGTTCCTTTTTAGAGGTGAGAATTTTCTTCAAGCTTTACCTATCCATATTCATGTTATCTGTGCCTATAATTTTCTTTTTGTATGTTTTATCTTTATCAGGGTTTGAGAAGAAGTTCATGCTTGCTGAACAGACATAAAGGAACTCATCTCTTTGTATGTGTATATACACATATATATACTTTTTTTTTTTTTTTTTAAGACAGGATCTCACTCTGTTACCCAGGCTAGAGTGCAGTGGTGCAAATACAGCTCATGCAGCCTCAATCTTTCAGGCTCAAGTGATCCTCCTATCTCAGCCACCCAAGTATCTGAGACTACAGATACATATACCCTATGCCCGATTAATTTTTGTGTTTTTAGTAGAGACAGAATTTTGCCACGTTGCCCAGGCTGGTCTCAAATGCCTGAGCTCAAGCAATCCACCTACCTGGGCCTCCCAAAGTGCTAGGATTATAGGTGTGAGCCACCACACCAGGCCCACTCTGTATGTTTTATACACCATGAAAATTATCTGTTTCTTAAACATATAAAAATTGCCCTGGTGGAAATAATGAGACCAACTGCAGTTTGGGGACTGTTATTGGATGATTTTCTCAATTTTTTTCTCAGTTGTTATTCTGTTTGGATTTATACTTGTATTATTTTTAGTAATCTATATCTTTCTAGAAATTTTTCATTGAGGATTTCAGTTTATTAGTCTGGAAGAATGCATAACATTCTCTCTGGATTTGAGGGAAAATCTATTTTCTATAAATTGTCCTATCTCCTTTCTCATTTCTAATTAAAAATATTCCCCTAATTAAATTTGTCAGAGGTTTGTTTATTTTAGTCATCTTATCAAAAAAACAGCTTTTGAACTCATCTATCATTTTACTGCTTTATGTTGTACAATGTGTTTATTTCAGCTTTTATCTTTATTTACCACCTCTTTTAAAATTGCTTTTCTGCTTAACTTTTAAACGACAGGCTTTGTTAATATCAGCTTGGGTAATCCCAGCCTGAATTAGATTCTGATGCCTGACACAGTGGTGGGGGGAGAAGCTGATGGATTATCATTGTATGTTTATCAATCAGGCAGCAGTGAGGACAACAACAGGCCCCACACCAGCTAGTTCAATAGAAGAAATTCAAATACAGGGAACTAGTCTTCAGATATTGGAAGAGCTGAAAGTCAAATGGGCTAGTGAGTCATTGCAGAGATGAGCAACAGCAGCAAGCTGTGACTCCCCACCCACACGCAGCTGGAGGGACGGAAGACAGAGGGAATGTCACCAGATGCCAGGAGCTGGGATATGTGCTGAGACCCAGCACAGCTCTTATGAGACACCCCAGAAGGGATAGATGGGGCAAGTGTTGGGGAAGAAAAGGGGTGCGGGAGGAATAACTTTTACTACTCCTCTCCCTGCAATCTCCTGCCAGTGCCACTCTTTGGTGGAAATTCACCAGAAACCAGTTGGTCAGGGAGCCTGAGAAATGTACTTTCCATGGGCCAGGCCTCTGTGATAGAAACAGAACCAGGAAGAGCAGGCAGCCCATGGGCCTGAGAATAGATAATGACTAGCAGGCACTTTGCAATTAAATGCAGGTTAGGTCAGAAGGGCTTGTGATGCTACACTGTCTTAGTCTGTTTGTGCCACTGTAACAGAATACAACAGATTGGGTAATTTATAAAGAGCAGAAATTTATTTCTCACAGCTCTGGAGGCTGGGAAGTCCAAGATGAATGTGCTGGCATCTGGTGTGGGCCTTCTTGCTGTGTTCACACATGACAGAAACCAGAAAGGCAAGAGAGAGCAGACCCACTCCTGCAAGCCCTTTTTGCAATGGCATTAATCCATTTACAAGTGCAGATCCTTCATGACCTAAATGCCTCCCAAAGGGCCCCACTTCCCAACACTGCTGCATTGGGGATGAAGTTTCCAACACATGAATTTTGGAGGAGACACATCAAAACCATAGCATTCACAGATGACAGAGCTAGTACCAGGATGCTGTAAACATCTTCGCTAAGTCCTGCTGGGTCCTAGCTTCTGGATTCCTTCCTTATTCTCCCTTTTCTCCTCTTCTTTGCAACTACTAAGCTAAGCCATTTAAAAGAGTAAGTCAGGTTTGTATGCCTGTTCTTCCCCCAGTCAGCTCTGTTTCTTTTGGCCATCATATGCAAAGCCTTGATTTTAACCTGACCCTGTGCTCAGGGATGCCCAGGTCTTTATCTCTAGTCTTGGCTTTTTTCCTTGGCTCTGCCCCTGTATTTCTAATTGCTTGCTGGATGTCAGTGATGCCTCAAAATTATTGCAAATTGAATTTCTGACATTCTCTTCTCCCCAAATCTGTTTTGTTTCCTCCATTCTTTTCTCAGTTGATAGAACCCCCTTCATCCAGGCATGAGGGCTGGCTGAGAATGGAGCAAGGCTTAACCCTTCCCTCTTTCTTACATTCTATATAGGCGTCCGCAGAGATACCTAATTCTGTGCTCTATGATGTCCATGTATTTCTTTTACTTTTTTAAAGATAGGGTCTCACTCTGTTGCCCAGTCTGTGCAGTGGTGCAATCATAGCTCACTGCAGTCTTGAACTCCTGAGCTCAAGTGGTCCTCCTACCTCGGCCTCCCCAGTAGCTGGGACTACAGGCACACATCACCATGCCTAGTTAATATATACATATTTTTTGAGATGGAGTCCCACTCTGTCTTCCAGGCTGGAGTGCAGTGGCACGATCTCAGCTCACTGCAACCTCTGCCTCCTGGGCTTAAGTGATTCTCCTGCCTCAGCCTCCTGAGTTGTGGGGATTACAGGTGTGTGCCACTACACCTGGTTAATTTTTGTATTTTTATTAGAGACAGGATTTCACCATGTTGGCCAGGCTGGTCTTGAACTTCTGGCCTCAAGCGATCCACCCACCTCAGCCTCCCAAAGTGCTGGTATTACAGGTGTGAGCCACTGTGCTGACCCTTAATTAATTTTTAAAATTATTTATAGAGATATAGTCTTGTTGTGTTGCCCAGGCCAGTCTCAATCTCCTAACCTCAAGCAATCCTACCACTGTTGCATCCCAAAGTGCTGGGATTACAGGCATGCGCCACTGTGCCTGGCCTGTTTCCTCTTATTTCTACTGCACCTGCACCAGCTCTGACCTCATTATTTCTTCTCTGGTCTCTAACAGCAACCTCCAAGCCGGTCTCCTTTCCTCCACAGCAATCATTTTGGAAATACAAGTTGGGTCAAGTTATTCAAGGCCACAAATTCCAAAGGTCCCCTAAGTGTTCAGGATTCGCTGCAGCCTCTGCACACTTCCCACCTCATCTTTTGTTATTTTCTACACTGCTGTCTGACCCAACCCTGCCAGACTACCTTTGCTCCCCTGAGAAGGCCAGGTTCTTTCGTTTTCCTGAACCCAGGCACTTGCTGCTTTCTCCCAGGTCCTGTAAGGCAGCAGTTCTCACGGTGGGATCCCTGGACCAGCATCAGCAACAACATCACGTGGGAACCTGTTAGAAAGGCATATTTTCGAGTCCTACCCAGACCTACTGAATCAGAACTTTTGGCCTGGGGCTTGGGAATCTGTGTTTAAAAAAGTCCTCTAGGATATTTAAATTCAAGGGAAGGTTGAGAGCCACTATTACAAGGTACCTCCTCTTACACCTTGAATTCTGCTCAATTGCAGATGTGAGCTGTGCATATCCATTCCTGTTACCCCTGGATGGAGTTGCTTGCCTCCTCCTGGATTGCCCCCCAGCACTTTGCCAATATCTCTACTAGAGCTGTTAAAAACCAATTGGCAGGGCGAGGTGGCTAACGGCTGTAACCCCAACACTACTGGGAGACTGAGGTGGGATTATGACTTGAGGCCAGGAGTTCAAGACCAGCCTGAACAACATAGTGAGACCCTGTCTCTACAAAAATAAAAAATAAAAATTAGCTGGACACGATAGCACGTATTTGTAGTCCCAACTACTTGGGAGGTTATGGTGGGAGGATCTCTTGAGCCCAGGAATTACAGGCTTCAGTGAGCTATAATTGTGCCACTGCACTCCAGCCTGGGTGACAGAATGAGACCCCATCTCTAAAAACAGAACAAACCAGTCTGTGTATTAAAATAGACATTGAGTTCTTCAAAAGAAAAGGCTGTGTCTCATTTATCATTATTTTCTGAGTTCCTAGAAATTTCTAGGAAATGCATTTTCCTGGGAAATGCTCAGAGTTCGTACACACACACACACACACACACACACACACACAAACACACCTATGAATAAATACAATAAATAAAAATTCAACAAGCACTACATAATGCTGACAGCCAGGTACTGTCCTGAACACTGTAAAAATTTCAAAATTCTTAATCCTGGCAGAGCATGGTGGCTCATGTCTGTGGTCCCAGTACTTTGGGAAGCTGAGGCGGGCAGATCACTTGAGGCCAGGAGTTCGAGACTAGCCTGGCCAATGTGTTGAAATCCTGTCTCTACTACTCTACTAAAAATACAAAAAGTTAGCCAGGCATCGTGATGCATACCTGTAATCCCAACTACTCAGAAGGCTGAGGCACAAGAATTGCTTGCATCCAGGAGGTGAAGGTTGCAGTGAGCATTCCAGCCAAGGCAGCAGAGTGAGACCCTGTCTCAAAAAAGTGAAAGAAAAATAATTGTTAACCCTAATAGAGACCATAAGCACTGGGGACAATTATAATAACCACTTTCCAGATGAAGAAATTGAGGCAGAGAGAGGTTAGTGTAACTCAAAGCCATGCAGCAGGTGAGTGGCAGAGCTGCGTTTTGGATTCTGACACTTGGCCGCAGATTTGAGGCTGTCAATCCTGATTCCACACTGCCTCTCTGCAGTATGAGCCATGTTAAAAGTGTGTGCAGAGGGGCTGTAGAATGGGCAAACTGTATCATTCTCCATTGCACAAGTTCTCTGTGCCCTTGTGCGTGCCTATTTCTCCAGCTTATGTGGCCTCCAAAGCCATCGAGTGGGTTCAGGTCAGGGTGGCTTTCAGCAGGCTCACGATTTCTGCTTAGCACTTGTTTTCCTATAGCTGCAGAAGCCCTGGGCTAATTTTCAGGAAGAGCTTACTTGCTTTGAGGGCCGGCAATCTCTCCCCTCACTCCAGGAGGTCTGAGGTGCCTGCTCAAGTTGCGGTTTTTAGTCTTGAATGAGTCAGACTATCTCTTGGAAGGATTTTTGAGGCCTTTAAGAAGAAAATCCATGACAGTGTTCTCCCCAGGATAGCATAGGCCCTGCCCAGAGAGTGCTTGGCTTACTTGGAGATTTATGTAAGTCAATTCCATGTCTGAAACATTCACCCCCTGACTTCTGCTTGGTTTTCCAAAGCAGGGGATTTCTGGAGTTCTCCAAACAAAAGGCCCTGTTTTAATACCCAAGTACAGATGGTCTCTGACTTGTGATGTCAACTTACGATGGTTAGATTTACAATTTTTCAAGTTTACAGTGGTGCAAAAACAATATGCATTCAGTAGAAACCATACTCCAGATTATGATTTTTGTTTGTTTGTTTTTTAAAGCACAGGGTCTTGCTCTGTCACACAGGGTGGAGTGCAGTGGCACTATCACAGCTCACTGCAGACTTCAGTTCCTGGGCTAAAGTGATCCTCCTGCCTCAGCCTCCCCAGAAGTTGGGACTACAGGTGTGCACCACTGTGCCTAGTGAATTTAAAAATTTTTTTGGAGGGACAGGGAACTCACTATATTGCAGACTAGTCTCGAACTCCTGGCCTCAAGCGATCCTCTTCAGCCTCCCAAAGTGCTGGGATTATAGGTGTGAGTCACTGTTCCTGGTCTGATTTTTGAATTTCGATCTTTTTCCAGGGCTAGTAACCTGCAGGTTTGCTGCTCTCTTGCAATGCTGGGCAGTGGCAGCGAGCCACAGATCCCCATCAGCCACGTGATCATGAGAATAAACAACCAATACGGCGTTCTGTGTTGTCATATTGTTTTGCATATTGTACTTTGTGTTTTTGAGCCCCGTCATGTCTACAAAAGGCCTGTATACAGTATTCCACACTTTAGTAGAAAATCAGCATGATGAAAGGCCGGGCACAGTGGCTCATGCCTATAATCCCAGCACTTTGGGAGGCCGAGGCAGGTGGATCATCTGAGGCCAGGAGTTTGGAGACCAGCCTGGCCAACATGGTGAAACTCCATCTCTACTAAAAACATACAAAAAGTAGCCAGGCCTGGTGGTGTGCGCCTATAATCCCAGCTACTCAGGAGGCTGAGGAAGGAGAATTGTTTGAACCTGGAAGGCAGAGGTTATAGTGAGCCGAGACTGTGCCACTGCACTCCAGCCTGGGCAATGGGGCGAGACTCTGTGTCAAAAAGAAAAGAAGAGAAAAGAAAAGAAAATAGGCATGACGTTATATGATTTTGTCCAGCTGTATGCTAATGTAGGTGTTATAAGTACGTTGTTTTTATTTTGTTTTGTTTTACTTTATTTTATTTTATTTTTGAGATGGAGTTTTGCTCTTGTCACCCAGGTTGGAGTGCAATAGCACAATCTTGACTCACTGTAACCTCCGCTTCCTGGGTTCCAGCAATTCTCCTGCCTCCGCCTCCCGAGTAGCTGGGATTACAAGTGCCCACCACCATGTCCGGCTAATTTTTGTATTTTTTAGCAGAGACAGGGTTTCACCATGTTGGCTAGGCTGGTCTCGAACTCCTGGCCTCAGGTGATCCACCTGCCTCTGCCTTCCAAAGTGCTGGGATTACAGGCGTGAGCCACCGCACCCAGCTGCATGTTTAAGGTAAGACTCTACTAAGCTATGATGTTCGGTAGCTTAGGCGTAATAAGTGATATTTTCAACATGATATTTTCAACTTATGATGGCTGTATTGGGGTGTAACTTCATTGTAAGCCAAGGAGCATCTGTACTTAGCAAATCCCCATTTTGTATTTAGCACTGCGTTCTCTCTCGTGAAGGTGTGAGAGAAGTATGTGATTGATTTGTGGGAAAGTCAGTGCAGTTGGAGAGAAGAGCTAAGGCACATACATGAAGAATTAGGGCAAAGTGTGATTTTTACATATTAGCATACAGTAATTACCATAGATCCAAGTGCCAAATTGAGTGATTCCAACAATTAGAGAACAGGGCAGCATGTTGTAAGATGTGGATTATGTGTTATGAATAGTAAGTATGAAATGAATTAGGAAAAGGAGAGAAATGAAGGCTGGGTTGGGGTGGGAGGCTTGAGGAGGGAGTGAGATTCAAGCTGAATAATGCAGAAAGATGATAATAAAATAACAACATTGGGGCCAGGAGTGGTGGCTCACGCCTGTAATCCCAGCACTTTGGGAGGCTGAGGCGGGCAGATCGCTTGAGCTCAGGAGTTAACAGCCGGGGCAATATGGCGAAACCCTGTCTGTACTAAAGATACAAAAAATTAGCCAGGTGTGGTGCTGCATGCCTGTGGTCCCAGCTACCTGGGAGGCTGAGGTGAGAGAATCACTTGAGCCCAGAGGTGGAGGTTGCAGTGAGCTGAGATTTTGCGACTGCATTCCAGCCTGGGCGACAGAGTGAGACTTCGTCTCAAAACAATCAAACCAAAATAACACTGTGTCCTGGTGCGGTGGCGCATGCCTGTAATCCCAGCACTTTGGGAGGCCAACACGGGTGGATCACCTGGGGTCGGGAGTTTGAGACCAGCTCGACTAACATGGAGAAGCTCTTTCTCTACTAAAAATACAAAATTAGCCAGGCGTGGCGGCACATGCCTGTAACACCAGCTACTCGGGAGGCTGGGGCAGAAGAATTGCTTGAACTCACAAGTTGGAGGTTGCAGTGAGCCGAGATGGTGCCATTGTACTCCAGCCTGGGCAACAAGAACAAAACTCCATCTCAATAAATAAATAAACAAACAAACAAATAAATAAATAACAAGGTTGGATAAGGAGATCTTTATTGTGTGCTAGGTACTCTTGAGTATACCTTTTACCAATTCATTTGATTTTCACAATAGCCTTATAAGGCTGGTCTTATTAATGTCCTCATTTTACAGATGAACAAACTGGGGCACAAAAAAGGTTGAGTATTATGTGCTGGGACACAGTTGAAAGGTGGAGGAGCTTGGATTTGAACCCAGAGTTTACCTTCAGTCCTTAAACCAACCACTGGACTGTGTAAGTAGAATTTGCTGTTTTGTTGAAGACACTTGGCAGACCAGGGCATGGACCTGGGTTGGGTGAGCTCTTTAAGGGGAACTGAGTTGGGAGGCATCCCCCTTGACTTATTTTTCTCTTTCTTCTTTTTTAAATTTTCTTTTTTTTTTTTTAATTACTACTTTTTTGAGGCAGAGTCTCTCTCTGTCACCCAGGCTGGAGTGTAGTGGTGTGATCTTGACTCACTGCAACCTCTGCCTCCTGGATTCAAGAGATTCTCCTGCTTCAGCCTCCCCAGCAGCTGAGACTACAGGTGTGTGCCATCTCGCCCAGCTAATTTTTGTATTTTTAGTAGAGACGGGGTTTCATCATGTTGGCCAGGCTGGTCTGGAACTCCTCACCTCAGGTAATCTACTTGTCTTGGCCTCCCGAAGTGTCTGTTTCTTTTTTTCTTGCTGGAACGTGGGTGAAATGAATGGAGCTCTAGCAGCCGCTTTGGAATATGAGGTGCTCTGAAAGATGAAAGTCACATACTAAGGATGGTAGAGCAAAGATAGGGGTGTGAGTTCCTGATGACATTGCAGGGTCACTCTATGCATTTTGGAATGCCAGTCTCCAGACTTATTTTATGTGAGGGGAACTAGACCTCTGATTTGCTTAAATTGGTATTATTTGGATTTTCTGCTATACTCAACCAAATGTATTTCTAACTAATAAACTTATTTAAGGACAAATGTGGTGGCCCATACCTGTAATTCTAGCACTTTGGGAGTCTGAGGTGGGCTTATTTCTTGAGACCAGGACTTTGAGACCAACCTGGGCAACATAGTAAAAGCCCATCTCTACAAAAAATTAAAAAAAAAAAATTAGCTGAGTGTGGTAATGCATGCTGGTAGTCTTAGCTACTTGGGAGGTTGAGGTAGGAGGACTGCTTGAGCCCAGGAGGTTTAGGCTGCAGTGAACTATGATTGCACCTTTGCACTTCAGTCTGGGTGACAGAGAAATACGCTGTCTCTACAAAAAATGAAAAATTAGCAGGGCATAGAGGCGCATGCCTATAGTCCCAGCTACTCAGGAGGCTGAGATGGAAGGATCACTTGAGCTCAGGAGTTCAAGACCAGCTTGGACAACAGAGTGAGACCCTGCCTCTAAAAAAATTAAAAAATTAACCCAGCAAGGTGATGCCTGCCTGTAGGCCCAGCTACTCAGGAGGCTGAGGTGTGAGGATCACTGGAGCCCAGGTGTTCCAAGCAGCAGTGTGCGATAATTATGCCATTGTACTCCACCCTGGGCAACAGAACAAGACTTTGTCTACTAAAAAAACTTACTTAGGCTGATGCGGTGGCTCATACCTGTAATCCTAGCACTTTGGGAGGCTGAGGTGGGCGGATCACCTGAGGACAGGAGTTCAAGACCAGCCTGGGCAATATGGCGAAAACCTATCTCTACTGAAAATATAAAAATTAGCCAGGTGTGATGGCATGCACCTGTAGTCCCAGCTACTGGGGAGGTTGAGGCATGAGAATCACTTGAACCTGGGAGGCAGAGGTTGCAGTGAGCCAAGATTGTGCCCCTGCATTCCAGCCTGGGCGACAGAGTGAGCCTCTGTCTTAAAACAAAACAAAACAAAACAAAAACTTATTTATAATCTTTCTTCCTTGACTAGATTGTAAGCTTCATGATTCCAAGGACTTTGTCTTTACTGTTAGCATGAAATCTCTTAGATCTATGCTACTATTAGGCACGTAGTAGGAGCTCGGTGAATATTTGCTGAAGGATGAGTGTGTGGTAGTAGAGCGGGCCTGGTGAGATTTCTTGAGGTGCTATTTATGGGAAATGGATTAGCCAGGGTGGGCAATGTTATGTGAAAGTAGTAATACCAAGACATCAATAGCTGGACACAGCAGACGTTCATTCCTGCTCAGTTACAGTCAATTGCAGATCTAAGTAGCTTTCCAAGTAGATGTTCTCTGGGTCCATCCTTTTTGGTTGTTTTGACCTTGTAGCAATTTTTTTTTTTTTTTTTTTGAGATGCAGTTTTGCTCTTGTCACCTAAGATGGAGTGCAATGGCACGATCTCGGCTCACTGCAACCTCCGCCTCCTGAGTTCAAGTGATTCTCCTGCCTCAGCCTCCCGAGTGACTGGGATTACAGGTGCCTGCAACCACGCCTGGCTAATTTTTGTATTTTTAGTAGAGATGGGGTTTCACCATGTTGGCCAGGCTGGTCTCAAACTCCTGGCCTCAAGTGATTCAACTGCCTCAGCCTCCCAAAGTGCTGGGATTACAGGCGTGAGCCACCGTGCCCGGCCCCTTGTAGCATTTTTATTTCAAGTTCATCATGCTTCTGAATTCACCGTGGCAGAGGAAGAGAGCATGAAGAATTATACACCAGCTCTGAAATACCTCTCCCTGGAAGTGACACATGTCATTTTTTTGCTTGCAATTCATTGACCAAAGTCAGTCAAATGGCCATGACTAACTTCAAGGGATTGGAAGGAGAGGAGAAATGGAAATATTAGAGAAGATGGTCGTGTTGACCACAGAATCTATACTGCCTCCGAAACTGCTGGAGAGACAGTGGGGAAGAGTCCATGGAAGGCTTACACAGGGAAGAAATGGTAAATAAACCCAACCGAGGATACGGATCAAGTGTTCACTGATGCTTCTTATAATTTATCTTTTTTTTTTTTTTTAAGATACAGGGTGTTACTCTGTCACTCAGGCTGGAGGACAGTGGTGCCATCATAGCTCACTGCAATCTCAGCCTCCAGGGCTCAAGCCATTCTCCCACCCCACTTCAGCCTCCCCAGTAGCTGGGACCACAAATGCACACCACCATGCCCTGCTCATTAAAAAAATTTTTTTGGAGAGATGAGGTTTTGTTATGTTGCTCAGGCTGCTCTCAAACTCCTGGCCCCAAATGATCCTCCCAGTTTGGCTTCCCAAAGTGTTAGAATTACAGGTGTGAGCCACAGCGCCTGGCCTTAAAATTTATCTTTGAAAGGTAAGAATGACAACTTCTCAATGACATGGACCAGCCTGTTGCTCTGCCTGGAGGGTGGAACGTAGCTGTCTGTAAGTATGAACTCTGGACCTCATTCTTGGTGCTGTTAGATTATTCCATTCTATTACCTGGGTCTGCACCTTAGGCAATGCATTTTTAAACCCGAAATCTTTGTATGATCTTTGCTCACATCCAAACTTAATGGCCCTGTGTCCCTGTCACTTCAGGATTTTGGATTAAGCCATAAACTAATTCAAGCTAAGATGTGATAGTTTGATAAAACAACTCACCTAACATATTTGCATTTTAATGGAGATTTTCAATGCCTTAAAGCAGAAGGGTTGTAATTTCAGGCACCCTGGTAAGCAGGTTGGGAAAATATTTTTCTCCAGAGGAGCCTTTTAGTGCTCCTTAAATCTTATCACACTACTCTGCAGACAGAACAAGACTGACTCTCTTGGCTGATTTCTGTCGCATTCTAAGCCGGGTACCTCCTGGGGAGAGGGCAAGATGATAACAACGTAGGCCCTGTTTTATTAAGTATATTGGCAAGAGAAGAAAGGAAACTTATTCAGAGGAGATGGACTCAGGTGTGCAGAGGAAAACAAATAAACCATCCCATGACTCTGTCCCCTGATAAAACATCCACTGGCGTTCATCGCGGAATTATGCGGCTTTTCCATAAAAGACAACACGGCTTTTTGTGTAGTTGTGGAAACAGCTAGGTTTCTTCCCTACTGTTTGACATTTTCCATGCTTGTTGCTAAATCTTTGACAGAAGCATTAGCTGGGCTGAAGAATAATAGTGTTGTAAGAAAGCTAATAATGGCCTAGAAAAAAAAAGATATGTACAATACATACCTTGACATTGAATCACTGAATACTTTAATAAGTAATGCACACAAACGGAGGCCTTTTGTGTTGACATAAAATGTAAGCTCTACCTTTTTTCTCCTTGAGACGCATAAAGAACCGGAGAGGAAAATAGATGGAAAAAATTCAAATATTTTCCTTTGCGGAGTTTGATGTGCCAATGTGCTGATGGGTTCTTTTTAATTTCCTTAAGTGTTAGAGAGAAACTGAGAGAGAGAGAAAGAGACAGGAGATAGAGTGTGTGTTGCCTTTCTTAATGTTTTCCAGAAACTGGTTCCAGACATGAGAGTTTTATTCCAATATGGCTTCCAGGATCCCAGAGGACTTGACTTGGAGAGAGCATCATTGGAGTCAAAGGGGTCAAGGTCCGGGGGCCAAGAACACACGTTGGTGCAGTTCGTAAGTCTTGAAATGCAGCATCTCCTGGGGTGGTACAACTATTGGGCAGAACTCATGATAACAGAGCCTTCAAGATGGGGAATGAGGACAGGTATGGGGGCTCATGCCTGTAATCTCAACACTTTGGGAGACTGAGGTGGTCGGATCACCTAAGGTCAGGAGTTCAAGACCAACCTGGCCAACATGGTGAAATCCCGTTTCTACTAAGAATACAAAAAATTAACTGGGCGTGGTGGCGCACGCCTGTAATCCCAGCTACTCGGGAGGCTGAGGCAAGAAAATCACTTGAACCAGGAAGGCAGAGGTTGCAGTGAGCTGAGATCACACCATTGCACTCCAGCTTGGGCAACAAGAGTGAGACACCATCTAAAAAAAAAAAAAAGAAAGAAAGAAAGAAAAGCCAGGCGCAGTGACTTATGCCTGTAATCCCAGCACTTTGGGAGGCCAAGGTGAGCGGATCACAAGGTCAGGAGATTGAGACCATCCTGGCTAACAGGGTGAAACCCCATCCCTACCAAAAAAAAAAAAAAAAAAACGCAAAAGTCAGGCCTGGTGGCGGGCACCTCTGGTCCCAGCTACTTGGGAGGCTGAGGCACCCAGGAGGCAGAGCTTGCAGTGAGTCTAGATCGCGCCACTGCACTCCAGCCTGTTTGACAGAGCGAGACTCCATCTCAAAAAAAAAAAGAAAAAAAAAAAAAAAAACATGGCGAGTGACTAAGAGCAATAAAAATATTTGAATGTATGACTCCTACCACTTTTTAACTTAGATTTTTGGGAAAAAAATCCTTACACATTTTCATTGTAAAGACTCTCCTACTTGAGTGGCAGTTGATAAACTCAAAGCCATTTTTATTCCTTTCTCTAACTTTCAAGTGTTCTCCATAAATGCTATACAGTCCCTACCTCTCCCCATCCTTCCACCCTTTTCCCATCTTTCAAGTAGTTCTTGAAAAGCAGTTCTTGAAATGACCCCAAATATGCCTATTGCTTCCTGCTGATGGTACTTAACCCTGACCAGAAATGGATTTAGTTAAGATATATTTTTAGTGGTAGCTAATAGAAATGTGGCTCTCTCTCTATATATATATATACACACACATATGTTTTAGTGAAAAAAAATATATATATATTCATTTATATTTTAAGAGACAAGGTCCTGCTCTGTCACACAGGTTGGAGTGCAGTGGCATGATCATAGCTCATTGCAGCCTCCAACTTCTGGGCTCAAGTGATCCTCTTGCCTCAGCCTACTGAATAGCTGGGATTACAGGTGCATGATTTCATGCCAAGCTAATTTATATTTTTTTGTGGAGATGTTGTCTTGCTATGTTGCCCAGGTTGGTCTTAAATTCCTGGGCTCAAGTGATCTTCCTGCCTCAGCCTCCGAAAGTGCTGGGATTACAGGCGTGAGCCACCATGCCTGGCCCAATAAAGATTCTTAATTGTCTCACATGACAAAAAATCTGTGGAGCTGTGACTTCATTTGCTACTTTGCCATCTCTGGCTATGGAGATGTGGGCCTTTGGCTTAGTGCCTCATGGTTATCAACTATTGGCCCTTCGCATTTAAGGAAGGAAGCAATGATGTGGGTGACAAAAAGTATCTGCTTTTTATCAAGGAAGGAAAAGTTATTTCCCAGGAGTGCAATCACATGGTTGTCTCCAGCTGCAAGAGGGGCCGCAAAATTAGGATCTTGTTCCAGCATTTTGGGATGCTAAGGTGGGAGAATCACTTGAGGCCAGGAGTTCGAGACCAGCCTGGGCAACATAGTGAGACCCCATCTTTGCAAAAATTAAAGAAAAATTAGCTGGGTGTGGTGGTGCACACCTGTGGTTCCAGCTCCTCGGGAGGCTGAGGCAGAAGGATTGCTTGAGCCCAGGAGGTCAAGGCTGTAATGAACTATGATCACGCCACTGCACACCAGCCTGGATGACAGAATGAGACTCTGTCTCTTAAAAACAACAATTAGTATCTTGTAGGGGGAATAGAATTGTCAAAATTAACTTAGACCCACCATGATGCATTGACTGGAAATGAACAGGCCCTAAAGAAGATGGTGAAGTTGGTTAGGCAAGTGTAGTGTCTGCTACAAACTTCCTCAAGGTACACTGTGTAGATGATAGATAATATATCATGATTATTATTATTTAATAATAATATAATTATCATATAATTATCATGATATATTATCTATCATCTACACAGTGTACCATCTAAGTATAGATAATATGTTTTAATCCTGCAATTTGTTTGTGCTACAAATATATATCTTTCTTTACAATGTAGACATATTCCTGGGTGGTGGCTGTAAATATCCAGTGAAATAATTATTTTTGCACTGATTTTCATGAAAAAACTAAGATGGGTTTCAATGAAAAATATTTTGCTGAAAATGATACCACATGACATGCTTAAAATGGTGATCATACAGGTATCAAAATACAAGTCCATATAGGTACTTTCCATATTTGAGTAATAAATGTGTTCCAGTAAAGTGCCCTTAAGGAGGCTTTATGTAAAGTGAATCCTATATTTCCCTTTAGCCATTATTATGAAATCAGAGATATATTCCCACTGGAAAACATTCTTCTGTAGGTGGTAGATGTGGCTGAAAAAAGTTAGCAAAGGTTTTATAGGGTGGCTAAGCTTCCAAACTGGACTTTGCGTTAGAACTACCCTTTGGGGCTTTCTAAAACTATGAGATTCCCAGACTTCTCTTCAAATCAGTGCAATCACAACCTTCCAGAAGGAGGCTGGGAAGCTGTGGATCCATAAAGCTTCCCATGTGATGTTGATGCCTATGCAGATTTAGGAATCACTGTCAAAGTCTCAGACCCATAGGAATTTAATAGGACTTCGAAATAATTTGGTCCAACACTTTCATTTTAAAGAGGAGGAAAGATAAGTTATGAGACTTTCTTTTTTTTTTTTTTCAGGAATCCTGTATACTTTATTATTAATATTACTTTCTTCAACTTTTATTTTAAGTTCCAGGGTATGTGTGCAGGATGTACAGGTTTGTTACATAGGTAAATGGGTGCCATGATGGTTTGCTGCACAGATCAGCCCATCACCTAGATATTAAGCCCTGCATCCATTAGCTATTCTTCCTGATGCTCTCCCTCCCCTTGCCCCCTCTCAACAGGCCACAGTGCGTGTTGCTTCCCCTCATGTGTACATATGTTCTCATCACTTAGCTCCCACTTATAAGTGAGAACCTGTGGTATTGGATTTTTCGTTCCTGTGTTCGTTTGCTGAGGATAATGGCCTCCAGCTCCATCCATGTCCCTGCAAAGGACATGCTCTTGTACCTTTTTATGGCTGCACAGTATTCCATATTCCATAATACATAGTACATATTCCATATTCCATAGTACATGGTGTATATGTACCACATTTTCTTTATTTAGTCTATCATTGATGGGATCCATGTCTTTGCTGTTGTGGATAGTGCTGACGTTATGAGACTTTCCAGTGGTCACAGAACTACATAGTAGCAGAGACTTGACTTCAGTCCTCTCATCTCTGATATTTGTGCTCTTGCCAATACATCACCCCACTTGGGAAGGGATTTAGAAGATTTTATGTGGTGCATCTACAGTGTTTCAGTCTCTTACGAACTTGGAATCTGCTGCTTGTCTTCATATCTCCCATTCTTTTATTTTATCTGTACATTTATCAGAATGTAAGATTTTCTGCGGGAGTTATCAAATTCCTTATTCTTAGAACTCCTTCCCAAGGGTCCAAGATGTACATTGCTTTGTAGAACTAGACTAACACAATGCACCAGGGGGTATGAATATCGAAAAGGATGCATCTCAAACAGAAATCTTAAATCCAAGGACTTTATACATTCTGCATTCACAATTTTGTTCAAACCTCTGTAAAATGAGCTTATTTGCATTAAGAAGTTACTAATGACAGATCCACAAAGCTTTCTTATTGTAAGGAAAAAGGGAATATGCTGAGATTTCATTCATTTTGACAAACTTTTGTTCTGAATGCTTATTATATACTCATTACTGTTGCAGATTCTGCCATAAGGAAGCTTGTAGGATGGTTTTGGGGAGGTGGCGGAGAAGGAAGTATTAACAGGCCACTGTAATATAGTGTGATAACTGCAAAATTCAAGGAAAGTGCAAAGCACAGTGATTCTGTGGGGGAAAGGATTAACTTCTGAGGTAGGGCTGGGAGGGTGCTTTATATAAGGATGGAACTTCTTTTTCTTTCATACAGAGTGCATAAAGTTTCATCAACTTTTGCCCTTTATGGATTTTTTTTTTTAAGAGACAGGGTCTTGCTCTGTCACCCAGGCTGGAGCGCAGTGGCATGATCATAGCTCACTGCAGCCTTGAACTCCTAGACTCAAGTGATTATCCTGCCCCGGCCTCCCAAAGTGCTGGGATTATGGGCATGCACCACCGTGCCCTGCCAGAATGTGACTTCTGAGTTGAACCTTATGGTGAATAGAAACTCAAAAAGGGAACAAAGGAGGCAGACATTTTGTGTCTATGCAATCACATGTGCAGAGGCCCTGGGGCATGAAGCAGCCTGGCATGATGGGGGAACTCTCAGTGAGATATGGAACATGATAGAACTGGAAGTGGCAGTGGAGAGGAGGCTGGTTTGGGAAGTGTATGAGTCTATTCTCACACTGCTCTAAAGAAATACTTGAGACTGGGTGATTTATAAAGAAAATAAATTTTATTGCCTCATGTTTCTGCAGGCTGTATGGGAAGCATGATGCTGGCATCTGCTCAGCTTCTGGGGAGGCCCCAGGAAACTTACAATCATGGTGGAAGCCAGTGGGGGAGTAGGCTCATCTCATGGCCAGAGCAGGAGCAAGAGAGTGAGGTGGGAGGCGCCACATACTTTTAAATGACCAGATCTCAGGAGAACTCCCTCACTATCACAAGGATAGAACCAAGGCAGATGGTGCTAGACCATTCATGAGAAATCATCCCCATAACCCAGTCACCTCCCACCAGGTCCCACTTTCAACATTGGGGATTACATTTCAATATGAGATTTGCGGCGGAGGGAGGGACACACATCCAAACTGTATCAGGAAGGAGTGATCTATTAAGATCTATTTATGTGATCTATTAAGGCATTTGGTCATTGTCCCATAGACAATAGGATGTGCTGAAGAGTTTTCACAGGGAAGTAGCTGTGAGAAGCTGCATTGCAAGGGGAACATTCTGAAGGCAGGAGATAGCTGTGGGGCTACTGCAATAGTGTTGATAGGACAGCGAAAGAGACTTCCATGGGGTAGAAATAAAGGGCATAAAGGGGAAGGGAAGGAACCAGTAGTATTCCCATTTGAGTAGTCTTATTTTATAATTATGGAAACTGAAGCACAGAAGTGAAGGGAATACTACAACATTAGTCAGTTCTCACATTGTTATAAAGAACTACCTGAAACTGGGTAATGTATAAAGAAAAGAGGTTGAACTGGCTCATGGTTCCACAGGCTGTACAGGAAGTATGGCTGGGGAGGCCTCAGGAAGGCAAAAGGGAAGCAGATACATCTTACATGGCCGGAGCAGGAGGACAGGGGGAAGGGGGAGGTACTACACACTTATAAACGACCAGATCTTGCTAGGTGCAGTGGCTCACACCTGTAATCCCAGCAGTTTGGGAGGCTGAGATGGATGGATCACTTGAGGCCAGGAGTTTGAGACCAGCCTAGCCAACATGGCAAAACCCTGTCTCTATTAAATATACAAAAATAAGTCAGGTGTGGTGGTGCATGTCTGTAATCCCAGCTACTTGGGAGGCTGAGGCAGGAGAATCGCTTGAACCTAGGAGGTGGAGGTTGCAGTGAGCTGAGATTGCACCACTGCACTACAGCTTTGGTGACAGAGTGAGACTCTGTCTCAAAAAACAACAACAACAACAAAAGCAGAACACCCCTCCCCATTCAATGGAAAAACCAACAACCAGATCTTGGGAGAACTCATTCACTATCATGAGAAGAGCAAGGTGGAAATCCACCCCCATGATCCAATCACCTCTTACCAGTCCCCTCCTCCAATATTGGAGGTGACAATTCAACATGAAATTTGGGTGGGGACACAAATCCAAACCATATCAATGTTTAAGAGGTGAAATTGACAGGACCTGGTGGCTGACAGGTTAAGAGGGTAAATAAGAGGGGAGAGTTGAGATGAATGTTCCTATTTCACATATTGGGAACAGAACACCAAGAGGAAAAATTTTTGTTTAGTTTTGTGGGGAATATAATGAGTTTCATGTTGGCCCTGACTCGAGGTATCTAAAAGATAGACGATGAAATTTTCCAGTAGTTAAGAGAGACCTTTCTGAGACTTACAGCTTTCAGAGTCCTCATTTTGATGTTACTCTATTGATCTCTCATGTTGAATAAGGAGAGACCTGAGACCATAAAACAGGAATTCCTAACATCTAAGCGTTACTTTTGTTAGCTTTTCCTGTGTAACAAACCACTCCAAATGCAGGGCCTTAAAATAACAAACATTTGTGATTTCTCATGTGTATTAGTCCGTTTTCACACTGCTATAAAGATACTGAGACTTGGTGATTTATGAAGAAAAGAGGTTTAATTGACTCACAATTCCACATGGCTGGGGAGTCACAGGAAACTTACAATCATGACAGAAGGTGAAGGGGAAACAAAGTATGTCTTACATAATGGCAGGAGAGAGAGCGAGAGAGAGAGCGTGTAGGGGAAGCTGCCACTTTTAAACCATCTGATCTTGTGAGAACTGACTCACTATCAAGAGAATAGCAAGGGGGGACATCTGCCGCCATGATCCAATCACCTCCCACCAGGTCCCTCTCTCAATATGTGGAGATTACAATTCAAGATGAGATTTAGGTGGGGACACAGAGCCAAACCATATCATTATGATTCTGTGGTTTGGCTGGGTAGTTCTTCAAGTGGTCCAGCTGGCTGAGCTGAGGCTGAATGACTTAGGATGGCCACTCACACACGTCTGGGGTTGACTCCATGTCAGCTAGGGGGCAATAAGATGACTTGGCCATGTGTCTCTCATCATCCAACAGGCTAGCCCAGGCTCATTTTTATGGTGGGGATTCACAAGAATAACCCAAGAGGGAAAAACTTCAGTTCTGAAGCCCTCTGTGGGGGTCTGCTTGTGTCACATTTGCCATGTGCCATTTGTCAAAACAATTCACCTGCCAAGCCCAGAGCAGGTGTGGAAAGGCACCTAGATTCAGAAATGTGAGTCATTGTGGCTATTTTTGCAATCACTTTCCCACAGAGGTGTGACTGGTGGTTAGGGAGGCCACAGACACCCTGAGTGCCTGGTAGTGTGCTGGGCAATTCAGGGAAACTTATAGAGGTAAGAAATCAGGCCAGGCATGGTAGCTCACACCTGTAATCCCAGCATTTTGGGAGACTGAGGAGGGCAGATCACTTGAGGTCAGGGGTTTGAGACCAGTCTGGCCAACATGGTGAAACCCCGTCTTTACTAAAACTACGAAAATTAGCTGGGCATGGTGGCATCTGCCTGTAGTCCCAGCTACTTGGGAGGCTGAGAAAGGAGAATTGCTAGAACCCGGGAGGCAGAGGTTGCAGTGAGCCAGGATTGTGCCACTGCACTCCAGCCTGGGTGGCAGAGTGAGACTCTGTCTCAAAAAAAAAAGTAAAAAATCAGCCCAAAGTCACACTTCCTAAGTGAATGAGCTGTGATTTGAATCTCTCTACATCTAGATCCAAAGTTAGTGGTTAGGTCAGGGGTGGTGGCTCATGCCTGTAGTCCCAGCATTTTGGGAGTCTGAGGTGGGAGGATCACTTAAGCCCAGGAGTCCAGCTTGGGCAACATAGGGAGTTCCCATCACTAAAAAAATAAAAATAAATTAACCAGGCGTGTTGGCGTACATCTATAATCCCAGCTACCTGGGAGGCTGAGGCAAGAGGATTACCTGAATCCAGAAGTTGGAGGCTGCAGTGAGCTATGATTGCACCAGTGCACTCCGGCCTAGGCAACAGAGCGAGACCCTGTCTCTTAAAAACAAACAAACAAACAACAATGAAAAACAAATAAAAACCCAAAGAAATGAAGTTAGTGCTTAATCACACCCCCACCATCTCTAGCTGGTTAGTACAACCTTCTTGTATCCTCCAGCCCTCATGCTGTGCTAAGAATCCCTTTTACTGCTGCAGAAATAAATATACAAACAATAAAATGAGAAAAGTGATATATATATATATTTTTTTTTTTTTTTTTTAAAGCAGAGTCTCGCTCTGTCACCCAGGCTAGAGTGCAGTGGTGCGATCTCGGCTCACTGCAAGCTCCGCCTCCTGGATTCAAACGATTCTTGTGCCTCAGCCTCCGGAGTATTTGGGATTACAGGCGCGTACCACGACGCCTGGCTAATTTTTTGCATTTTTAGTGGAGACGGGGTTTCACCATGTTGGCCAGGCTGGTCTCAAACTCCTGACCTCAAGCAATCTGCCTGCCTTGGCCTCCCAAAGTGCTGGGATTACAGGCGTCAGCCACCGAGCCCGGCGCACCATTTAAAATTTTGAACTTAGAGGTTATATGCCTGTATTTGACCATTTGTTCTTGATTATGACTAAGGCTACTTGTTTGTCTTACGGCTGGCTAGAGATATGAAAGCATTAAGTGCTGTTAACACATTCTGGGGTTGGGTGCCTGTGCCTGGGGATGGCTCACAGATAGTGCTAGGCTGGTCTTTGAAAGGTGTTTTTTTTTTTTCCTCGTTAAGCCTTCGGGCAATCTATTCTTTCTGCAATTAATAATTTCTTCCATAAGGCTTGCTTTCAAGAGGGGTACCTGGAGCAGGTGCCTTTGTGCCTCCCCACCCTCCTCTTGTCATCAAGTCTATTTTGCATGGTTAACTCCTTTATTTTTATATATATATATTTTTAGACGGGATCTCTCTCTGTTGTCCAGGCTGGGGTGCAGTGACACAATCGTAGCTCACTGCAGCCTTGAATTCCTGGGCTCAAACAATCCTGCTCACTCAGTCTCCCTAGTAGCTGAGACTGCAGGTGTGCACAATCGTTCTCAACTAATTAGTTTTTAATTTTTATAGAGACAGGAACTTACTATGTTGCCAAGCCTGGTTTTAAACTCTTGGTTTCAAGCAATCCTTCCGCCATGGCCTTGCAAAGTGCTGGGATTACATGCATGAGCCACCATGCCTGGCCTATGGTGAGCTCTTCATGGAAACTCTGTGTATGGGGTTTTTAATTCCATAATGAAGTGGAATATGCAAGGATTATTGGAAGGTACGGGGAGAACTCCTTCCTCTCACTGTAACTCCTTTCCCGGCCTTTGAAATGAGAGAACTGGACTTGATGGTGTTTACACCGACATCCATCCTAAGGGTTAATTGTTCATGATTTGTAATCCTTGCTCGAGAGATCACAGGAGAAGGTTAAGGATGTGGGTTAGCTTGCTATACCAAGTTTTGTGTGGTCCTGGCCCCTAGTACCTCTCTAGCCTCATTTCCTGCTACTCCCCTTCATGACCATGCTGTCACATAGGATACTTCCAAAGATCCCACGCTCCTGTCACCACTTGGCACGTGTGGTTCCTCTTCCTGCAAGGCTCTTCCCTTATCCTTTCAGTCCCAGCTCAAACCATGGAGGTGACAGCCTCTGTGGAGCTATCCACAGTCTCTACCACCCCACCCAAGTCCCCAGTGTTGGGGCCTCTGCCCTCTGCTCTTTGGTGTCCTGTGTATATTTCTAGTGAAGCAAGATCATCCTCTATAGTAATTTTTTTTTGAGAGAGAGAGGGGTCTCCCTATGTCACCCAGGCTGGAGTGCAGTGGTGCTTTCACAACTCACTGCAGCCTCAATCTCCTGGGCTCAAGTGATCCTCCTGTCTCAGTTTCCTGAGTAGCTGAGACTACAGGTGCGTGCAACCAAGCATGGCTAATGTTATTTATTTTTTGTAGAGATGAAGTCTCTCTATGTTGCCCAGGAGGTCTTGAACTTCTTTTTTAAGAAAAAAAAATATTATTTTGAGACAGAGTCACCCTGTTGTCCAGGTTGGAATGCAGTGGCAGGATCTCAGCTCACTGCAACCTCCGCCTCGCAGGTCCAAGTGATTCTCATGCCTCAGCCTCCCAAGTAGCTGGGATTACAGGCGTACACCACCATGCCTGGCTAATTTTTGTATTTTTAGTAGTTACAGAATTTCACCATGCTGACCAGGCTGGTCTTGGACTCCTGACCTCAAGTGATCCACCAGCCTCAGCCTCCCACAGTGCCGGGGGTCTTGAATTTCTGAATTCAAGTGATATGCCCACTTCTGCCTCCTGAGTAGCTGGGATTACAGGTGTGAGCCACTGCTTATGGCCTCTTTATTGCAATTTTATGTTTCTTCTTTGGAATGGGAATTCCTTGAAGGGCTGTGACTCCGTTTTCTGTCTCTAGCTCCCTGGTATAATGCCTGGCACATAAATGAAGCTCCGTACATGAGGAGAGCCTGAATAGCTGCCCCCATCCTATCTACCCAGGCTTCAACTCCTTCCACTTTTTCTGATGGTGGTGCCGATCTCCAGCTCACAATGCTGGGAGGATGTATTGTACTTGCCACTGCACCCTAAGCACTGGCATGGTGTCTTTAGGTTTGGCATAAAGGTGGGGCATTTCAGAGGCTGGGTGAGGTGGCTCACAGCTGTAATCCCAGCATTTTGGGAGGCTGAGGCAGGATGATGGCTCGAGTCCAGTAGTTTGGGACAATTTGAACCACATAGTGAGACCCCATCTCTACAAAAAAATAAAGTAAAATAAAATTAGCTGAGTGTGGTGGCACACATCTGTAGTCCCAGCTACTCGGGAGGCTGAGGCAGGAGGATTGCTTGAGTCCAGGAATTTGAGTCTGTAGTGAGCTGTGATCGTGCCACCGCACTCAGGCTTGGGTGACAGAGTGAGACCTTGTCTCTAGAAAAAAACAGTGGAGAGATATTTCCAGCTTCCAGATGCCCGTTTTTGAATTCCAGGCAAGTTCCAGCTTCCCATACTGGAGCTGTCCCTAACCTCTGGTTTGTGATGATTTCAGGTTCTTGGAACTATGATGTTCTAATGTTTGCAAAGGCTGATCAATTATTACCCTGGTTCTTGACACTTCACATGGGCCAGGGAGTGATCTAATCAGGATATGTGCCAGATGGATGGAGGGAAGGAAAACCAGAGGGCAGGGGAAGGACTTGGAGGGATATCACAGGAGTGCAGGAGCTCCCAAGTTTGGGTTACTGAGAGGATACGTTATGGTGCCTTTTACAAAACGCACTTCTGCAGAAGTGCCCAGCAGAAGATCAGGTAGAAGAAGAAAGATAATGTGTGTTTGATCATGCAGAGCTTGAAGCGCCTGTGAGCAGTCAGAAATGTGGGTTTCAGGCTGGGAAGAAAAAAAATCAGAATCATAGTGAGAAAGATGTGGCTTACTGCAGCTAAGGGGGAGCATGGGCCTTCCAGGAAAGAATACAGAGAGACAAAAGAAGCTAGTAAATGGATATTTAGAGAACATCTATTCTAACAATGAGCTAAAGGGATGCAGAAAGATGTAGGAGTCTCAGAAGAATATAAAACTGCTGAGATTTATGGAGAAGAGTTTGTAGAAAGCTTGTTTGCAGACTCTATGAAAGGCAACTTTTACTTATATATCTTAAGTGGAAAATAGAATTGAATGACACCCTCCTCCACTACATGCGGGGTGTTCGGAGCTTGCACATGAAGATAGGGTCTCACCCAGCCAATCTGACCTGCTTAATCAGCTCGGGCAATCAGTGAGGAGACGGATTTTGCGTGGAAGCGAGGAAAATTTCAATAAGATTTCGATGATCAATGGGAATGTCAAATGACACTAAGAGTCACTGGAGTTTTAATGCTAGTAGAATTCCTGACTGCTTTTTTTTAAAAAAAGTTTGGAACAATCTGGTTTCTTTACCCCATGGTTTTTCCCCATGAGCAAAAGGTATATTTCTGGTTTACAAGTGCAATAACTAGATCCAGATGGGATGACCCGTGTGGGGTTTTTTTGTTTATTTTTTAGCAACAGGATCTTGCTCTTACCCAGGCTGAGAGTGCAGTGGCACGATCATAGCTCACTGCAGCCTTGAATTCCTGGGCTTAAGCCATCCTGCCTCAGCCTCCTAAGTATCTGGGAGTAGGGATACATGCCAGCATCCTTAATTAATTTTTTTTTTTTTTTTTTTTTTTTTTGTAGAGACGAGGTCTCGTTATATTGCCCAGGCTAGTCTTGAACTCCTGGTCTCAAGGTTGTGCCTGCCTTGGCCTCCCAAAGTGTTGGGATTACAGGTGTGAGTCCTGCGTCTGATCTCATTTTTTTTTTTTGAGACAGGATCTTGCTCTGTCATCCAGGCTAGAATGCAGTGGTGTGAACATGGCTCACTGCAGTCTCGACTTCCCAAGCTCAAGCGATTCTCTCACCTCAGCCTCTGGTGTAGTTGGGACTGCAGATGTGCGCCATCACGCCCAGCTAATTTTTACTTTTTTTCTGTAGAAATGGGAGTCTTGTTTTGTTGCCCAGAGTGTCTCGAACTCCTGGGCTTAAGTAAGCCTCCTGCCTCAGCCTCCCAAAGTGCTGAGATTACAGGTGTGAGCCATTGCACCCAGCCCTCTTTTTAATAAGCAATGCGTTCTCAGAAAATACCTTGAGAATTCTTATGTAGTTATTCATTGTGGTAAAGTATACATACAGATATGCCGTTTTAAGCATTTTAAGTGCATTTAATACATGTGCGATGTTGTACAACCGTTACCATTATCCATTTCCAGTTCTTTTTCATCGTCCCAAACAGAAACTCTGTGCCCAGTAAACACTTGCTCCCTCTGTTCCCCCCTATCCCAGGCTCTCCATGCAGAATTATACAATCCCAGCCTTTTGTGTCTGGTTTATTTCACTTAGCATATCCTTAGGAATTCTTGACAGCCCTCTGGAATTTGGCCACTCCGATGTTTTGGATACAGATTTCTGGAGTATGTGACATAATTCTTCAATTATTTTCTCAGAGGTTCTGCCCCTTCTTGAGATGGTGAACAGAAGTTTCTATCCAAAAAACCCATTTTGCACATTTTTAATACAACCTCCCATAGCAACAGTTGTGAGATGGTAGTTTTCACATTTGCCAAAGACTTTTTGCAGAGAAAATGTGGCAGATGGCAGTGCCAATCCACTGCAAAGGTGCTTTGTGCTGTGCGTGGCTGGGCACGTAGGGGCCCCGGAAATTCTTCATCATGCAATAGATGCCTGGGCTTCCTTATCCTGAGTCATTACAACTCCTGTGGTGTGAGCGCTTGTCACATGTTAAAACACTTCTTCATTTTAATGGCTTTAATAAAAAAATTTTACAAGCCCCTGTGTTTTCATTATCAGATTCAACAGGCATAAAATTAGTCTGCCAAATTGCTATAAAAGTTTCTAAATGCTGATTCCTGATTTCCGTGATTATCTTGTGGCCCAGTAGCAAAGGGTTCTCACACCACACCCTGAGTAGCTCTGCTGTAGGTAGCAGAGGGGATGGGTTGCTTGGAAGCTCACTTTATGTTCGTTTGACACATAAGGTCTTGCTCTGTTGCCCAGGCTGGAGTGCAATGGTGCACTGCAGCCTCGACTTCCTGGGCTCAAGCAGAAATGTTGACTTGAGTTTAAGTCTGTATTCACTTGACCTTCGGCATTTACTTTCTCTGTAATCTTCTTCTCCTTCTTCCTCTTCCTCCTCCTTCTCCTTCTTCCTCCTCTTCTTTCTTCCTCCTCCTCCTCTTCTTCTTCCCTTCCTCCCTCCTCCCTTCCCTCCTCCCTCTCCCTCCTCCCTGCTCCTCCTCCTCCTCCTCCTTCTTCTTCTTCCTCTTCTTCCTCTTCACTTTCTCATGTAAGAGATGGGGTCTTCCTCTGCCACTAAGGCTGGAATGCAGTGGTGCGATCACAGCTCACTGCAGCCTCAAACTCCTGAGCTCCAGCCATCCTCCCACCCTGGCCTCCCAAGTAGCTGGAACTACAGGTGCACACCACCACACTTGGCTAATTAAAAAAAAACTTTTTTGTAGACATGGGGACTCACTATGTTGTCCATGCTGGCCTCAAACCTCTGGGCTCAAGCAGTCCTCCCACCTTAGCTTCCCAAAGTGCTAGGATCACAAGTATGAGCCGCTTTGCCTGGCCAGAGCTCACTTTAATAACATTTTTGAAAGATATGTTCCCTCAAGACAATGTTTCCAGCTGAGCACAGTGGCTTATGCCTGTAATCCCAGTATTTTGGGAGGCCGAGGCCAGCGGATCACTTGAGGTCAAGAGCTTGAGACCAGCCTGGCCAACATGGCAAAACCCGATCTCTACTAAAAATACAAAAATTAGCTGGCTGTGGTGGTGGGCACCTGTAATCCCAGCCACTCGGGAGGCTGAGGCAGGAGAATTGCTTGAACTCGGGATGCGGAGGTCGTAGTGAGCCAAGATCGCGCCACGGTACTCCAGCCTGGGCAACAGGGTAAGACTCGGTCTCAAAAAAAAAAAAAAGACAACATTTCCTCTTACTGACTCTTTACTTCCTCATACCATGGGAGTAGATTGGTTTGCCTGAACACACCTCTATTACCCAGACTCTGGATGAGAGGTTCTACCAATTGTTCTATGTCATATTTGGGTCAGGAACTCTGATGTGAAGCCATGAAATGCCATTGACTAATATATTCATTTGGAGCTTTATAATTTGTCACATTTGGTTTCCTCAGGGCACTATTGTAGAGCTTTGTTATACTCTATTCCCAAAATGAGTTATCAAAACGCCATATAAGAAATCCTTTAGGTTACCTTGCCGAGGTACATGGCCCCTTGAAATATATGCACCAATTCCTAGCCCTTTTTTGGGTCTTACTAACTGTATTCATTTATTTATTTAGAGACAAGTGTCTCTTCGTTGCCCAGGCTGGAGTGCAGTGGTGCCATCATAGCTCAGTGCAGCCTCCAATTCCTGGGCTCAAGCAATCCTCCTGCCTCAGCCTCCTGACTAGCTGGGATTCCAGGCGTGTACCTCAAAGCCCAGCTAATTTCATTTTTTGTAGGGATGGAGTTTTGCTATGTTGCTCAGGCTGGTCTGGAACTCCTGGACTTAAGCCCCTTTTCTGCCTCGGCCTCCCAAAGCGCTAGGATTACAGGCATGAACCACCACGCCTGGCAACAATATTTAAATCTCTGAACAGTTCTAGGTGTGTGTGACAAGTATATCTTCAATAATTGTACAAGTTAATGCAACGTTGAATCTTTTGTAATGGGTGTGTCTTAAGGGAAGCTGACATCGTAAGAAATCTTATCGAGACCTATATTCATTTGGGCTCCATAGATGGGCAATCCTGTAGTATGCTTCCACTTAGAAGGTCATGACTAAATTCCAGAGATGGCCAGTTAGCCTATGAATCTCAGGATGCAGCTGAATGGACATTAACCATCTCAGCATCGCAGGAGGCATCCAGTGAGCCTTCTGGAGTGAGCTATGATGTCATCCCACACACGTAGCTTTTGTGCGGTGTAGTGCACAAACACCTGGGTCTAGGACTGGGTTCAAGTCCTCCTCTGCCATTTGCAGTTTATGTGAACTTGAGCAGGCACTTAACCTCTCAGAGCCTCCTGGATTAAACATGTTAGGAGGATTAAACAAGAATCCCTGGAGAGCTTGGTGCCTGGCGTATAGCAAGCACTCAAACGTTGGTTTTGTTCTCCTCTGAGATTTCTCTGCCGTGGTCCAGAAAGCAGCTCTTGAATCCTCAGGTTATAGGTGGAAAGCACAGTCGATTGCTTCACAGTGGTGGTTCAGAACAGATTGATACTGCCTGCTGTTGCATGTTTTTTTTTTTTTTTTTTTTCTTTTTCCTGCTGGAGAGTCTGCAGTCCTTGTCTCTTAAAGAGATTGTGTTTGGTAGCAGTAAACAGGCTTTTAGCAAAATGGCTCTTTAATCCCATTCAAGTATATTCTGCACTTACAATAGAAATGCAAATGAAAACTAAAATGAGAATTTTTTTTTTTTTTTTTGAGACAGAGTCTTGTTCTGTTGCCCAGGCTGGAGTGCGGTAGCACGATCTCGGCTCACTGCAAACTCCGTCTCTCGGGTTCAAGCAATTCTCCTGCTTCAGCCTCCTGAGTAGCTGGGATTACAGGTACCTCCTACCACCCCCGGCTAATTGTTTGTATTTTTAGTAGCAAAGGGGTTTCACTATGTTGGCCAGGTTGGTCTCAAACTCCTGACCTCAGATGATCCACTCACCTTGGCCTCCCAAAGTGCTGGGATTACAGGTGGGAGCCACCGCACCTGGCCGAGATATCATTTTTTACCTATGGGTTGGGGGAAGATCAAGAGAGTTTGATACCATGCTGGGTTAGGGCTAGGATTGGACAGCAGGCATGGGGGGAAGTATAAATTGGAACAGTGTTCATGGAGAGCAATTTAGCAATGTTTATCGCAATCACAAATGTACATTTCACTTTTAGAAAAGTATACTTGCTGATATGCAAAAGAGAATGTTTACTGGCATAATATGATTTTTAAGTTTTTTCTTTTTTTTTTTTTTTTAAGAGACAGGGTCTTACTCTGGGTCACCTAGGCTAGAGAGCAGTGGTGCAGTCACAGCTCACTGTAGCCTCGAACTTCTGGGCTTCAACAATCCTCCTGCCTCAGCCTCCCTAGTAGCTGGAACTACAGGCACATACCACCACACTCAGCTAATATTTTAATACACATTTTTTTTAGAGACAAGGTCTTGCTATGTTGCCTAGGCTGGTCTTGAACTCCTGGACCCGAATGATCCTTCCTCCTTGGCCTCCCAAAAGTGCTAGGATTACAGGCATGAGCCACTGCACTTGGCCAAGATAGATTTTTAAGTGAAAGATGAAAAGTCCAGCAGAATGTGTGTCGCTTGCTTTGTATATGTAGTATTTATGTTAAATAAAAAGAAAAAATTCACGTATCCAAAAAAAGAATATTTTGGGTTGACCCAGACGTTTTTAACTGTGGCAACTCAAAGGAAACAAAATTGGGGCCACAGTGCTTGAAAGAGTATGTAACAATATTTAGTCTTCTCTGTAAGTATGAAACATGGGCCTTGCAGAGCTCTGCTTCAGTAAGTGACACGAGGTCAAGCCAGGTCTGTTTGCTCACGCTTTTGCTCTCAGCACCTAGGACAGGGCCTGCCTCGGTAAACACAGTTGAATGAATAAATGAATGAAGGAAGGATGAGATGGAACTTGACCTCTTTTCTGAGCTCGCAATTGAATAAATCCTGCCAGCAGGAACCCGGGAGCTATTGTATCACTGTACTCACCTAATGTTCACTGCAAATGTTCTGGAAGTTCATAACTGAGATGGGGGAAAAGCAGAACTAGGACTCATAACCTGGGGCCATGTGACCTGCTTATTAATTGCTAGAAAGAGCTAGCAATATTATACAACCCCATGCTTTCAAAGTGTATTTGAAAGTGTAATTTTACATAGAAAACACTTGAAAGTGTAATTTACATAGAAAACCTTCTGTGGCCAAGTCAGTTTTATTGGTTCTTTTGTAAAAATGGTAAATATTCATGATAGGAAATGAAGGTAAACAAAAAATAATTAGCAATTCTACTAGCCAGATATAGTCACTGCTAACATTTTGGGATGCAACTTTCCAGGCTGCACTTATGGCACACACTATAACACACACACACACAGAGTCCTTTCTTAAATAATTTAATTTAATTTTTTTTTTTTAGAGACACTCTGTCACCCAGGCTGGGGTGCAGTGGCAGGATCATATCTCACTACAGCCTCAAACTCCTGGGCTAAAGTGATCTTTCTACCTCAGCCTCCCAAGTAGCTAGAACTGCAGGGTCATGCCATCATGCCTATCTAATTAAAAAAAATATATTTTTGGAGAGACAGGGTCTTGCTATGTTGCCCAGGTTGGTCTCAAACTCCGAGGCTGAAGTGATCCTCCCACCTTGGCCTCCCAAAGTGCTAGGATTACAGACACGAGCCAGTGCGCCCAGTCCAATTTCTGTTTTATAAAAAACAAAAGTAGAATTATTCAAGTCAGTTAAAATTTTCCCTCCTTGCTTGGTCTCATTTCTATCCTTACACTTAGCCACATTTCAGATGTGATGGAGTGCTCATCTTGTCTCGGCCATGTCCACATTGAGTTTTCTTTTCTTTTTTTTTTTTTTTTTTTTTTTTGAGACGGAGTCTCACTCTGTCGCCCGGGCTGGAGTGCAGTGGCCAGATCTCAGCTCACTGCAAGCTCCGCCTCCCGGGTTTACACCATTCTCCTGCCTCAGCCTCCCGAGTAGCTGGGACTACAGGCGCCCGCCACCTCGCCCGGCTAGTTTTTTGTATTTTCTTAGTAGAGACGGGGTTTCACCGTGTTAGCCAGGATGGTCTTGAACTCCTGACTTCGTGATCCGCCCGTCTCGGCCTCCCAAAGTGCTGGGATTACAGGCTTGAGCCACCGCGCCTGGCCCTTTTTTTTTTTTAAGCCTTGCTCTGCTGCCCAGGCTGGAGTGCAGTGGCACGATCTCGGCTCACTGCACCCTCTGCCTCCCAGGTTCAAGTGATTGTCCTGCCTCAGCCTCCCAAGTAGTTGGGATTACAGGTGGCTGCCACCACACCCGGCTAATTTTGTATTTTTAGTAGATTCGGAGTTTCACCATGTTGCCCAGGCTGGTCTTGAACTCCTGACCTCATGATCCACCTGTCTTAGCCTTCCAAAGTGCTGGTATTACAGGAGTGAGCCACCGTGCCTGGCCTTGAGTTTTCTTACTTTTGCACTCTACTGTATTGTTCTAGATTGTAATGCTTTTTCTGATTATTCTTCATAATATTAAGATGATTTCTCCTATAGCTGTGTGGGATGACTTTCAGTTCCCTTAAATGTCGCATCCCTTCCCTTTGTGCCTTCTTTCTTCTGCCTTGAAAGCCACTCCAATTCTCACCTGCTTTTTTTTTTCTTTTTTATTTTTGAGATGGAGTCTCTTTCTGTCACCCAGACTAGAGTGCAACCTCTTGGCTCAATGCAAGCTCTGCCTCCCAGGTTCGAATGATTCTCATGCCTCAGCCTCCCAAGTAGCTGAGATTACAGTACACCTGGCTAATGTTTGCATTTTTAGTAGAGATGAGGTTTCACCATGTTGGCCAGGCTGGTCTTGAACTCTGGGCCTCGAGTGGTCCTCCCATCTCAGCCTCCCAAGTAGCTGGGACTGTAGACTTGAGCTACCACAGCCAACCCCACCTTTTCTTATTCCCAGATACTTTGTGACCTTCCAGTCTCAGCAATCCAATGTCATTTCCACAATGAGCTTTACCTGGCCATGCAATGAATCAGCGACCCCTTCTCTGCATGCCTGTTACATCTCGCACAGACTTCGGTGTCTGCATATTAAGTTGAAAATTTACTGTATACTGTAATTTGGGGATTCCTTGCCTATTTCTTCTACTAGACTGTAATCTTAATTAAAGGAACAATGTCTTGTTCAACCTAAATTTTCTGGAGGCTAGTGTTGGGAACTGAGCAAATAGTAGACGTATCATACGTGCAGGCAGATTGAGCAAAAGCCTGAAATGGACATGACGTTTTGCAGATCACAAGAGGCCCTTCCCATGCATTGTCCTACTTAATTCACTTCTCTACTCCTGGCATTTCCATTGAGGTGACATCTTATGAGTCACTTCTGGCTGTTCTCTACCCATTAATCACTCCTTCTCTTGGGAGCAGCAGGATCTGTCTGGCAGATGTGGAAGAATAATCTGGATGGGCTCAGGTAAACTCAGCTCTCTGGTTTCTTTCTGGGATGAGCTGCTTATTGAGGCTCTGAATTCTCCTTCGCCTTTCCAGGCTGTAATTCAACCATCCCCTCTGGTGTGTGGAAGCCTGCACCAGCCCAGCGTGACCTGGGACTGAACAAGTCTTCTGCCTTAATCTGGGTTTCAGGTCCATTTATTTCTCATTCTGCTCTGCCTTCCAACTGGGCCTCTTTCAGGAATAAAGGTGAAAATTATGGCCCCCATCTTAGTCTTCATTTTGTTTTTCTATTTACAGCCTGAGTGGGGAAGAAACCTACTATTTTATTTATTTATTTATTTATTTATTTATTTATTTATTTATTTATTTATTTTTGAGACAGAGTTTCGCTCTTGTTGCCCGGACTGGAGTGCAACGGTGCATTCGCAGCTTGCTGCAAACTCCATCTCCCAAGTTCAAGTGATTCTCCTGCCTCAGCCTCCCGAATAGCTGGGATTACAGGCATGTGCCATCACGCCTCACTAACTTTGTGTTTTTAGTAGAGACAGGGTTTCTCCATGTTGGTCAGACTGGTCTTGAACTCCCGACCTCAGGTGATTCTCATGCCGATAGGTAATTTGACTTTTATTCCTATTTAATTGAAGAGGAAACTGAGGCTCTGAGTGGTCAAACAACAGGTCTACAGTCAGAGTGTTTCTGAGACCTGATATCAGGATGTCTGACTCTCCAAACTGTGTTTTTCCGTTTCAGGTTTTTTTTTTTTTTTTTTTTCTTAAACCTAGTACTTTAATTCAGAAAAAGATCATTCAGAATTAAGGAAGCAAGTCTGACATAATATAACACTGGGTGAACATTGACATAAGGACAGAACTATCTTGTAAATTTGAATGCAAAATTGAACACAATGTTAACACGTATATAGATATGGGGTAATAATAGTCTTCTAAAATAATCTGGACTCAATATGTGTTACTGAGCTTTGAAAGGATTTCAGACACGTAATTTGCTACATTAGTAACACAAGTTTTGCTGTGATAAGAGCGTGGAATGTGGCTGGGCACAGTGGCCCATGCCTGGAATCCCAGCACTTTGAGAGGCAGAGGTGGGCAGATTGTTTTAGCCCAGGAGTTCAAGACCAGCCTGAGCAACGTGGCGAAACCCCGTCTCTACAGAAAATATAAAAAATCAGCCAGGCGTGGTGGCATGTGCCTGTAGTCCCAGCTACTTGAGAGGCTGAGGTGGGAAGATTGCTTGAAGCCCAGGAGGTTGACTGCAGTGAGCCATGATCAATTGCACCACTGCACTCCAGCCTGCCAGACAAAGTGAGATCTTATCTTAAAAAAAAAGGAAGGCCAGGCACTGTGGCGCAAGCCTGTAATCCCAGCACTTTGGGAAGCCGAGACGGGCGGATCATGAGGTCAGGAGATCGAGACCATCCTAGCTAACACGGTGAAACCCCGTCTCCACTAAAAAATACAGAAAACTAGCCGGGCTCCGTGATGGCGGGTGCCTGTAGTCTCAGCTACTGGGGAGGCTGAGGCAGGAGAATGGCGTAAACCCGGGAGGCGGAGCTTGCAGTGAGCTGAGATAGCGCCACTGCACTCCAGCCTGGGTGACAGAGCGAGACTCCATCTCAAAAACAAAACAAAACAAAACAAAAAAGCTTATGTGTATTTACGTGTAAGTCAGTGGCCTCAGTGCTGCCCTCCAAAGCATATATAAGTCCAACTTTGACGGACAGACTGAGAGCTTGGACTCTGGCCGGGTTACTCTCTGTCAGCCTTCCATTTGTTCTCTCAAGCCTCACCCGCCAACACCAGCATCACCCACCAACACGAGCACCACGTGCTACTGTTTAAGGACCTTGCCTGTCAACAGGGAATCTATGTTGTGCTGGTCACCATTTGAATTATTTTGTGACCATTCTTCCCATGATCTAGACTGCCAACTGCAACCAGAATCCCCGCACAGGGTGGAAAGAGAAACTCAGGTCCCTTTAAGGACCTTCCAATTCAGAGTCTGTAATTCACCTTCTGGGCCGGCATAGGATCATAGGACCGTCTCTTTCTCTGTGATCCTTCCCTACGGGGCGCGTGCTAAATGCTCAGTAAATGCATGCCTGACACCAGCCTGATGGTTTAGCATGAGAGGCCCTCAAGAAGAGAAACAGACTGTGTAAACATTTACTACAGATGGTTGCAAAGGAGCTATGAAGTCATGTCTTCAGTATGGGAAGTACTGAGTGATGTTTTCTCAGTCACGCCCATATGTACCGGTCAAGACTCCATCAATCATGTCATCTTCAGAAATGAGAACCGTGGGCATCAGCTCTGAGGTAGGCACCGGTGGCTGCCTGACCAGCTCCATCCCCTGCGCTGGGTGGGTTCAGCCAGGCTTTCTGATCCAGTGTGCAATGTCTCAGATAAGTTCAGCTTTGGAAAACAGTTTCCCTTTACTTTTTATGTGTTTTCTGGGCTTATAAACCCATGGGTATTTTGAGGGAAACACAGTCCATATGTTTCTGATTTACTTACATTCAACTTGCCAGAAGTTTCTTTTGTAAAATCTACTTTACGTCTGGGAAACCTTTTCAGCCTGTTTTTTAAAGCCTTTTAGCCCAGATCTTCACACTCAAAAGGAAGCAGAGAATTGAAACAATGATTAGGATATAATTGAGACCAGAGAACCTGTTTGCCTTTGTTAGTTACCTGAGCATTTCAGGGAACAGGTAAGCTCCAAGGCCTCTGGTGCAGAGGTAATTACCCTCATTATCCACTTCCAATTTCACATGTAGACACGATCTTAAAAGACGAACATCTTTCTTCAGAGCCCTGTATGCAAAATTTTGGTTTCTATTTAAGCTAATCTTAGCTAAGTGTCCCTGGTCTGTTTCCTATTCAGAAATCTCTGAATTTGAGTAGGTTATAAATTTGATAAAGTGCTTTTATTTATTTATTCTTTGCTTGGAGGAGAGAGTGACATAAATCCAAGTAAAAATAACATACATAAAACTTTCAAACTGAAATACTAACTTTTAGATGATAAGTGTTATTATTTTTATTAGCAATAAATGTCAAAAGCATTGAAAAGTGGTTGGGAGTGATGAAGTGGTAGAAAAAAGAATATACTGGGGCAGAGACAGGGACAGCCCACTTAAGAAATAGGGAAAACAAATTATAGTGAACCCACCCAAGATACACATCAATTTAGGAAGAAGCTAAAACTGTTTTCATAGTCATCAAATTTCTAATCTAGATGGCTGGCTGCATGTCAAATGCTGATGTGAGCGCTGGGATCCCCTACAAGCAGACTAGAACGCCCCGCCTGGTCCCCCATTCCAAACCACGGGCAGGGTGGCAGTGATCACATATTGGCAACCTAACCCTTTTCTCAACTTTTAGCTGAATTTTCAATTTTTCCCTGAAACTTTATAACATTTTCATAAAGTGAAATTTTGATTCTGGAATCTTATTTTCCACTTTTCTCCTTTTGCAATGTGGAATGTCTGCTTTCCCTGAAAGGTGTTTATGCTAAGTTGTTCCAGAAACTACAACCAGTGAAAGCAGAGACACAGCGTAGTTTGTAGAGAAAAATGGAAGAAAAGCCTCT
>NC_045441.1:16670478-16735950 GCF_002776525.5 Piliocolobus tephrosceles | reverse complement strand
ATGGAGTCTCACTCTGTTACCCAGGCTGGAGTGCAGTGGCACGATCTCAGCTCACTGCAACCTCCGCCACCCAGGTTCAAATGATTCTCCTGCCTCAGCCTCCTGAATAGCTGTGTGCCACCATGTTTGGCTAATTTTTGTATTTTTAGTAGAGATGGGGTTTCACCATGTTGGCCAGGCTGGTCTCGAACTCCTGACCTCAGGTGATCCGCTGGCCTCAGCCTCCCGAAATGTTGGGATTATAGGCATGAGCCACTGTGCCTGGCTGAGCACAGACTTTTCAAAGGGGAATCCAGGTTTCCAATCAGGCGCTGTCTTTAAATTTCCACAATGCATGAAATTCCAAAAAGGGATAAAGGTGATGGGAAAGAAAAAGGGAAGGAGAATGGAAAACAAGCTGACTCTCAGGGTGTCTTTTGTTTTCAAGGGGCCACGAGAGAGTCATTTAATATTTCTAGGTCTCAGTTTCTTCAACGGTAAAATAAAAATGTTTGTCTGTATAATCATGATGGCCCTTTCTTGATCAAAGGGGCATGATTCAATTTTTCTTTTCTCCAAAGACTGAGATGAAAGTTAGTGAGACAATAATGGATATGACCATTGCCTTAAAATTAACTAGAAACCTTCATTCAAAGGAAGACACCAACAGCAAGGAGACTCATTATTTTTTAAAAATATATTTCAATAGTTTTTGGGATACAAGTGGGTATTGTTTACATGAATGAGTTCTTCAGTGGTGATTTCTGAGATTTTGGTGCACCCATCACCTGAGCACCACTGTACACTGAGCAGTGTACACTGTACCCAGTGTAGTCTTTATCCCTCATCCCCCTTCCGCCATTCCCCCGAGTCTTCAAAGTCCATCATCTCATTCTTATGCCTTTACATGCTCATAGCTTAGCTCCCACTCATAAGTGAGAACATACAATATTTGATTTTCCATTCCTGAGTTACTTCACTTAGACTAATGGTTTCCAGGCCGGGCGCAGTGGCTCACGCCTGTAATCCCACCAGTTTGGGAGGCTGAGGTGGGTGGATCATCAGAGGTCAGGAGTTCGGGACCAGCCTAACCAATAAGGTGAAAAAAATCTCATCTCTACTAAAAATGCAAACATTAGCTGGGCCTGGTGGCGTGTGCCTATAGTCCCAGTTACTTGGGAGGCTGAGACGGGAGAATCACTTGAACTCAGGAGGTGGAGGTTGCAGTGAGCTGAGACGGTGCCACTTCACTCCAGCCTGGGTGATAGAGCGAGACTCCATCTAAAAAAAAAAAAAAAAAGATTAATGGTTTCCAATGCCATCCAAGTTGCTGCAAATGGCTTTATTGTTTCCAACGCCATCCAAGTTGCTGCAAATGCTATTATATTTCATTTGTTTTTATGGCTGAGTAGTATTCCATGGTTTATATTTACCACATTTTCTCTATCCACTCACTGGTTGATGGGCATTTAGATTGGTTCCATATTTTTGCAATTGCGAATTGTGCTGCTACAAACGTGTGAAAGTGTTTTTCATATAATGACTTCTTTAAGAGGCCCACTTTGATTAACTGAGGACTCAAACCAAAGTCTGTTAAGTTCTATTAGAGCCTTTTACATTACAGCAAGTGCCAAGACATAATTTGTTCTCAGAATACATATAAGATGCTCAAAATGGAATGATATCCATACCCTTTATAATTTGTTATTTAGATATTTAAAATTTTACAAACGTGACCTTTTGGGTAATTATATACTGCTCAACGTTGTATCATAATATTTAAATCTGAAATTTCATATGAAATTTCATCCTCAAGAGCATATTAATCTTCTTGCGTACTTAAAACATTTTATTTTTAAATATGAGAAACTGTGGGGATTTTTTTCCCCTGAATTAAACCAGATGAAAATGTATTTTACGTCTCCCTTTGGAATTATGTTCTGTCTTATCAACACATGCTTTCCCATAATGTACCTGTCTCTCAGTAGGTTCTAAGCTTGGTTCTGCCACTATTAGGTGCGCTTATATGCATTGCTTATACTCTATGGGCTTGCATTTCATTATTTGAAGAAGGTAGTTCTCAGGTAGGTAGAAATCTACCTTAGATAGGTAGATTTCTTCCTGGCATTCGATGATTATATTAGTCTATTTTCACGCTGCTGATAAAGACATGCCCAAGACTGGGTAAGTTTTAAAGAAAAAGAGGTTTCATGGGTTCAGAGTTCCACATGGTGGAGGAGGCCTCACAATCATGGCGGAAGGTGAAAGGCACGTCTTCCATGGCAGGAGGCAAGACAGAGAATGAGACAAGTGAAAGAGGTTTCTCCTCATAAAACCATGAGATTGGCCTGGCACGGTGGCTCATGCCTGTAATCTCAGCACTTTGGGAGACTGAGGTGGGTGGATCACCTGAGGTCAGGAGTTCATGACCAGACTGACCAACATGGTGAAACCCCAACTCTACTAAAAATGCAAAAATTAGCCAGGTGTGGTGGTGCATGCCTGTAATCCCAACTACTTGGGAGGCTGAGGCAGGAGAATTGCTTGAACTGGGGAGGCAGAGGTTGCAGTGATCTGAGATTGTGCCATTGCACTCCCGCCTGGGCAATAAGAGAGAAACTCTGTCTCAAAAAAACAAAACAAAACAAAACAAAACAAAACAGAAAACAAAACAAAAAACCCCATCAGATCTCGTGAGACTTATTCACTATCATGAGAACAGCATGGAAAAGACCCACCCCATGATTCCATTATCTCTCACCGGCTCCCTCCCACAACATGTGGGAATTATGGGAGCTACAGTTCAAGATGAGATTTGGGTGGGGACACAGTCAAACCATATCAATGATCATACCAGAAGCAGGTATTTTTCAGTTTCCTTGGGTAAAGATGAAGAAAGAACAAAAAACGTTGATAGTTAATCCAGAATGCTAGTGACTCCAATCTTTCACAAAGGAAAGCAAACACAATGACTACAGGTACAATGATCAAAATATTTTCTGACAACTTTAACAGGTGACACAGGCTGACACTCATCTCGGGGTGAGAGTTTTGTGCCTCAGGCAATACTATTGTTCTCAGATGGTGCAATGTGAAGAGCTTTACTAGTACAGTTGTTTTGACATAGCGTACTAACGTGTTATTGAATTCCTGACACAGGCATTTCCCATGAAATGCTAAACTCAAATCCTCTTTAAAAAATAATTCCAGATTGATTCCATGTATGGGGCATGCTGGAGAGTGTACATAAACATTGTCACCATGTGCCTTTGGTACAGGGGACAAAATGTTCAGCTGCATTCTATCAGACAAACCACTGTTCTAAACATAATATAGAACAATGCCATTTTCTTGAAACAGAAAATCACCATTGGCTTCTCAGCGTGGTGGTGAAGACACTATATTTTTAGGTCACTTCTACATCATTACTGCAACCTAGTTTTCATTATTCAATGCACCAAATTAGTGTATATTTTACTGTGTGCAAGTTACGATCTGCAAGAGCAATTTGTAGTTGGGTTTCCATTTGTCAAAATCCCCGCACAGTCACCAACCTTCTTTCTTAATTTACCAGGGCCTCTGCTTTGGATGTTGCCAATGCAATGCTTTCTTATGAGAAAAAGCTGCTTAAAATAAGGTCAGACAACTACTTAATGTGCCTGAATGGAAGTATGAAAATTAAGAGTACATCAGCCTGGGCAACAGCAAGACCCCATTTCCAGAAAAATTTTAAAACTTAGCCGGGTGTGTTGTCATGCACCTGTCGTCCCAGCTACTTGAGAGATGGGGGTGGGAGGATCACTTGAACCTGGGAGGTTGAGGCTGCAATGAGCTATAATTGAGCCACTGCACTCCAGCCTGAGTGACACAGTGAGGCCCTGTTTTAGAAAAACAAAATCCAGTCTGGGTGCAGTGGCTCACGCCTGTAATCCCAGCACTTTCAGAGGCTGAGGCGGGTGGATCACAAGGTCAGGAGTTCGGGACTAGCCTGGCTAACACAGTGAAACCCCGTCTTTACTAAAAATACAAAAAATTAGTTGGGTGTGGTGGCGGGCGCCTGTAGTCCCAGTTACTCGGGAGGCTGAGGCAGGAGAATGGCGTGAAACCGGGAGGCAGAGCTTGCAGTGAGCTGAGATAGCGCCACTGCACTCCAGCCCGGGCGACAGAGCTAGACTCCGTCAACAAAACAAAACAATAACAATAACAACAAAACACAAAAATTAGTCGGGCACGGTGACGTGCAACTGTAATCCTCAGGAGGCTGAGGCAGGAGAATTGCTTGAACCCAGGAGGTGGAGGTTGCAGTAAGCCAAGACCGTGCCTGAATGGAAGTATGAAAATTAAGAATACCTCAGAACTCCAGCCTGGGCGACAGAGCAAGACTCTGCCTCAAAAACAAACGAACAAACAAAACCGCAACAAAATCCATTATCTGATTCCAGTTATCATTTTCCACTAGAAAAGCAAAAATGTTCAGACTTGACTTTGAATCTGTCTTCTCCTTCCCCTCCCCCTCTCCCTCCCTCTCCTTCCCCTTCCTTTTCCCTTTCCCCTTCCCTTTCCCCTTCCTCCTTGTCCTCCTCCTCTCCTCCTCCTCCTCTCCTCCTCCTCCTCTCCTCCTCCTCCTTCTTCTTTTTCTTCTTCTTCTTCTTCCTCTTCTTCTTTTTCCTCTTCTTTTCTCCTTCTTCTTCATTTGTTTAAGAGATAGGGTCTCAGTCTGTCACCCAGCAGGTTGGAATACAGTGGCATGATCATGGCTCACTGTAGCCTCAAACTCTTGGGCTCAAGCCATCCTCCCACCTCCACCTCCCAAGTAGCTGAGACTACAGGCACATACTATTGCACACAGCTAATTAAGTTTTTTTTTGTGTGTGTAGATGGAGTTCCACTTTTTTGCCCCGGACAGGTCTTGAACTCATGGGCTCAAGTGATCCTCTAGCCTCAGCCTCCCAAAGCTCTGGGATTACAGGTGTGAGCCACTGGGCTCAGCCTGATAATGAAATTTTTGGAGGAAAAAAATAGGAAAAGAGAAGATGATATTTCATTTGTGGCTAAGAATCTTTGACAACTGTCTTCTGTTTCCTCACTGCAGAGGAACCAGTCATCGCTCACATGCCACTCAACTCACGCCTGTCTCCTCCGAAGCATCACTGGTAGGTGGAGAGGAAAGACTGCAAATTTCAGAGTCATCTGGGCTTCAACTTCCGGCTCACTCACACCCTGACCCCATGACCCTGGTTATGTTAACATTTCCCAGCCTTGTTTTCTTTACTTTTCAAAAACTGGGGATAAACCTTCCAATTCTGCAGCATAATGTCAAGAATCCATGATATCACGCATGTAAAAGTGATTGTGCTGTACTTTGCACATGGTAGGTGTACAATAAGCATTACTTCTCCTAAATGTCTGTAACTGTATATATTAAAGACGTTAGATATTACTTGGTCTTAGAAGTCTGTCTTTTTGTATGTGAATATTGGGTTGCCCATTCCCAGCCTGCTGTTTGAAAGAGAGAAAAGAACCCCTGGCAGAGTACTAAGGGCTTTTGCAAATGTGTGGATTCTGTTCACCTTCTTATCTTCCAGATACCAGATCCTGTATGCTTTTCAGCATCTGCCTCCCCTTAGTTGATCTGGGATCTGTCTCCTTGCCTGCCTACAACTGTTGAACTTGTTGCATCTCTCTGAACTCCTGACTAGCTCATTTTTCTTCCAGCCTGGGCTTTAGCATTACTCCAACACTGTCTAGTTATTTCTGGGATTGTAGTAGCCAATATTTATTTAATGCTTGCCAGATGTTAGGTATTGTGCTAAGGGCATGATTTCACTTAGTCTCACTTAGCATGATCTTCAGGTAGGAGGTGGGACACAACTCGAGAGGTGGGGCTTGGACACTGGACCAAATGGAGGAGTAGGTAAAACAGAGACAGGATGGAAGCGGCTTCCCATAAGACACGCCCATCAGGGTGCCATGTCAGTTTACTGTTGCCATGGCAACACCCAGGCATTACTGCCCCTTTCCATGGTAATGAAAGACCCAAAAGACCCAAAAGCTACCACCTATTTCCGAGTGTTTTCCTAGTGTCTGCATCAACTGCCCTTTAATCTTCATGTAATTTCTTGCATTAATCTCACAACAACCCAAATGAGGAAGATGCTTTTATGATCTACATCTGACAGTCAGGTACCTGAGGTTTGAAGAGGTTGAGAAACTTGGACTGATAAGTGACAGAACTAGAATTTGAATCCAGGAATATAAGGCTTCAAAACCAGTGCGTAGCCATTGTGCCAAAACACTCATTCAGTACTACCTGGTCTGGAGACTTGGAGGGGACAGTTGTTATGGGCACTGAGGGCTTGGACTCTTCATCTGAGAGCGGGGAACATTGGCAAGAGAAGCCACTCAGCTGAAACATTTAGTGGCTAATAACAGGTTGCAATTAAGTCTATATTCTCTTGTGATCATCTGAGGGAACATTTGGAAATGAGAGATCTTTCCAGTGAGCAGTCTGGATTATGTAGGTGTTCATGTTTGATACTCATAATGCCTCTGCTTGTCATTCTAGATGGATGAGGAGAAAATATCTCTAAGTGTCTTCAAAACACTCATGAGGGATTGGAAGAGACTGGGTGACTCTTCAGCCTCTCAAAGTATAGGTCTCTGGCACTTGCTAGAGCTTCTAATTCAATAGATGTGTCCATCTTTTTAGGGCAAGAATGTAATGTGATTTCAGCCTTTGTGAAGACACCATTTACTGGCAGGATGGTGACAAAGTGGAGATTCCCTTCTATTCGGGCCCTCAGCATGGTGACATCGCTTCTCTCTGCCTTAAGTTGTATGGACCTGTAGGTGGGGGAACACTTTTTTTTTTTTTTTTTTAGACAAAGTTTCATTCTGTCACCCAGGCTGGAGTGCAGTGGCGCAGTCTTGACTCACTGCAACCTCTGCCTCCCATGTTCAAGTGTTTCTCCTACCTTGGGGTGGTAGAATTTGACTCTTAGTTTAGAAATAACTCAGGAAGGCAGTCAGCTGGAAGGAAAGAAGGAAAGAAGAGAAGGAAGGAAGGGAGGGAGGGAGGGAGGGAGGGAGGAAGGAAGGAAGGAAGGAAGGAAATGAGGAAGGAAGAAAGGGCCTAACATTTCTGTAGCTAGAGTGCGCCTATAGCTACCCTGCACCTTGACTACCAAGGCAAAACGCAAGAATGCCCCAGCTTACTGGGCAGTTTTGAAATTGCCAGAGGGGTGCTCAATTTCGAATTGGACAAGGCTGGGTTTTAATTCCCATTCTTCTTTTAAAAAAATAGAGACAGAGTTCTGCTATGTTGGCTAGGCTGGTCTTGAACTCCTGGGCTCAAGCGATCCTCCTGCCTCAGCCTCCCTAGTAGCTGGAGCTACAGGTGCATATGCCACTGCACCCAGCTTGCATTTCCACTATGATAATTTTTAGAAATGTAATTTTTAAAATTTAATTTAATTTTTATTTATTTACTTATTTATATTTATTTGAGATAGGGTCTCACTCTGTCACTCAGGCTGGAGTGCAGTGGGTCAATCGTGGCTCACTGCAACCTCCACCCTCTGGGTTCAAGCAATTCTCCTGCCTCGGCCTCCTGGGTAGCTGGGACGACAAGCTCATGCCATCACATCTGGCCTATTTTTTCTTTTTTTTTGAGATGGAGTCTCATTCTGTCACCCAGGGTGGAGTGCAGTGGGGCGGTCTTGGCTCACTGCAACCTCCATCCTCTGGGTTCAAGCAATTCTCCTGCCTCAGCCTCCCGAGTAGCTGGGATCACAGGCATGCACTAACACACATGGCGAATTTTTGTATTTTTAGTAGAGACAGGGTTTTGCCAGGTTGGCCGGGGTGTTCTCAAGCTCCTGACCTCAAGTGATCTGCCCCCTCAGCCTCCCAAAGTGCTGGGATTACAAGTGTGAGCCACCGTGCCTGGCCTTTTGTTGTTGTTGTTGTTAGAGAGAGAGCGTCTTGCAGTGTTGCTCAGGCAGGTCTTGAGCTCCGGGGTTCAAGCAATCACTCACTTTGGCCTCCCAAAGTGTTGGGATTAGAAGTGTGAGCCACTGCACCAGGCCAGGAATGCGATTTTTGACAATGTAGTTATCCTGTTTGAGTTTCCTCAACTTTAAATGGAAGTAATTAAAAACTGGCCCAAACTTCTTTGCTACTTCTTCCATCGAAAGGTGGGAGTCTATGTGTTCTTTTTCTAGAATCTGGGTGGGTCTCTTAGATATTCCAGTCAATGGAACATGGCAGACGTGAGGCTGAGTGGCTACTGGGGCTAGGCCATACAGCCACCCAGCCTTTTCCTAGTATCTTGAGATATTTATTCTGGGTGGAGACACCACTTTGTAAGACGAAATGAAGTGATTACCCTGAAGAGGCCATGTCTTCAAGACACCGTTGAGCAACCAGCAGACAGCGGCATCCAGTGTCTACCATCTGTGAACCACCTAGAGCTTCTGGTGCAGCTGAGCCCCCAGATGACCACAGCACAGCTGACACCCGATCCCTACTGTGTGAGAGGCTCCAGATAAGAATGGGCCAGCTAGGCCGGGCGCGGTGGCTCATGCCTATAATCCCAGCACTTTTGAAGGCTGAGTTGGGTGGATTGCTTGAGGTCAGGAGTTCAAGACCAGCCTGGTCAACATGGTGAAACCCCATGTCTACTAAAGATACAAAAATTAGCCAGGCATGGTGGTGCACGCCTGTAATCTCAGCTACTTGGGAGGCTGAGGCAGGAGAACTGCTTGAACCTGGGAAGTGGAGGTTGCAGCGAGCAGAGATCTCGCCACTGTACTCCAGCCTGGGTGACAGAATGAGACTCCATCTCAAAAAAAAAAAGAAAAGAAAAAAAGAAAATGTGGGTGAGGGAGGGAATATTGGTCATCTTCAGCACACCAAGGATTTAGGACAGTGGGGAAGAGGGGTCCTGGAGGCTCCTCTGCCCAGGTAATGACCTCCAGCCAGAGCTGGTGCTGACAAAAGCTTTGCCAAATAGAGCAGGCCAATCTGATGTTTCAAGTACCTCTGGATCCCTGGGGTCATGGGCTCTTCCTCCCCTGCCTCCAATCAAGCCTGCTCCAAACCAGCCTTCTGCCTTTTCCAGGGAGGATGTTCCATCCTGTCTTATCCAAAGGATTCAAACTTCAGCAGAGACTTATAATTTAGACATGTATTTATTTGTTTATTGAGAGGGTCTCACTCTGTTGCCCAGGCTGGAGTGCAGTGGCATGATCATGGTTCACTGCAGCCTTGAACTCCCAGGTTCAAGTGATCCTCCTTCCTTGGCCTCTTGAGTAGCTTGGACTACAGGCATGTGCCACCAAGCCCAGGTCATTAAAAAAAATTATTTGTAGGCCGGGCGCAGTGGCTCACACCTGTAATCCCAGCACTTTGAGAGGCTGAGGTGGGCGGATCACGAGGTCGGGAGATTGAGACCATCCTGGCTAACACGGTGAAACCCCGTCTCTACTAAAAATACAAAAATTAGCCTAGCGTGGTGGTGCATGTCTGTAGCCCCAGCTACTTGGGAGGCTGAGGCAGGAGAATTGCTTGGACCCAGAGGATGGAGGTTGCAGTGAGCCAAGATTGTGCCACTGCACTCCAGCCTGGGCAACAGAGCAAGACTCCATCTCAAAAAAAAAAAAATTATTTGTAGAGATGGGATCTCACTATGTTCCTCAGGCTGATCTTGACTTACTGGCCTCAAGCAATCCTCCTCCTAAAGTGTTGGGATTACAGGCATGAGCCACTGCACCCAGCAATTTAGATATTTAGAAAAAGACAATGACTTTTCTTTTCTTTCTTTCTTGCTTTTTTTTGGACAGAATCTTGCTCTGTCACCCAGGTTGGAGTACAGTAGTGCAGTGGCGTGACCTTGGCTCATTACAGCCTCAGCCTCCCGGGTTTAAGCAACTCTGCCTCAGCCTCCCAAGTAGCTGGGATTACAGGTGCCCACCACCATGCTCTGCTAAGTTTTTGTATTTTTAGTAGAGACAGGATTTCACCATGTTGACCAGGCTGCTTTTGAACTTCTGACCTCAAGTGATCTGCTGCCTCAGCCTCCCAAAGTACTAGGATTACAGGCATGAGCCACTGTGTCTAGCTGACAATGACTTTTCAATGTTGAGATGGAAATCACTAGTAGATTGGAAGGAAGATGTATTCCTGCCTTTATGAGCTCCAGACCAGGCCCATCTCTGCCCACACACCCAATTACATTAATGTGTTAGCATTTGCATGACTGGTAAGTTTTCCTGTGCTCTCCTTCCCTGCAGACTGGGCCATCTTCTGGAAGGGGTTACCATTCTCCTTGGTTCTCTTGACCTCACTGTGCCACAGGCAGTGAGAAGGGCTGCAGACTGTGCTCCTTTTATCTTTTTTTTCTTCTAGAGACAGGGTCTTGCTTTGTTGCCCAGGCTGGAGTGCAGCGGCATGATCATAGCTCATGCAGCCTCAAATTCCTGGCCTCAAGCAATCCTCCCACATTGGCCTCCCAAAGTGCTAGGATTTGTGATCCTTTTAAGCTGATGACACATGGTGTTGGACTCAGCTCCCCCCGCGAGTGGTTGGAAATAAGAGACCCAATAAAGCCAGACATTTGGGTGTCGGTGTTTGTGTTTGGGAGAGGAGGAAGTTTATTTGGAGACTTGAGAAGGAGGCTCTGTTCTTTACACAACAACAGAGGGAAGTTTAGCCTTCGCGTGGGCAGCTTCCATGAGGGAGCAGATGGGGCTCTCAAGGCACAGGAATGTTTCCAGATGCCATGTGTGCTGTCGAAAGGCAAAGGCCAAGTTCTGCAAGGAGCTGTAGGCAACAAGGTTACCCCTGGGCCTTGAGAGCGAAGATCACTCCTGAGAAGGCACTGAGCCCCTCTCTAACCCCCTCTGCCCAGGACCACCCACAACCAACACTGCCAACAAAAACTAATCAGGAAGAACTGGTATCTCAGGAGGACAGCAGGCGGGAAGCACAGGAGAGAAGGCAAATCAGGCTTCTTTATGCTGTGTCCCAGCACCAGGGTGGAAGCGCATTGGCTGAGGGTGGTAACAGATTCGATGTGGCCTGAGCGAATCACCTTCGTCTTCCTTATAAGACTCTGCTTTGCATTGGCCAAGCATAGACCCTAATCTTCCTTCCCTCGGGGTAGCTCTGGAAGAGGCTGCTGATGGCTAAGTCATCTGTGTGCTCAGATTGACCTTTTTCTGCCCACTTTTGGGCTATCTTTAGTTTCATGTTATGTCAAGTTCTTGTGTTAGTTTCAAGTTCTTAAGGTACTAAGGACTCCCAGGTGCGGTTTCCTGTCTAGCATTGGAGCAGCCACAATCCCATAATAATCCTTTGATGGTCTGGGGTGGTAGGTAGAAGGGGTGACGAAAGACTGTGCCTGAGAGTTTGACTCAAGTATCTCTCTCTCTCTCCACCTGCCAGGAGCAATTGCCTGGTAGGCGGAAAGAGAGAAATAATGGTATTCTCTATACATCCTTTAGTTACCTTCCTTGGCTAGACATGCGTGTGCGTGTGTGTGTGTGTGTGTGCATGTGTGTATGTGTCTGTCTGTACTAAGTCTGTCTCTCATCATGGTATTACAGAATTCATGGAGAATATGGTAATGGGTGTTTTCCTTTATAAAATGAATCTCAAAAGTTTAGGAATGTTAACAAAAAATGAAAGAAGTTAGGCATGTGGCTATGATATGAAGCGGGCTCTGGAATCCATCTGACTGGTTTGAATCCCAACTCGAATCCACTTTCCAGCTGTGTGATTTTTGTTTGGTTATTGAACTTCCCTGAGCCCCAGATTTCTCATTTCAAAGATCAGGCAAGTCATTATTTTTACATTATGGGGCTATGATGAGGCTTACATGAGTTGATCCATGAAAGTTTGGCCAGCCAGGCATGGTGGCTTATGCCTGTAATCCCAGCACTTTGGGAGGCCAAAGCAGGCAGATGACCTGAGGTCACGAGTTCAAGACCAGCTTGATCAACATGGCGAAACCCCATCTCTACTAAAAAATACAAAAATTAGTCAGGCGTGGTGGCAGGCACTTGTAATCCCAGCTACTCAGGAGCCTGAGGCAGGAGAATCTCTTAAACCTGGGAGGCGGAGGTGGCAGTGAGCCGAGATCATGCCACTGCACTCTAGCCTGGGCAACAGAGTAAAACTCTGCCTCAAAAAAAAAAAAAAAAAAAAAGAAAGAAAAGAAAAAAGACTTTGGCCCAGTGCCTATTTATTGTAAAAGATTTTATTTACTAATTTGAGACAAGGTCTTGCTCTGTCACCCAGGCTGGAGTACAGTGGCGTGATCATAGCTCACTGTGGCCTTGGCCTCCCAAAGTGCTGGGATTACAGGTGTGAACCGCTACACCTGGCCTATTGTAAAGGATTTATAAATGTAAGTTACTACTATGATTAATCAAAATCTCTAACAACCTTTCAGTATGTCATTATAGATGGGCATCATGTCTTTACCTAAATCTTTGCTGAACTCATGCATACTTGTAGCTTCACCGTCCTTTGGCGAAAATGCCCCTCCAGGTGGGTGTTCTTGGGCAACTGGAAGCCACTGCTCCACATGTCTGGCTGAACGTCTCTGGCCTGGTGGTTTGAGTGCCTGTCCTTCTTTCTTGGCCTCACTGTGGGTAGGGGCTGCTGGCAAATGTTACTAGAGCTCTCCTTTTCTAAAGGCTTAAAACCACTTCCCTCCACCATGAATGTGTTTCCCTCCATGATTTCAATACATTCATTATCTAATTGCAAAAGCCACTCAGGGCTGGGTGAGGTGGCTGACGCCTATAATCCCAGCACTTTGGGGTGCAAAGGTGGGAGGACTGCTTGATTCCAGGAGTTTGAGACCAGCCTGGGAAACGTGGTGAAACCCCATCTCTACACAACACAGAAATTAGCTGGGCATGGTGGCATGTGCCTGTACTCTTAGCTACTTGGGAGGCTGAGGAAGGAGGATCGCCTGAGACCTGGAGGTTGAGGCTGCAGTGAGCTATGATTGCACCACTGCACTGCAGCCTGGGTGACAGAATAAGACCCTGTGATGTGGTTTGGTTGTGTTCCCACCCAAATCTCATCTTGAACTGTAGCACCCATAATTCCCACGTGTTGTGGGAAGGACCCAGTGGGAGATAATTGAATCATTGAGGGAGTTTCCCCCATACCATTCTCCTGGTAGTGAATAGGTCTCTTGAGATGCGATGGTTATATAAGGGGAAAATCCGTTTTGCTTGGTTCTCATTTTCTCTTGTCTGCCACCATGTAAGACGTGCCTTTCACCTTCTGCCATGATTGTGAGGCCTCTCCAGCCCCATGGAACTGTGAGTCCATTAATCCTCTTTCTTTATAAATTACCCAGTCTCAGCTATGTCTATATCAGCAGTGTGAAAACGGACTAATATACCCTGTCTCAAAAAAAAAAAAAAAAAAAGCAAGCAAGCAAGCAAGAAAAGAAACAAAGAAAGAAAGAAAAAATTACTTAAATGGCAAGAGAAGTTGTGGGAGAGAATGTGTGGGGTGTAGCGTGTGAATGTGTGTGAGACTGTGCACTTGAGTGTGTTTATGGCTGCGTGCACCCTCACAGAGTGAGGTGAAGGAAAATAAAGGGCGTAAATCCCATCCTGCTATTCCTGGAACATCTTCGGAGTTTGAGTCTAAAGATTAGAGTTGAACTCTGACAGTTCATTCATTATTTAATCCTTTAATTGATGACCATGGCAGAAAGATGACAGCAGCACATCTTTGGCAGGGAGGCAAATTCCATCTATTTGTTTATTACTGTTGGACAATTTATCTGGTGGAGAGCGAGTGATGGGAGGCCACCATGCGTCATGGTTCAGAATGTTGTTATAAATAACAATTAATCCACTTAGAGATCTGGCTCCATTCAACCTGGAGAATCCCACTAGATATAAAAGATTCTGGAGGAGAAGGTTGAGGAAGAGAGTTTTCCATTTTCTCAGTTCACTCTCACTGTCTGGTCAACCTGGAAGTGCCTGACGTTTTCCAAGATGATGAATATTCAGGCAGTATTGGTACCATTTCTTAACCTCTATTGTTTTATGGCCAGCATTCCTTCTTGGCAGTCAATCACATATTACTTTGGAATGTTTCTTGAATTGCTATGTTAAGCTATTAAAATTTCCATTATTCATTTATTATCTCTCTCTCTCTCTCTGTGTGTGTGTGTGTGTGTGTATATATATATATATATATATATATATATATATATATATTTTTTTTTTTTTTTTTTTTTTTTTTTTGAGACAGAGTCGCACTCTGTTGCCTAGGCTGGAGTGCAGTGGCACAATCTTGGCTCACTGTAGCCTCTGCCTCCTGGGTTCAAGTGCTTCTCCTGCCTCACCCTCCTGAGTAGCAGGGATTACAGGCACTTGCTACCACGCCTGGCTAGTTTTTGTATTTTTAGTAGAGACGGGGTTTCACTATGTTGGCCAGGCTGGTCTTGATCTGCTGACCTCGCGATCTGCCCACCTTGGCCTCCCAAAGTGCTGGGATTACAGGTGTGAGCCACCATGCCCCACTAAAGTCTTCTTTCCCTTACTGTTTGGGCTCTGACACTGTCACATATATTCTTAGGCCAGAAGTATGTTTTTTGGTCATTTTTCATTTCTTATCTCAATATAAAATGCTATACTTTCCCTTTTCTAGTAGCATATCACATAAATCTTCATCACACCATCTCATAGGTGGAGGGAGAGTAACTTGTTGAAACCAGAGCCTTCCAGGCAGGTCATGGTTTTGTTAAGATTTCAAGGGTTAATCTCTGGAGTGACCCCAAATTGCTTCCCCAAAGGTACCATTAGCCGAGGCTCTCTAGGACTTTCCAGCCTTTTCTGCTGCAGTTGTAACTGATAAGTGGCTGCTTTGTCATGTGAATAGCAAGATAAAACAGGCACTCAGGTTTAGCACTGCATGTAAAATAGGAATCACTTGAATGTCATGGCCATTGTCATCAAATCGATGTGAGTCCATCTCTGTAAAGCCTTTCCATTACTAAAACAAAAGGAAAAAAATCCATGAGCTTTCCAGTGTTTATTTATTCAAGGAGCCTTGAAGTACAAGTGGCAGCATTCAGAGCGCTGAAGATAGTGCTTCTGTGCTGAATGATTTCATTGTTTTGGGGTTACACTTCTGCAGTGAATGGGAACCTCTGAAGATATGAAATGCGTAAATAAACCTCCGTGCAAAATTAATTTCAGCTGCGCATCACCTACCTGCAGGTTCAAACTGTCTTTATATTTTGCTCCTTGTGTTTTAAAGCTGCAAATAACAGTTAGTGACTCACTCCTGCTTTGCAAATGATTTTGGTGTCATAAATAGCACCTCTTTCAAATTTGTAACTACTCAGGTTCTCCAGCCTTTATCCGATTTGGATCATCTCTTGAAGCATGAGAAGGCCGATGTGTCCCCTAAAACCAGGAAGTTAAAACAAACCAAACAACACTTCTTTTTTATTGCAAAAATAATGCAGGTTCATTTTAGAAAAATTGGAGAGTACAGTTTTATTGTGCCTCACTTTATTGTGCTTTGCAGATATTATGTTTTTCTTACAAATTGAGGGTTTGTGGTAACTTTACGTCGAGCAAGTCTCTCTCTGCCATTTTTCCAACAGCATGCACTGACTTCGTGTCTCTGTGATATATGTTGGGTATTTTCACGATATTTCAAACTTTTCCGTTATTATTATGTGATTATAAGCTGTGATAGGTGATTTTTGGTGTTAATTGTTGTATTTGTTTTGGGGCACCGTAAACCACTCCCATATAAGACAGCAAACTTAATCGATAAATGTTGTGTGTTTATCGGCCATTCCCACTCTCTCTACCTCTCCTCTGCCCCCCAGCCCCTGAGACACAGCAATATTGAAATTAGGCCAATTAATAATTCTAAGAGTCCATGTGAAAGGAAGAGCCCTCAGTCTTTCACTTTATTCTTTTCAGTGTAAATTACATTAATTTCTTCTTAACTTTTATTTAAGCTTAGAGGTACATGTGCATGTTTGTTACACAAGTCAACTTGTGTCACGGGGGTTTGCTGTACAGATCATTTCATCACCCAGGTATTAAGCCTAGTACACATTAGTTGTTTTTCCAGATCCTCTGCCTCCTCCCACCCTCCTTCCTCAGAAAGGCCCCAGTGTGTGTTGTTCCCCTCTATGTGTCCCTGTGTTCTCATCATTTAGTGCCCACTTCTAAGTGAGAACATGTGGTATTTGGTTTTCTGTTCCTGCATTAGTTTGCTAAGGATAATGACCTTCAGCTCCATCCATGCTCCTGCGTAGACATGATCTCATTCTTTTTTAACGGCTGTGTAGTATTCTATGGCGTATATGTACCATATTTTCTTTATCCAGTCTATCGTTGATGGGCATTTAGGTTGATTCCATGACTTTGCTATTGCGAATAGTGCTGCAGTGAACATATGTGTGCATGCATGTGTCTTTATTAAATTTTCTTTTAAGACACGGTCTCTCTCTGCCACCCAGGTCGGAGTGCAATGGCACTATTACAGCTCACTGCAGTCTCGATCTCCTGGGCTCAAGTGATACTCTGACCTCAGCCTCCTGAGTAGCTGGGACTATAGGTGCATACCACCATGCCTGGCTAATTTTTAAATTTTTTGTAGAGAAGGGGTCTCCTGGCCTCAAGCAATTCTTCTGCCTTGGCCTCATAAAGTGCTGGGACAGAGTGTCAGGCCAGGTTAAATCCAAAGCTAGAAATGATTAAGCTTAGTGATGAAGGCATGTCAAAAGCTGAGACTGGCCAAAAGCTAGGCCCCTTGCACCAAACAGCCAAGTTGTGAATGCAAGGGAAAAATTCTTGAAGGAAATTAAAAGTGCTACTTCAGTGAACACAGAAATGATAAGAAAGCAAAGCAGCCCTATTGCGATACGGAGACCGTTTTACTGGGCTGGATAGACTAGCCACAGCATTCCCTTATATCAAAGCCTAATTTAAAGGAAGCCTCTTAACACTGAGGCAAAACCCTCTACCAGCAAAAAGGTTACGACTTGCTAAAGATTTAGACGATTGTTAGCATTTTTTAGCAATAAAGTATTTCCAAATTAAGGTATGCATGTGTTTTTTTAGACACGATGCTATTGCACACTAAATAGACTGGAGTATAGTGTAAACATAATGTTTGCGTGCACTAGGAAATGAAAAAATTTGTATAATTTGCTTTAGTGCCATGGTCTGTAACTGAACCTACAATCTCTCCCAGGTATGTCTGTACTGACAAGCAAAAACAGAAAATAAAAGCCATCTGTAATGCAGCACCCAGAGATTACCACTGCCAAAATTTTGGTAAATATTTTTTGTTTGTTTGTTTGTATGAGAGGGAGTCTCTCTCTGTCACATAGACTGCAGCGCAGTGGTGCAATCTTGGCTCACTGCAACCTCCGCCTCCCAGGTTCAACCGATTCTCAGCCTCAGCCTCCTGAGTACTGGGATTACAGGTGCGCACCACCACGCCTGACTAATTTTTGTAATTTTTTTTTTTTTTTTGAGACAGAGTTTTGCTCTTGTCACTCAGGCTAGAGTGCAATGGCATGATCTTGGCTCACTGCAACCTCTGCCTCCTGGGTTCAAGCAATTTGCCTGCTTCAGCCTCCCGAGTAGCTGGGATTACAGGCGCCTACCACCATGCTTGGCTAATTTTTTTATTTTTAGTAGAGACAGGGTTTCACCATGTTGACTAGGCTGGTCTCGAACTCCTGACCTTGTGATCTGCCCACCTCGGCCTCCCAAAGTGCTGGTAATTTTTGTATTTTAGTAGAGATGGTGTTTCACCTTGTTTGCCAGGATTGGTCTTGAACTCCTGACCTCAAGTGATCTGCCCACCTTGGCCTCCCAAAGTGCTAGGATTACTGGCATGAGTCACCACACCCGGTGTAAATATGTTTTAAAAATCTCTCTGCCTTTGTTTCTGTTTCTCCCGACTCTAGACCCTTCTATATCTATATATAAATTCACCCTTGCACATGATGTATCTTATCAGTAATTATGGCTCCTGCGCACTCCGATCCATAGTTTGGATTTCTTAAAATATTTATTTTATATCATCAATTATTCTGTAGTGTCAACTTTAATGACTGCCTCCTCCCTTTTAATGTTCTTTATGCAATAATGTTTAATTATATTTCTTTTAACAAAGGTATAGCTATAGTAAAACCTTGTCTAATCAAGCCAGAGAAATGCAGACATCATAGTAAGTTGACCAAGTTGGGCTGAGGATTCTATGTGTATTATCCCATGAAGACAGGTTTTGTTGAGCAAAGATGAGTGTTGGTGCCAGCGATGTGAAATTGATCTGAAACCAACTGCGTTTTTTCTAAGTGGTTTAGCAGCAGTCACTTTGTCTCTCTTTCTCTCTAACTTGAGGACAAATATAACTTCCTTCACTCCTGTTTACTTCCAATACACCTAACAGAAACTAGTCAATACTTATTGATTGTGGGGCCATTTGTAGGCAATAATAAATTGGTAATACAACTTACTGCATTATACATGAAGTGTTCTGAGTTTTCCAGTAAAAGGGGCTTTCTGGCTGGGCGTGGTGGCTCATGCCTGTAATCCTGGCACTTTGGGAGGCCGAGGTGGGTGAATCACAAGGTCAAGAGATCGAGACCATCCTGGCCAACATGGTGAAACCTGGTCTCTACTAAAAATACAAAAATTAGCTGGGTGTGGTGGTGCGCACCTGTAGTCCCAGCTACTTGGGAGGCTGAGGCGGGAGAATTGGTTGAACCCAGGAGGTGGAGGTTGCAGTGAGCCAAGATTGTGCCACTGCACTCCAGCCTGGTGACAGAGTGACACTCCGTCTCAGAAAAAAAAAAAAAAGAAAAAAGAAAAAAAAGGGGGACTTTCTTGGCTGCTAAACCCTTTCTCCTGTTGTCATGCATTGAACATCTATTTGATGTCTGGAGCTCTGGCAGCCATATTTTTATCTTGAGCTGGAACAGAATAAAAGGAGTTTCAATCTCTCTGATGGCATTATGGAGCAACTAAGCTGACAGCAGCAACTTTCCATCCCTGGATTTGTTATATGAAAATAATAACCTCCAATTGTTTATGTCACTATTAGTCACTTACTCTGTTTCTTGAAGCTGAATATATTCCTAAAGAACACACTAGTGGAGAGATTTAAAGAAATGTAAATGGGGGCCAGGTGTGGTGGCTCACGCTTGCAATCCCAGCATTTGGGAGATGGACAAATCACTTGAGGTCAGGAGTTCGAGACCAGCCTGGCCAACATGGTGAAACCCCATCTCTACTAAAAATACAAAAATTAGCTGGATGCAATGGCACACGCCTTTAATCTCAGCTGCTTGGGAAGCTGAGGCAGGAGAATAACTTGAACCCAGGAGGTGGAGGTTGTAGTGAGCTGAGATCCTGCCACTGTACTTCAGCCTGAGCAACAGAGTGAAACTCTGTCACACACACACACACAAAAGTTGCAAATGATCAAAGATGTTTCTTAGGAAATGGTGAGAAGTTTGGCTGGAATGAAGGGTATATAAGGAGTCAGGGATATGAGGTTTCAGGAATAGATTGGGATCATACATAGGGTTTATATGGGAAGCTTATGTGGAAGATTGAATGTAGTGGTGAGTTTATGCTCAGTTTGGTAAATGGTAGGCAACTACTGGTGATTTAGGGGAAGAACTTAGGAAGTTTAAGTTGGTTGCAATAAGAGAGCTAGATTGGAGTGGAGAAAGACAGGGACGGGGTAATCATCAGGAGACTATTGCTGCAGTCCAGGTAAGAAGTGTTGAAGGCCTTAAGTGAGGTGGTAGCTATTTTAGTTCACTTGGGCTACTATAACAAAATACCACAGGCCAGGCATCTTAAACAATAGAAATTTAGTTTTCATAGTTCTGGAGGCCGGGAAGTCCGAAATCAAGGTGCTGGTCAATTAGGTTCCTGGTGAGGGCTCTTTTCCTGGCTTGCAGATGGCCACCTTCTTGCTGTGTCTTCACATGGCAAGGAGAGGAAAAGAGAGGGAGAGAACTCTCGTGACTCTTCTTCTTTTTATAAGGGCACTAGCTCTATTGGATTAGAGCCCCACTCTTATGACCTTATTTAACCCTTATCACCTTCTCATAGGCCCTATCTCCAAACAGTCACAGTGGGGGTTAGAGCTTCAGCAAGTGAATTTGGGGGAGACACAAACATTCAGTCCATAATAGATTGAAAGAAAGGGCTGGTGTCTGCAGGATTGCAGGGATAGAGTCTACCAGACTTAACACTGATTGATGTGGGAGTGAAGGCAAGCAATGAATCAAAGATGTCTTTGAGTGTCCAGCTTGAGTGACTGCAAGAATAGTGGTATCATGTACAGAATTAGGAGACTCAGGAAAAAATAAAGGTTTTGGAAGAGTTGGATTTTTAGGCCAATTAACCTGGAATGTTTAATACGTGTTAGACACTGGTCTTTTCAGTATATTATGCCGTTTAACTATCAAACCACCCCATGGGGTACTGCTATGGTAATTTCCATTTTATAAATGATGAAACAGACACTTGTGGTATTTGAGGATGGAAAAATTTACCCCATATTACAGGGAAAAAAAACCCCAAGCCTGTCAAACTAGAATACCCAAGCTGCTACAGTGGCCTTTGTGAATTATGAAGAACCTAAGAGGTTTGGGAAATTGGAGACAAGCAATTGGTGTTTGGTTTTCCAACCAAGAAAGAAGCTGGAATCTCCACTAAATAACATTCAAGAATGCATAATTGTGCAATTTCAACACTTTGGGAGGCTAAGGCGGGAGGATCACTTTAGCCCAGGAATTCGAGGCTGCAGTGAGCCATGATCACACCACTGCACTCCAGCCCGGGAAACAGAGTGAGACCTTGACTTTTGTTTTAAGAAAAGGAATGCATAATGAAAGATTCAAGGGCTGGCATGTCAGCATTAAGCAAAGGAAGCCGCAGACACTAGCAACCAGTGTGGCTCCACCATGAGCAAGTTTTGTGTGATTAATTTCATCTGGAATGTTGAAAGCACAGTATTTGGCAAAGAAAGGGACAAGTGAATGGATATAGTTACTGATTAAAGAGCTCCCCTTTAACGGACTTGATTTAAAAGTAAATGTTAATCCAGTGGGAAGTGTCTAGTGACACGCTTTGGAGCTATGCCCTTGCCTTCTGATTTTTTTCTTTCTAATCTGTGATTTGCATGAGTATTTACAAAGAGGTTTATTACATAATTGTACAACATGAAGCTGGGAGCCTGGTAAGCATGTTGGATGATAAAAACCAATATCCTGAAAGTTGTAAACAGCAGGATGGAGAGAGCAAATTTAACCAGAGCAATGCATTAGGGATAAATGCAGGTCCCACTGCCCATGGCTGGAGAGACATGGCTTAACAGCACTACATGTGAAAAGAAGTGTTAGGCTGAGCACAGTGGCTCATGCCTGTATTCCCAGTACTTTGGAAGGCCAAGGCAGGAGGATCACTTGAGGCTAGGAGTTCAAGCCCAACCTGGGCAGCACAGTGAGACCCCGTTTCTACAAAATATAAGAAAATTAGCTTTCCATGATGGTGCATGCTTGTAGTCCCATTCAGGAGGCTGAGGTAGGAGGATGGCTCGAGCCCATAAGTTGGAGGCTGCAGGGAGCTATGATCACACTACAGCACTCTGTCCTGGGTGACAGACCAAGACCATGTTTCAAAAAAGAAAAGAGTGGGATCCCACCTGTAATCCCAGCAATTTGGGAGGCTGAGGTGAGTGGATCACTTGAGATCAGGAGTTTGAGACTAGCCTGGCCAACATGGTAAAACCCTATTTCCACTAAAAGTATGAAAATTAACTGGGTGTGGTGGCGTGTGCCTGTAATCTTAGCTACTCGGGAGGCTGAGGCATGAGAATGGCTTTATCCTGGGAGGTGGAGGTTGCAATGAGCCAAGATTACACCACTGCACTGGGCGACAGAGTGAGGGTCTTTAAAAAAAAAAAAAAAAAAAAAGCTGAGAAAGAACTACGCAATATAGTTGAAAACAGAGTAAGTGTGACCTTGGTACTGGTATTATAAGCATAAAGTTTCTGTCCTATCAGTCTTACCTTATTCTAGCGTTCACAGCAAGTTGCCTGAGATACCTTTTCAAAATGTAGTTCTTTTTTTTTTTTTTTTTGAGACGGACTCTCGCTCTGTCACCCAGGCTGGAGTGCAGTGGCTGGATCTTGGCTCCCTGCAAGCTCTGCCTCCCGGGTTCACACCATTCTCCTGCCTCAGCCTCCCCAGTAGCTGGGACTACAGGTGCCTGCCACCTCGCCCAGCTAGCTTTTTTGTATTTTTTAGTAGAGACGGGGTTTCACCGGGTTAGCCAGGATGGTCTCGATCTCCTGACCTCGTGATCTGCCCATCTTGCCTCCCAAAGTGCTGGGATTACTCAAAATGTAGTTCTGCTTCTATCGCATAAATACTTTTGTTGGCTCCCTGCTAAGACTTCAAGGTTTAGCCTATCAAGCTTGCCCCAACTGCTTATTTTTAGCCTTGTCATCTACACCACCTGCCCTCTGTGCATCTGATACATTGGTGTGTTACCAGAAAATTCCTCGACCTTGGATGATACCAGTTCCCTTCATGACAGTGACTTGGCTCATTCTGGAATGAGCCTCAGGTGCCTCCCACTTAACTCTCCACCTCTGTGTTACAAAGGTCCACTGCCTAAGAGAGGGCTGGAAGGTCCTAACCTCTGTAAGGTCTTCTCTGACTCCTGCTCCTCTAATCCAGCATGCAGTGGGACCTACTCTTCTTTCCATGATCACAGGACCCTTCACATAGAGGTCCGGCCTTGTGTCTCTGGATTATTCATTTACTTATTTGTCTCCCTTGAAGGAGTGACCAGTTGGTAATCAGCTTTGTATCCCTTGTGCATAGTTCAGTGCTCTGTTCTAGGAGAATTCAAACTTTTGTTGGGCAGAATAAAAGGTGATTGACAAGTTCAAGTGATGGTTCTCCTTCTACATCTATGGGACACAACTAGGTTATTAACAGTACCCACTCTATAACTCTACTAGTCCCTTACTTACCAATAATTAAATGCTGTGAAGAAACAAAACAGGCTGGGCACGGTGGCTCACGCCTGTAATCCCAGCACTTTGGTAGGCCGAGGTGGGCAGATCACCTCAGGTCAGGAGTTTAAGGCCAGCCCGGCCAACATGGCAAAATCCGTCTCTGTCAAAAATACAAAAATTAGCTGGGTGTGTTGGTGCATGCTTATAATTCCAGCTACTGGGGAGGCTGAGGCAGGAGAATCGCTTGAACCCGGGAGGTGGAGGTTGCAATGAGCCAAGATCATGCCACTGCACTCCAGCCTGGATAACAGAGTGAGAATTCTGCCTCAAAATAAATAAATAAACAAACAAACAAACAAACAAACAAACAAAATAGATGGATATGGCAAGGCAGGTGTGAATATCCTTTTAGAGAGGGAAGGAAAATGAAAGACTGATGGATAAATCTACATGCTATAAAGAAACATGCCCGCGAATGTTCATTGCAGCACTGTTTAAAATAGCAACATCATGGAATCAACTTAAATGGCCATCAATGATAGACTGGATAAGGAAACTGTGGTACCTACACACCATGGAATACTATGCAGCCATAAAAGGAACAAGATCATGTCCTTTGCAGGGACGTGGATGGAGTTGGCAGCCATTACCCTTTGCAAACTAACACAGGAACAGAAAACCAAACACTGCATGTTCTCACTTATAAGTGGGAACTGAATATACATGATGGAGAGCACATGACAGCCCTGGAGTCAGACAGCCCTGGGTTCAAGTTCACACTCTGCCATACCTGCAGAATAACTCTGGGCAAACTACTTAACCTCTTTGACCTTAGTTTTCCCACCTATAAAATGGGCACAAAATTCTCAAAGAATGGCTATAGGATTAAATGAAATAATGGTGTAAAGCATCTAACACACTGCAATCATACACAGTAAGCCTCAGTAGCTGATGCTCCTTCTATGATGAACTGATCAAAGGATGGCTGATCCCTAGCCAGGCAGACAGAGGACTTAGGACACATGTTTAATATCTTGGGGAAGAGGAATTAGACTTGCTCTGCATGGCTCCAAATGGAAGAACCCAACAGGCAAAAGCTGCAGGGAGGCAGAACTAAGCTCAACTTGAGTCCAGGGAGTCCCAGATGACCCGAGAAGGGCTTCTACAAAGGTAGCAAGTTCCCCGTCACCAGAGACATTCAAGCACAGCTTTCTGCTGTCCTGCTGGGAATATTGCAGAGGAGACTCAACAATCAGGTGGGTAGTTTAACCAGAATTCCTCTATTCATGTTAAAACGTGATGATCTGTAGTTTTGGCTGAGGTGAGAGGCAATTCTAGAATGGCAGTAACCAACTCACATATTGTTGTTTTTTTTTTCTTCAACTTTTATTTTAAGTCCCTGGGTACATGTGGAGGATGTGCAGGTTTATTACATAGGTAAATGTGTGCCATGGTGGTTTGCTGCACAGATCAACCCATCACCTAGGTGATTACACCCAGCATCCATTAGTTATTCTTCCTGATTCTCTTCCCGCCCCCAACAGGTGCCCAGTGTGGGTTGCTCCCCCTGCCCCGTGTGTCCGTGTGTTCTTATCATTCAGTTCCCACTTATAAGTGAGAACATGCAGTGTTTGGTTTTCTGTTCCTATGTTAGTTTGCAGAGGGTAATGGCTGCCAGCTCCATCCACATCCCTGCAAAGGACATGATCTCATTCCCTTTTATGGCTGCATAGTATTCCATGGTATATAGGCACCACAGTTTCTTTATCCAATCTACCATCGATGGGCATTTAAGTTGATTCCACAATGTTGCTATTTTAAACAGTGCTGCAATGAACATTCGCGGGCATATTTCTTTATGTTAGAACAATTTACGTTCCTTTATGCTCTTTAAAAGAACTTGGAAATGTTTGGCTCTTGACCTCAAGAAGAATGGGCTTTCTTTGAACAATTAGAATCTGGAGGGATGTATCCCCTGGAGCTCTCGGAAGGCCAGTCATATCTGCAGAAGCACCCCTGTGCTCTGAGGAGGGGCCCTGCTGAAACCCATTACCTTCAACCCACCCTCAGACTCTAGCTCAGCCCCAGCCCATAACACTTATCTGATAAATGTTTGAATATACGATTCTTTATAGGAAAAAAAAAAACCTATCAGAATGCAAGTATCCATCATTGCTTAGCTGATTGACATCATGGTTCTGTTTTGGGATTTCTCTGTTAAAAATTCTTCTTGTGTTCATGGGACATTATAAATCTTTCAGAATATGTTAGAATCACATCTGAGTACTGTCAGTTCTTATTATAAGCTGGGAGGAGGGAGGCTTTTTTGGGTGCATATGAGTAAAAAAAAAAATAAACTTCCTTCTGTTTCAACCCACACCCCTTTGAAGGTCCCGGCATATGTTGGGTCTAACTCCGAACTACTACTAACATCTCCTGCTTCCATGAATGATTTGCGTTCCTTTGGAGACAGCCTCCCAGGGGAAGTCCTGGAAACAGAACCTCACTCCTCCTGTCTCCCCAAGAACAACACGAGTCAACAAATCTGGAATCCTTGCCTCTGTCCTCTCTTAAACAGTTGTTACTGAGAATCAAAGTCAGCCTACAGTGCATATGGCTTGATTCAAGCGTCCACACTGGGAGAACACAGCTTCAGGAATATATATAGCCCACTCCTGTCAGACTCCATCCCGTTGCTACTTATCACTCCATAAATCAGTAAACAGCCGTATGTCACCACCGGCACCAACAGTCAGCAGTGCAGATTCGAGCGACTGAAATCTCCTTTCCAGTTCCTTTCAGTTCCTGAGAGGGGGAGACTGTCGGGGGTTTTATTCCATTATTTTTGCTGTTGGGTGCTATGAACCCCCCCAAATCTGAGACAGGTCTCAGTTAATTTAGAAAGTTTATTTTGCCAAGGTTGAGGACGTGCACCTGTGACACAGCCTCAGAAAGTCCTGATGTCATGTGGCCGAGGTGGTCAGGGCACAGTTTAGTTTTATACATTTAAGGGAGACAGGAGACAGCAATCAACGTATGTAAGAAAGGCCTGGAAAGGTAGAACAACTTGAAGCAAAGGCAGGAGGACTTCCAGGTCACAGATAGGGGAGAGAGGAATGGGTGCATTCTTTTGAGTTTCTAACTAGCCTTTCCAAAGAAAGGCTGAGACAGATACGCATCTATCTCAGTGAGCAGAGGGGTGACTTTGAATTGAATGGGAGGCAGGTTGGCCCTAAGCGGGTCCCAGCTTGACTTTTCCCTTTCGCTTAGTGATTTGGGGGCCCCAAGATTTGTTTTCCTTTCACAATGCTTAATTGTGAGAACCCTGTGAGCTGGGCACACAGTCTTGTCTCCAGAGCAATTTGGGATGTCAGGGAGGAGCGGTTCTGCTGTGGGTGGAAGATGACCTCTCCAGACCCCAAGGACAAAAGGGAGGAGGAAGATTCAAGCCCTGTTGCTGCCTGGGTTTGTTTTGGTGTTCTGGTTCTCTTCTCAATGCCCTATGAAGCAGACGGTATGATAAGATAGAGCCTGAGACAGCCAGGCTAGGAAGCAGCTCTGCCCTTAAAAAAGCCAAGTGACAGGGCCCTGGAGAAGGGGCCATGAACAGGCTGCTCACGGACCTCAAGGTAAAGAGACCAGAGGGATCCCATGTGGGACTCAGACTAGATCACCAGCTTAGGTGACTCATTAGGGACTTGAAGCAAAACCCTTGGCCCTGGAATTCCCAGGGAATGCAGTGGGGATGGTGGATGGTGGCTGTGGCCAGTGCTAGTCAAGGATTTAGGATCTAGTTTTGCTACCCTTGTAAAGGCATTGTAAGTTACCTTTATGATAATTAACAGGCATTGTCTTTCAGCACAGAGGTGAGGAGTTTATGCATAGAAGATAGGGAATTTGGTATAGCCTTGTTAAGAGCAGCTCTGAGGCCTGCATGGTGGCTCACGCCTGAAATCCCAGCACTTTGGGAGGCCAAGGTGAGCGGATCACCTGCGGTCAGGAGTTCGAGACCAGACTGACCAACATGGTGAAATCCCATCTCTACTAAACATACAAAAATAAGCAGGATGTGGTGGCAGGTGCCTGTAATCCCAGCTACTTGGGAGGCCGAGGCAGGAGCATAGCTTGAAACCGGGAGGCGGAGGTTGCAGGGAGGCGGAGGTTGCAGGGAGGTGGATGTTGCAAGACCGTGCCACTGCACTCCAGCCTGGGCCACAAGAGTGAGACTCTGTCTCAAAACAAAACAAAACCAAAAAGAGCAGCTCTGGTTTTCATTTGCAAAACCCGGGGAGGAGGGAGAGGGGGAGAGAGAGAAAGAGTTTGTGCATTGATTTTGATTGGTTGGAATCTGGGCTTGGAGGGAGAGAATGAGAGAGAAAGAAAGGGAGAAAGAGAGAGAGAGAAAGACACAGAGAAACAGCACGAGAGGGTTTGTGCATTGATTTTTGATTAAGCTAGGCTTGGCAGGGGTAAAAATTGGATTCTTGAAAAAGCTGACTTCCAAATAAGTGGACTTCTTGCGTGAAATTGTTTTAGCATCTGTATTGTGGAGTGAGTTGCTATTAATGGAGGCAAATTTCATTTTATTCTCTTGTTTCATTTTTCCCATTTGGAGGGGCTGTTCCTTAGGAAAACACAGAAGATGGGCTCAGACATTAGGAGATGGTGGAATTTATACAAGAACAGGTGAAGCAGGATGGGGGTGAGGGCTCCGTGGGCACGTGGTGTGTGATCTTCTTAGATCGAGTCAGGGAACCACTTCATGAAATTATTCAAAAGTGAGTGTTTGAGAGGAAAGTCAACAGCAACAACACACAACAATTTTCTTTTGCTGGGAACCAGGTCTGCTCATTGGAGGGTGAAAAGGAAAGTGAGGCTGGGAGCGGTGGCTCACGCTTGTATTCCCAGCACTTTGAGAGGCTGACGTGGGTGGATCACCTGAGGTCAGGAGTTTGAGACCAGCCTGGGCTCAAACACAGTGAAACCCTGTCTCTACTAAAAATACAAAAATTAGCTGGGCATGGTGGTGGGTGCCTGTAAGCCCTACTACTTGGGAGGCTGAGGCAGGAGAATCACTTAAACCTGGGGGGCAGAGGTTGTAGTGAGCCAAGATCACGCATTGTACTCCAGCCTGGGCAACAAGAGAGAAACTCCATCTCTAAATAAATAAATAAATAATAAACATTTTTAAAAAGTGAGGAGAATGTAGGAATTGTTGGTATGTGAACAGAAAATACGTCTTCAGAGGCAATTTATGGGATTGGCTTAAAAATAGTTTTTAACCTCTTAGGCCTAGAAAGACCTCTGGGAGAGGAATGGAAGGAGAGAAAGAAGCCGAGAGGCTGAAAAAGGCGTATCTCAGACGTGGGTGGGAGAAACAGGACCTCCCATCCAGAGGCAGGCTGATGGTTTAAAAACTCTTGTGGGGCAGGCGTGGTGGCTCATGCCTATAATCCTTGTGCTTTGGGGGAGGATAGGGAGGGGGGATCACTTGAGGCCAGGAGTTTGAGACCAGCGTGGACAACATAGCAAGACCCCATCTCTACCAAAAAAACAAACAAAATTAGCTGGATGTGGTGGCATGCACCTGTGGTCCCAGATATAGCGGAGGCTGAGGCAGGAAGATCGCTTGAGCCCAGGCGTTTGAAGCTGCAGTGAGCTGTGATCATGCCACTGTACTCCAGTCTGGGTGACAGCGTGATACCTTTCTCCCAAAAAAAATTAAAAAAAAAAAAAAAAAAACAAAAGAAAACAAAAAGTCATCTGAATCTGTATCCTGGGAACGTAGAATTTGAGCTGTCAAGACCCGGGGAATTCAGGACAAGAGTTATGGGATTTTGGACCTCGCATTATGGCTGAGAGCAGTTTAAGGAATTCGCTGGAAACAGCTGAAAGTCAGAAATCTTTCAAGTGCATTTCTCCAGCTGGGGCAAATATGGAAAAGCAGAGGGAAGTTTTCCCTGGAGGCAGATGTTCCAGGATAAAGCTAAGGCATTACAGAATGGAAGGAAGATTCAGTAGCCACAGAAACACGGATGTTGCTCGGGGCGGGGGGAAAAAAAAACAAAAAAAGGCCTTAAGAACTCGCAGAAGCCAGGCCGGGGGGCTCACACCTGTAATCCCAGCACTTTGGGAAGCTGAGGAGGGTGGATCACTCGAGGTCAGAAGTTCAAGGCCAGCCTGGTGAAACCAGTATATGTTATCCCCATTAACAGGATTTCTGCCTAAATGAGCTATCATTCAAGAATTTATAAAAAATAACAGCCTTATTACCCCCACTATTATAGCTATTATAACTTTACTCAACCTATACTTCTATATATGCCTAATTTATTTCACCCCAATAAGACTATTCCCACGTCCAGTAACATGAAAATAAAATGACAGCTCGAAAACACAAAACCTACACTATTCTCACCTTCACTTATTATCTCTTCCACCCTCTTCCTACCTCTCTCTCCACTGCTACTGACTATGACTTAGAAATTTAGGTTAAATGAGACCAAGGGCCTTCAAAGACCTTAGTAAGTAAATTATACTTAATTTCCATAACAAGCCTAAGGATTGCAAGGCTATCCTGCATCGATTGAATGCAAATCAACCACTTTAACTAAGCTAAGCCCTTGCTAGATTGGTGGGGACCAAACCCACAGAAATTCAGTTAACAGCTAAATACACTAGTCAATTGGCTTCAATCTACTCCCGCCACAGCGCCGTTTAGGGGAGGAAGGCTGGAGAAGCAGCAGGATTGAAGCTGCTCCTTTGAATTTGCAATTCAATATGAGATATCACCCCAGGACTGGTAAAAACAGGCCTTTGACCTGTCTTTAGATTTACAGTCTAATGCTTGCTCAGCCATTTTACCCTTATACCCATGTTCATGAATCGCCGATTGTTTTCAACTAACCACAAAGATATCAGAACGTTACACCTATTATTTGGTGCATGAGCGGGATAGTAGGCACTGCCTTAAGCCTCCTAATTCGAGCAGTACCTGGCCAGCCAGGAACTCTGCTAGGAGATGATCAAATCTATAATGCTATTGTTACCGCCCGTGCATTTGTTATAATCTTCTTTATAGTTATACCAGTCATAACTGGAGGTTTCAGCAACTGGTTAGTTCCCTTGATAGTGGGAGCACCCGATATGGCGTTTCTCCGAATAAATAACATGAGTGTCTGACTTCTCACCCGATCCTTTCTGCTTCTACTTGCATCCTCAATGGTAGAGGCAGGCACCGGAACTGGCTGAGCAGTTTATCCCCCTTTAGCAGGGAACCTAGAGCATGCAGGAGCCTCTGTGGACTTGACCATCTTCTCGCTCCACCTGGCAGGTGTCTCCTCTGTCTTAGGGGCCATCAACTTTCTCACCACAATCATCAACATAAAACCCCCAGCAATATCCCAATATCAGGCACCTCCTTTCTTTTGATCCGTCCTCATGGTAGTTCTTCTACTACTATCCCTCCCAGTCCTAGCCGCCAGCATTACCATATTATTAACTGATCTCAACCTCAACATTTCTTTTTTTATTTTTTGAGACAGAGTCTCACTCTGTAGCCCAGGCTGGAGTGCAGCGGCGGCCATCTGGGCTCACTGCAAGCTCCGCCTCCTGGGTTCAAGCGATTCTCCCGCCTCAGCCTCCAGAGTAGCTGGGGCTACAGGCGCCTGCCACCATGCCCAGTTAATTTTTTGCATTTTTATTAGAGATGGGGTTTCACCGTGTTAGCCAGGAAGGTCTTGATCTCCTGACCTCGTGATATGCACCCCTCAGCCTCCCAAAGTGCTGGGATTACAGGCCTGAATCACCGTGCCTGGCCAATACTTCTTTTTTTGATCCTGCTGGTGGGGGTGACCCTATCTTGTACCAACATTTGTTCTGATGTTTTGGTCACCCTGAGGTCCATATCCTCATCCTACCAGGATCTGGGATAATTTCCCACATTGTAATATATTATTCTGGAAAAAAGGAGCCATTTGGTTATGTGGACGTAGTATGAGCCGTAATATCAATTGACTTCTTAGGGTTTATCATATGAGCCCACCATATATTTACGGTGGGAACAGATGTAGACACACAGGCATACTTCACATCTGCTACTATAATTATTGCTGTCCCGACTGGCGTTGAAGTATTTAGCTGACCAGCAACCCTACATGGTGGTAACATAAAATGATCCCTTGCAATGCTCTGAACCCTAGGGCTTATTTTCCTCTTCACAGTAGGAGGATTGACCAGCATCATATTAGCTAACTCATCACTAGATATTGACTTACACGACACGTATTATGTTGTCACTCACTTCCACTATGTCCTATCCATAGGAGCGGTGTTTGCCATTATAGGCGGCTTTGTTTCCTGGTTCCCCCTATTTTCAGGCTATACACTCATCAAGCCTAAGCCAAAATCCACTTCACTATTATATTTACAGGTGTTCATTTAACTTTCTTCCACAACATTTTCTTGGCCTCTCCAGTGTACCTCGATGTTACTCTGACAATCCTGATGCAATATCTGCATGAAATATTACCTTGCCTGTAGGCTCATTTATCTCACTAACAGCAGTCATGGTAATAATTTTTATAATCTGAGAGGCCTTTGCTTCAAAACGAGAAGTATTAATAATTGAGCAACCATCTACTAACCTAGAGTGACTTTACAACTGCCCGCCTTATCACACATTTGAGGTGCCAGCTTACGTGAAAGCCTAGACGACAAAGGAAGGAATCGAACCCCCAGAGACTGGTTTCAAGCCAATCCCATAACCTCTCTGACTTTCTCTATAAGATATTAATAAAATTATTACATAATTTTGTCAAAGTTAATGAATAGGTTAAACCCTATATATCTTAACGACTCGTCTATTTCAGCTAGGTCTCCAAGACGCTACCTCCCCTATTATGGAAGAACTACTCACTTTCCATGACCACACTCTCATAATTCTCTTCCTGACTAGTTCCCTGGCCCTATATATTATTTCCCTAATACTGACAACAAAATTAACTCATACTAGCACTAAAGATGCTCAAGAGATCGAGACTGTGTGAGCTATTTTACCCACCATTATCCTGATCTTAACTGCCCTCCCCTCTCTTCGTATTCTATACTTGACAGATGAAATTAATAGCCTTTCCCTCACTGCCAAAACAACTGGCCACCGATGATACTGAAGCTATGAGTATACAGACTATGAAGATTTAAGTTTCGATTCTTACAAGACTCCAAGAACAGACTTAAAACCAGGAGAACTTCAACTCCTTGAAGCTGGTAACCAAACACTTCTCCCAATAGAAATCCCTATTCGTATATTAATCTCATCCGAAGACGTCCTGCACTCACTCACTATCCTGTCATCGGGGCTTAAAACAGATGCAATCCCCGGACGCTTAAATCAAATCATTTTAACTGCTACAAGACTAGGCCTTTACTATGGTCAATGCTCAGAAATTTATGGACGCAACCACAGTTTTATATCTATCATCCTAGAATTAGTTCCCTTAAAATGCTTCAAAACCTGATCAATGTCTACACTATAATATCACTGCAAAGCTCATCTAGCACTAACCTTTTAAGTTAAAGACTGAGGAGATCTAAGGACTGAGTAGATCTAAGGACTGCTCTAAAGACTGAGGAGATCTCTATACTGAAATGCCTCAACTAGATACTTCCACATGGTCCATTGTCATCCTATCGATAATTATAAGTCTATTCTCCATTCTCCAGTTAAAAGTATCAAATTTCAGTTACCATCTACCCCCTACAACGAAAACGACCAAAGCGCAGAAACAGGAAACCCCTGAGAATTAAAATGAACGAAAATGTATTCGCCTCTTTTACTACCCCAACAATTCTAGGTCTACCTGTAGTAACACTAATCATTTTATTTCCTTCTATACTATTTCCAATCCCCAGTCATTTAATTAATAACCGATTGACTTCCATTCAACAATGACTAGTCCAACTTGTACTAAAACAAATAATAATAATTTGTCATGTTAAAAGGCAAACCTGATCCCTTATACAGACCTCCCTGGAGAAACCCTGTCTCTACTAAAAATATAAAAATTAGCTGGGCGTGGTGGCATGCGCCTGTAATCCCAGCTACTCAGGAGGCTGAGGCAGGAGAATTGCTTGAATCTAGGAGGCAGAGGTTGCAGTGAACTGAGATGACAGAGACTCCATACAACATCAACAACAACAACAACAACAAAACCCGCAGATTTGGTGAATGACAGACAGAAAGGGATGATACATCTAGAAAAGAAGGACAGGCACAAAGTCATACCAAGTGGTATGATTTTGGACAACTGGCATGGTTGATTGACAGGCTGGAAAAGCAGAAACTATACAGAAACCTGGCCTATTGGTTTCACTTTTACTTTTCTTCTTCTTTTTTTTTTTTTTTTTTTTTTGAGACGGAGTCTTGCTTTGTCGCCCGGGCTGGAGTGCTGTGGCCGGATCTCAGCTCACTGCAAGCTCCGCCTCCCGGGTTTACGCCATTTTCCTGCCTCAGCCTCCCGAGTAGCTGGGACTGCAGGCGCCCGCCACCTCGCCCGGCTAGTTTTTTGTATTTTTAGTAGAGACGGGGTTTCACCGTGTTAGCCAGGATGGTCTCGATCTCCTGACCTCGTGATCCGCCCGTCTCGGCCTCCCAAAGTGCTGGGATTACAGGCTTGAGCCACCGCGCCCGGCACTTTTCTTCTTCTTTTCTTTTTTTTTGCTAATCCTTTCACTAAGCTAATATGAACTTCTTATTTATGGCTAATAATAGCAACTTGGATCTCGCATGTATGGATATTGGGTTTAGGAAACATGATATCTACTTGGGAATTAGTATGAAGGCTGTAAACTACTCTAATGGGCATATCTGGTTTGGGGATTAAGTGATTTTTCTAAATATTGTGGATTTGGGCCTCATGTTATTGTATTGTATTTCCTGATAATTCCCTGAAATGCTGGAAAGATTGGACATTCAAGAAATTGGGGTAATCACATTTTGAAGGTGTTGATGTTCCTATGGGAAATAGTCTAGTCTGGGAGAGCATTGAAAAAGAAACTCAGGCCCCAAAGGCACTCCTTTGGCCAGGGCTGAGCAGACTCAGAGGAAAGGAAAAAAAGGAGGAAACTGTGTGAAATGATAGTCTTCAGTGGCTCTGAATAGAGAGAAAACATTAACACAGACTTTTTTTTTTTTTTTTTTTTTTTTGAGACAGAGTTTTACTCTTATTGCCGAGGCTGGAGTGCAGTGGCGCGATCTCAGCTCACTGCGACCTCTACCTACTGGTTCAAGTGATTCTCCTGCCTCAGCCTACCGAGTAGCTGGAACTACAGGCATATGACACCATACCCAGCTAACTTGTATTTTTGGTAGAAATGGGCTTTCACCACATTGGCCAGGCTAGTCTCGAACTCCTGACGTTGTGATTCGCCCACCTTAGCCTCCCAACGTGCTGGGATTACAGGAGTGAGCCACTGCACCCGGCCTGGGTTGTTAATATTTTTATATCCTTTTTTACTTCATGGCCCTTCCTTTTACTTAGAACGTGTCCCTTAGGATATTCTGTTTCATGTGCAGTTCTTAAGTTCTGCTTTTCTACTTTGCATGGACTACAAGCCTAGTCCCTTATGCCCTTAGGTGTGGCTACTAATCTCCAAAATTCTAGATTCTTAGAATCAGCATTTTCCCCAAACAACCCTGCTCTGGTGTTTGCTTAGAAGTCTGGTGTTACAAAACATTTTTTTTTTTTTTTTGCCCTTGGAGATTTTTCTTATTTTCTTGTAGGCTCAGCAATGCATTTAGAATATGTTTATTGTAATTCTCCCATCATCTGACTGTTTTGTGGTAGAATGGTCTTTTGAAATATCTAAGGCACCAGACTATCAGATGCAGGATTCTCTAGATATTTTTTACTTTTTTAAAAATAGAGACAGGGTTTCAGTCTGTCACCCAGGCTGAAGTACAGTGCCATGATCATAGCTCACTGTAGCCTTGAACCCCTGGACTTAAGTGATCCTCCTGCTTCTGCTTCCCGAGTAGCTGAGACCACAGGCACAAGCCACCATGCCCACCCTGGCTAATTAAAACTTTTTTTTTTTAAAGAAATGGGGTCTCACTATGCTGTCCAGGCTGGTCTTGAACTTCTGGCCTTAAGCAATTATCTGGCCTCTGCCTCCTAGAATTCTCTAGATATTCTTTCTGAGCAAATAATAGGTGGAGTTCCCTTCTCACCTTTCAGTGTAGGGCAGAAGTAAAACATAGTCCTCAAAAATGCTCAGTGATCTTTGCTTCTAGGTGGGAAGGAGACAGAGCTAGAACATAAAGCTCTTCTGGATAGGAGAAGCAAGAAGATTAGTGTTACCTTTTCTCCAACCTCTGTTTTTTTGAGATAGGGTCTTGCTCTGTGCCTCAGCTGCCCCATCACGGCTCACTGCAGCCTCAACCTCTTGGGCTCAAGTGATTCTCCTATCTCAGCCTCCTGAGTAGCTGGGACCATAGGTGCAGGCCACCATGCTTGGCTAAGATTTAGTTTTTGTAGAGGTGGGGTCTCACCATGTTGCCCTGGCTGGTCTCAAACTCCTGGCCTCAAGCGATCCTCCTGCCTTGGCCTCCCCAGCTGCTGAGATTACAGGCATGAGCCACCGTTCCCAGCCACAATCTCTGCTTTTAATGTGTGGCCCTTCTTCCTTCCATCCTCCAGCTGGAACAGCTGATCTCAAATTTCATGTCAATTTTATGATACTATTTTCCTCTTGCATCTTTCATCTTTGTACAGAGATCTTTTAAGGAGGCATTTCAAAGAAAGGAAGAATATTAATGACAGTACACTTAGAAGGAACTAGAGGGAGGAGAGAGAATGAAGGAGACAAAAGGAATAAGAACAAAATGTGAGACAAAATAGGTCTAGATTTAGACATCAGTTGTACAGTACAAGTAAGAGCCTGATGGCATGAATATATGCCCTGTGCCCTTAAATTTTCAGAAAGGACTTCCTTCATAATTTATTAATGGTAATATAGACAGATAAAGTGGCAATTGATTGATTTCCTATGGTGTTTCTGCTCAGATTTTGGGGATCTGGGGACTAGGCTTCAAAAACATATGAAGGGGCCAGGCGTGGTGACTCACGACTGTAATCCTAGCAGTTGGGAGGCTGATGTGGATGGATTGCCTGAGCTCAGGAGTTCGAGACCAGCCTGGGCAACATGGTGAAACCCCGTCTCTCCTAAAATGCAAAAAAAATTAGCTGGGTGTGGCAGTGTGTGCCTGTAATCCTAGCTACTGGGGAGGCTGAGGCAGGAGTATCGCTTGAACCTGGGAGGCGGAGGTTGCAGTGAGCCGAGATTGCACCACTGCACTCCAGCCTGGTGTACAGAGCGAGACTCCATCTCTGCAACAACAATAACAACAACAACAATAACAACAACAACAAAAACAACAAAAACCAAAACCCCTCCTACAGGCCAGGCACAGTGGCTCAAGCCTGTAATCCCATTGGGAGGCTGAGGCAGGCGGACCACCTGTGGTCAGGAGTTTGAGACCAGCCTGGCCAACATGATAAAACCCTGTCTCTACTAAAAATACAAAAATTAGACAGGCATGGTGGCGCACACCTGTAGTCCCAGCTACTTGGGAGGCCGAGGCAGGAGAATCCCTTGAATCCAGGAGGCAGAGGTTGCAGCAAGCTGAGACAGCACCACTGCACTCCAGCCTGGGAGACAGAGCCAGATTTCATCTCAAAATAAAAATCCAAAAACAACTACAACCCCTATAATTATAATACTACTAATTATTGGTTGGTCAGTGGTTACTCCAGACCATAATTAGAGCATGACCAATGCATGAAAATGTATAAGCTCTTCATGAACTGTAATTATTAAGAAACAGTTGTTGATTTCAATTTTTCTATAATTTGCAACTTTCTAAATCAGTGAAATACCTTCAATGAATAATTAGTTGGTATTAGCAAATGCTTAGCACTCTCTAGAGAAAGGTGCTATATTACTATAAAGGAAAGGGCCTCTGGTGTCAAGCTCAGTACCTCTGAGCCTGAAAGGATCAATTCACTAACTAAATAAATCCCTAGAACAAAAGTTCATTTGATGATTTGTTACACAGAGGAGTCAAGGCAAAGAAACAATAGTCATAAGTGATTTACCCTGGAAAAAAGAGGAAAGCCTCTGTGAAACGCCAAGAGCGAGAAGATACTTAATTTTCATCTTTTTATTTTTATTTTTTTGAGATGGAGTCTCGCTCTGTTGCCCAGGCTAGAGTGCAGTGGCGTGATCTCAACTCACTGCAACCTCTGCCTCGCGGGTTCAAGCGATTCACGTGCCTCAGTCTCCTGAGTAGCTGGGATTACAGGCTCCTGCTGCCACACTCGGCTGATTTTGGTGTTTTTAGTAGAGGTGAGTTTTTACCACGTTGGCCAGGCTGATGTTGAACTCCTGCTTCGGCCTCCCAAAGCACTGGGGTTGCAGGCCTGAGCCGCCGCGCCTGACCTCATGTTGTTTTTGATGATAGTTTTACCAGCGTCTGCAAAGGGATTTTAAGCCATTTTAAGTGGGATTTTAAGCCACTTTCGTGTGAAGATGAGAGCCTTCTTCTGTAATTTCTGTGCATAAGTTGGTGCATGTTATAATATAGCAGCAGTGGATACTACAACCAAGTTCTAGTAGGTAAAAGCTCAAGGCAGTTGAAATGTCTTTTGAAATAAATGGAAATCATTTGGTGGTAGCCTGAGAGATGACAAAAATCAGACATACATTGTAAAAGAAGAAAGAATGTTTAGAGCCATTCAGAAAGGCCCAGTCATGTTTCTGGGCCTAGGTCTGGGACTGAAATTCTCTGGAAGCTGATTTCTTACTATTGGGCTTAATTTTCTTTTCCTTTTTTTGAGGCAGAGTCTCACTCTCTTGCTCAGGCTAGAGTGCAGTGGCGCGATCTTGGCTCCTGCAACCTCTGCCTCCTGGGTTCAACTAACTGATTTTCCTGCCTCAACCTCCTGGGTAGCTGGAATTACAGGCATGCACCACCACGCCCGGTTAATTTTTGTATTTTTAGTAGAGATGGGGTTTCGCCATGTTGGCCAGGCTGGTCTCAAACTTCTGACCTCAGGTGATCCGCCCACCTTTGTTTCCCAAAGTGCTGGGATTTCAGGCATAAGCCACCGTGTCCAGTCCTGGGCTTGATTTTCTAAGTAGCTCATCTCTGCAGTTGCCAGCCATCCACTCATGTGTTCTATTTTACCACAAACTTGCTTCCCCCAGCCGAGTGCCAACTCTTCCTCCTCTTGTTCTGTTTCTGCTGGAAATTCCAACACTTCTTTTTTAGGTTAAGGGTTTGAAAACATTATTTTAAAGAAAGTGTTCTGTTTCTAAATGCCCTTAAGGAATGTACTTAGAGGTGGCTGCATTAATTCCGGTGCTAATTCCTCTAATTAACTTGAGCTGCTATGAGAAATACCACAGACTGGGTGGCTTGGAAACAACAGAGATGTGTTTCTCACAGTTCTGGAGGCTGAAAGTCCGATCAGGGTGCCAGCGTGGTCGGGATCTGGTGAGGGTCACCTTCTAGGTTACAGATGGACAACTTCATGTTGTATCCCACATGGCTAAAAGAGAGTAAGCTGTTTCTTTGGCCTTTTTTTTTTTTTTTTTTTTGATACTGAGTTTCACTCTTGTTGCCCAGGCTGGAGTGCAATGGCGCGATCTCGGCTCACCGCAACCTCTGCCTGCCCTGTTCAAGTGACTCTCCTGCCTCAGCCTCCCAAGTAGCTGGAATTACAGGAATGTACCACCACGCCCAGCTAGTTTTTGTATTTTTAGTAGAGATGGGGTTTCACCCTGTTGGCCAGGCTAGTCTCGAACCCCTGACCTCAGGTCATCTGCCCACCTTGGCCTCCCAAAGTGCTGGGGTTATAGGTATGAGCCACTGCACCCTGCCTTGTTTTTTTTTTTTTTTTAAATTAATTTTTTTGAGACGGGTTTTGCTCTGTCACCCAGGCTGGAGTGCAGTGGTGTGATCATAGCTCATTTCAGCTTTGAACTCCTGGGCTCAAGTGATTCTCCTGCCTCAGCCTCCTGAGTAGCTGGGACCACAGGCACTTGCCACCATGCACAGCTAATTTTTAAATTATTCTTTTTTAGACATGGGGTCTCACTATGTCGCCCAGGCTGGTTTTGAACTCCTGGCCTCAAGCGATCCTCTTACCTCAGTCTCCCAAAATGATGAGATTACTGGTGTGAGCCGCTGCACCCAGCTTGGCCTCTTCTTGTCTCATTCATGAGGGCTTCATTCTCATGACCTAGTTACCTCCCCAAAGGCTCCCCTCCAGATACCGTCACATTGGAGATTAGATTTCAACATATGAATTTTGGAGGGGACACAAATATTCGACTCATAACACCCCCATTTTGCAGGTGAAGCAAAAGAGAGCCACAGAACTTGTAACTCATGTCAAAGCCATGTGCGTGTAAAAATTAGAAGAGTGCCTGACACACAGCAGATGAACAATACCGTTATCTAGAATTACTTAAATTGCCAAGAGTCAAAGCAGGAGCTTAGAAGGTCTAAGATGGGCCAAGTCATAAGGGGATGGTCTATGTGCACAAAGAAAATCAACCAGGGCTGGGTGCGATGGCTCACATCTGTGATCCCAGCACTTTGGGAGCCTGAGACGGGTGGATCCCTTTAGCTCAGGAGTTTGAGACCAGCCTGGGCAATATGGCAAGACTCTATCTCTACAAAAAATGCAAAATTTACCCGGGTGCAATGATGTGCATCTGTGGTCCCAGTTACTTGGGAGGCTGAAGTGGGAGGATCTCTTGAGTCTGGGAGGTGAAGGTTGCAGTGAACTGAGATCATGCCACTGCACTCCAACCTGGGTGACAGAGTGAGACTCTGTCAAAAAAAAAAAAAAAAAAAAAAAAAAAAAAAAAAAAAAAAAAAAAAAGAAAGAAAGAAAGAAGGAAAGAAAGAAAAAGAAAATCCATCAGAGTGGTTCAAAGTCAATGCACCCCGAGTTTTGCATGTGGTAGCATTCACAGAAAATGATAAGATTTTTGGCCAGGTGTGATGGTTCATGCCTATAATCCTAGCACTTTGGGAGGCCGAGGCAGACCAATCACCTGAGGTCAAGGGTTCGAGACCAGCCTGATCAACATGGCGAAACCTTGTCTCTACCAAAAATACAAAAATTAGCTGGCTGTGGTGGTGCTCACCTATAATCCCAGCTACCTGGGAGGCTGAAGTGGGAGGATTGCTTCAACCCAGGAGGCAGAGGTTGCAGTGAACCAAGATAGTACCTTTGCCTCCAGCCTGGGAGACAGAGCAAAACCCTGTGCAAGAAAAATAAAAGAAAGAAAAGAAAAAGAAACTGGTAATATTTTTAGGGCACATTGGGTGGGCTTGTTTGGGTCCAGAGGTGAAGGGCCCATGGCAGAGGAAAGATTAACATCTCAGCCTTCCTGTAACCCATTGTGTGAAGCACAGGTTAAACACTTGGGAATGGACTTTGAGAGATAACAGGAACTTTGTCTGAAAGGTTATGGTGACTGGTAAACAGGACGGCTCAGGCAGCCAGGCTGTCAGTGCCACTGAGGTCCAGCGAGGTGTGGCTGGCTGTGCCATGGACAGCAGCCTCAGCAGAGCTACGCCAAGCCCGAGCACAGCTGCCACTCTGGCTTGCGGCCCAATGGTACGATCATAGCTCACTGCAGCTTTGAACTCCCAGGCTCAAGCGATCCTCCTGCCTTAGCCTCCCGAGTAACTGGGACCACAGGCACACACCGCCACACACAGCTAATTTTTAAATTATTCTTTTTTAGAGATGGGGTCTCACTATGTTGCCCAGGAGGCCTGGAGAGGCTGGGACAGACACAGGCACTCTCCAGGAAGACTGTGGGAAGGCAGGGCTTCATTCTAGGGTGTTTCCTGACTTGGGATAGAGTTGGTCTCAGAGCTGAGGGTAGAGCCAAGCTGCCCATGGAGCAGATGACAGGTGGGAACAGGCAGGAAGGAAGTGGTGGGTGGACTTGCCTCCGGCTGTGGTCAGTGTTTTTTCCCTGACCACACACAGTCTTTTCTTTCAAGTGCCTCAGTAAGTAGAGTGGGCAGTGTCTCTGTGGGTGGCACTTAGGAGATGTGCCAGTCCCTTCCTCCGAAGCCTCTCCATCCCAGAATCTTCCCTCCAAGCAGCAACTCAGAGACTTTCCTTCCTTTTTCTCCATAAAGCTTCCCATTAGCCACAAGCAGTGCAGTCACCTACAATCTCCAACCCTAACTTCTTTAAAAAATTATTTTTCTTTTCTATTGTTATTATAAAAGTAATGACTTTAGTTTAGAAAATGTGGAAAACATAAAGAAGAGAATACAAACATGCACAATCTTAACTATGGTATCTTCATGTACATTTTTCTAGATGTTTTTCCTATGCATTGTAATAGAATGGTTAGAAAATGGTCTTGGATTTGAGAGACCTGAGTTTGAGGCTTGCCTCCACCATTAATTAGATGTTTGATCTTGGGTAAGTCACTTAACCTCTCTGTATGTTATTTCATTGCTTATTTCAAATTTTCACTAACAAATATTTATAACCTGCAGGTATTAATGCCTTTCTTTGGGCTATTACAAGAATTAAATAGGCTGGGTGTGGTGGCTCAGCCTTGCAATCCCAGCACTTTGGGAGGCCAAGATGGGAGGATCACTTGAGGCCATGAGTTCAAGATAAGCCTGGGCAACATAGTGAGACCCCATCTCTACAAAAAACAAAAAGCGTAGCTGGGCATATTGGCATACACCTGCAGTCCCTACTTGGGAAGCTGAGGTGGGAGAATCACTTAAGCTTAGGAGTTTGAGGCTGCAGTGCACTATGATGATGATACTGCACTCTAACCTAGGTGACAGACTGGGACTGTCTAAAAAAAAAATTAAATAACAGTGTATATGAAGTGCAAAGTATAGTTCTTGGTATGCAGTAAATGTTTAGTAAAGGATAGTTTTCTAAAAACAGGAATCATGTACTACATGGTTTTATTTAAAAGTGTTTTTAAATTTAACAATGTAATCTGAGTATATTATATATTATTATCATTTTTTTTTAAGATGGCGTCTTACTCTGTCACCCAGGCTGGAGTACAGTGGTGCAATCTCAGCTCACTGTAACCTCTGACTTCCTGGTTCAAGTGATTTTCCTGCCTCAGCCTCCCAAGTAGCTGGGACTACAGGTGCCCGCCACCACATCTGGCTAATTTTTGTAGTTTTCGTGGCGACGGGGTTTCACCATATCGGCCAGGCTGGTCTCAAACTCCTGACCTTGTGATCCGCCCATCTCAGCCTCCCAAAGTGTTGGAATTATGGGCGTGAGCCACTGTGCCCAGCCTATATTAAATATTCTTTAAAAAGAGTCATTAAAAATCTGCATGGTGCATCTCATCCCAAATTCTTATCCTATAGTGTAACTTGCTTGGACTACTATTCATAAGATTCAGAGTAGAAAGTGTTAATAGTTGGATATATGTTCACAAACACTTTTATGTCTCTTATGGTATATTTTATATTGAACAAATTCTGTTTTGCATTTTGGGAAGTCCAGAGTCTATCTGCCTTGTTTTTCATTTTTAGAGTCCCTGCGTTTAAGTTTACATAGAGAATGAAGAGTCGTCAAATATTCACCAGCAAACTTTAAAACTTAGACCATATTCAAACATAACTCAGTTTAACACAAATATGTATAGTGGCAATGTCTGGTCAGTTTGCAGATCATTTTCAGATGTTTTAGCCATACAATGTAAATAAAAAGCAAATGGAAATTGCAAATTTTGCAAACAACTTGAGATTTCATGAAGTTGATAAAAGTGACATAGGAAGATGACTTGAATTGCTCTCAAATGGATTGACAAGTAAGAATCTGGCATGTAACATTTGAGTAATAAAAACTCAACCAATGGGAGCGCTTATCCACTGTTGGTGGGGATGTAAATTAGTTCAGGCACTGTGGATAGCAGTTTGCAGAGTTCTCAAAGAACTAAGATTTGGTGGCCAGGCATGGTGGCTCAAGCCTGTAATCCTAGAACTTTGGGAGGCCAAGGCAGGCAGATCACCTGAGGTCAGGAGTTCCCGACCAGCCTGGCCAACATGGTGAAACCCTGTTTCTACTAAAAATACAAAAATTAGGCCAGGAGCAGTGGCTTACGCCTGTAATCTCAGCATTTTTGGAGACCAACGTGGGCGGATCATGAGATCAAGAGGTGGAGACCATCCTGGCCAACATGGTGAAACTCCCCTCTCTACTAAAAACACCAAAATCAGTGTTTTTAGTGGATGTTTTTAGTGCCACAGGATGTAGTGGCACGTGCCTGTAGTCCCAGCTACTTAGGAGGCTGAGGCAGGAGAATCACTTGAACCCAGAAGGCAGAGGTTGCAGTGAACTGAGATTGTGCCACTGCACTCCAGCCTGGCAAAAGAGCAAGACTCTGTCTCAAAAAAAAGAATTAGCCAGGTGTGCTGATGTACGCCTATAATCCCAACTACTCAGGAGGCTGAGGCAGGAAAATCACTGGAACCTGGGAAGTGGAGGCTGCAGTGAGCTGAGATTGTGCCACTGCACTCCAGTCTGGGTGACAGAGTGAGACTCTGTCTCAAAAAAAAAAAAAAAAAAAAAAAAAAAAAAAGAACTAAGATTTGAGCAAGTGTTGGACTCAGCAATCCCATTACTGGGTATCTACCTAAAGGACAACAAATCATTCTACCAAAAGACACACACACCCGTATGTTCACTGGTATAGCAGTCACAAGAGTAAAGACATAGAATCAACCTGGGTGCCCAGCAATGGTGGATTGGACAAAGAAATGTGTACAAAGAAATGTGTACATGTACAGCATGGAATACTATGCAGCCATGAAAAAGAACAAAATTATGTCCTTTGCAGTGACATGGATGCCACTGGAGGCCACTGTCTGAAGCAAATTAATGCAGAAACAGAAAACCAAATACCACATGTTCTCACTTATAAGTGGTAGCTGAACATTGGTTGCTCATGGACATAAAGATGAGAACAACAGACACTGGGGAATATGAGAGCAGGGAGGAAAAAAAGGGGGGAAAGGGCTGAAAAGCTGCTTATTGGGTACCACGCTCACTACCTGGGTGATGGGTTCAGTTGTACTCCAAACCTCAGCATCACACAATATACCCAGGTAACGAACCTGCGCACATACCCCCGAATCTAAAATAAAAGTTGAAAAAAACAAAAAAAACCACATTCAACCAATGGAATAACACAAGATCAAAAAGGATCAAGATATTAAAATAAAAACACTGGAATATCAAAGGATTTAGAGGAGCCTTGGCTGGGTGCGGTGGCTCATGCCCGTAATTCCAGCACTTTGGGAAGCCAATGTGGGCAGATCACGAGGTCAGGAGTTCAAGACCAGCCTGGCTAACACAGTGAAACTCCATCTCTACTAAAAATATAAAAAAATTAGCCGGGTCTGGTGGCGGGTGACTGTAATCCCAGCTACTGTTGAGGCTGAGGCAGGAGAATCACTTGAACCCAGGAGGTGGAGGTTGCAGTAAGCCAAGATTGTGCCATTGCACTCCAGTCGAGGGGACAGCGCGAGACTCCGTCAAAAGGAGCCCTAAGGCTCTCTAAATATTTTGTAAAAGTCATGCTTTTTATGTTTGTGTCAAAGGTGTCGTAAAGGGTGATTTATCTATATTACCATAAAAAATTCTGTTGGAAAAATTGTGCCCCAGCTTCCCAGTCAACCTTTAAATCCTTTTGACTTTAAGAATATGGTTGGAGTTTTAACCTACATTTTTAATATACAACATAATCATCGCTTCATAAATTTTCATTTCTTTTTACAACATGAAGTCACAGTCAAAATATTTTCACTTTTGACTTTGAGATTTTGGTCTCTGTTTTAAGTGCATTTTCTTTAAGAGGTGCTTTTCTGATACCAAAAATCCAGGGATAATAGGGACCTTTATATTGTTCTGTATTATGAACAACCAATGCAATATAAGTTTTTAGCTAGGTGCAGTGGCTCACGCCTGTAATTCCAGCACTTTAGGAGGCCGAGCTAGGTGGATCACTTGAGCTCCAGAGTTCAAGACCAGCCTGAGCAACATAGTGAGACCCTGCCTTTACAAAAAGTAAAAATATTACCAGGCAAAGTGTTGCGCACCTGTAGTCCTGCCTACTTGGGAGGCTGAGATGGAAGGGTTGCTTGAGCCTGGGAGGCAGAGGTTGCAGTGAGCTGAGATTGCAGCACTGCACCCAAGCCTGGGTGACAGAGTGACAGCCTGTCTCAAAAAAAAAAAAAAAAATTAATAAGTTTTTAGTAGATGAGAGATTATACCCAGGTAACTTGTTCAGTGTGCTTTCGGTTACTGGGTCTAACCTCAAGGACACTAGCCCTGAAAGACCACTTGAATTAGCGTGCTTCAAATTCTATGGTTCTATTAATCTTGATTGTCAAGATACACTTATTACTACACTTTAATTTATATAATACAACTGGAAAGAGTCAATGGAGGAGGTTTGGGGATTTCTTGTCCTGGAGAGGATCAACAAAGAAAAAGATGAGGCCTGGGCACGGGGCTCATGCCTGTAATCCCAGAGCTTTGGGAGGCCGAGGTGGGAGGGTCATTTGAGGCTAGGAGTACGAGACCAGCCTGGGCAAGATAGGGAGACCCTGTCTCTATAAAAATAAAAATAAAATAATTAGTCAGGCATGGTGGTGTGTGCCTGTAGTCCCAGCTACTCAGGAAGCTGAGATGGAAGGATCGCTTGAGCACAGGAATTCGAGGTTGCAGCGAGCTATGATCATAGCACTACACTCCAGCCTGGGTGGCAGAGTCAGACTTTTCTCTAAACAAAAAATTAAAAAGGAAAAAGAAATAGGTGAGTATCAGTTCTAGACCCCTGAGATGTTTATCTGACTCTAGATAGAGGGTTGTCCATAATACTCCTTTTAGTTTCTTTTTCTTTTTTGAGACAGAGTTTCGCTCTTATTGCCCAGGCTGGAGTGCAGTGTTGCAATCTCAGCTCACTGCAACCTCCGCCTCCCGGGTTCAAGGGATTCTCCTGCCTCAGCCTCCCAAGTAGCTGGGATTACAGGCATGCACCACCACGCCTGGCTAATTTTGAATTTTTTTTTTTTGTAGAGACGGGGTTTCTCCATGTTGGTCAGGCTGGCCTCGAACTCCTGACCTCAGGCCAGCCTTGGCCTCCCAAAGTGCTGGGATTACAGTCATGAGCCAATGCGCCCGGCCAATACTCTGCGTGCAACTGGCCATTGAACATCTTATTTATTTATTTATTTATTTTTGAGACAGAGTCTCGCTCTGTCACCCAGGCTGGAGTGCAGTGGCGTGATCTCAGCTCATTGCAAGCTCCGCCTCCCGGGTTCACGCCATTCTCCTGCCTCAGCCTCCCGAGTAGCTGGGATTACAGGCACCCACCACCACACCTGGCTAATTTTTTTTGCAGTTTTAATAGAGACGGGGTTTCACCAGTAACATCACATTTAAAAGTCCCCTGGCATCTCCAAGCTGGTACCTTTCAGTCTTACTCCCTCTCCTTGCCGTTTTCATTGGCTGGGTAGAAACAAGAATGGCACAGGTGACGCCCTTTGGGGTTTGCATTGATTCCTGCTGCCCTTTGGTGTCTGATGAGGGCCTTGTTTCCGTGCAATGGCTGAACAGACTGCTGGGCCGTGGGTTGAGAGGCTCCTCTTAGCCTTCTCTTGTCCACTTACTCTTGCTGTGACCACCATGCTGTTTGGCGCTTTCATCCTTTCTGCATTTGTGTGTTTTCCAAATTAGTAGTTTGCTCTTGTGTGTTGACCTTTTTAATATTCTGTATTTTGATTGGTTGGTCTTACCATTCTCTCTCATTTTCAGCCTGGCTAACCCTCCAGGGAAGAGGTGAAACAGCTATCCAATAAAAATACAAAATACTGAAAAGGTCAAAATGCACTATTACAATAAATTACCATAACTCAAACAGAGAAGCAGGCATTAAAATTCTGATACGTACAAGGATGGAGATTGGCATGAGAGTTGAAAATGGCATTGCATTAATGCATTTGGATGTCAGAGTTCATCCAGAAGAGAGTAAACATTCTAAAACCAGAGTCTGAACATTATTTTGTGAGTCTTCTATGCTGTCATACCCCGGCGTTGTTGAATAATAGAAATGCTGTCCTGAGCAGACGACTTTCACTGTTTTTCCTTCTTCCCCAGCAGTGAGGACAAGAGGGGAAAAAAAAAGAACAAACATCGTCTCTGCAAGATGAAACTCTTAAATCTGGCTTGCCAAGAATCCCTTACAATTTATGGTTGGTGGAGACACAGGACATTCATTTTATTTATTTTATTATCTGGGTTCTATGGCTGTCGTTTGGCAGAAATGTCAGGTGCATAAGATAGAAGCACATAGATTGGGTAATATGGCAAACTCCTCTCACTACAAAGAATAAAAAAATAGGTGGGTGTGGTGGCTGGCGCATCCCTGTAGTGCTATGGAGGACTGAAGTGGGAGGATCACTTGAGCCTGGGAGATCGAGGCTGCAGTGAGCCGTGATCGTGCCACTTTACTCCAGTGTGGGCGACAGAGTAAGACCCTGTCTCAAAAAGTAATAACAATAAAAAAATAAAAAAAGAAATAATAAGAGGCCTAGTTTTAACACTACTGTGGACTTGCTGTGGCTTAGGCAGTTTCCCTAACACTCTTAACCTAGTTTGCCCCATAAAAACATCAAAGTCGTTGTGAATATCACACAAGATACTGGAGATAAAAGTGCCTAACACAGGTTGTACCACTTTGCAAGTCTTGAGCATATAAACTATCTTTTTCTCACCCCCCTGAGCTCTGTGATCTTGGGCAAGTCTCTTAACCTCTCTGAGCCCTGCTTGCTATCTTTTTTCTAGGGCTAGGAGAAATCTAGTGGTCAAGTGGATGATTCAATGACTTGCCAGGGAGTCCCTCTCTTCCCTCCATCCCACGTGGGCAGCAAAGTTCAATGAATCAAATCTCCAACCTGCAAGGCCATTTCATATTGGTTGGATCAATAGAAGCTCCATTTTTTTTTCCTCTGAGATATCGCCAGTAGACATCACTTGGTGGCTACTGACAGCCAGGCAGCTGGCAGCTGTGGCCCGCTCACCTCTCCTGCCTGTCACCCAGTAATGATGGCAGACCCCCACAGGGGCAGGGTGTGCTATCAAATGCCTGACGGAACTTCAGGGGACAGAGCTTCTGCTCACGGGCATCGCAATCTAATCGGCTCCTGCTTGAACAAATTATCTCTTAAGTGCTAGCGTGAAGAGAGCTGTGTTAATCTACTAAATCATAAACCTTCCCCGCAGTGTGACGCCGCGATCCAGACAGATACTAATCTGCAGCCATGCTGTCAGTTTTGGTTCTGACACCAGCACTTTGAATTGCCAACAGAAAATCGTATTTGACATTTAATTCCAATCACACAGAGGCTTTCATTGAAAGCGCTGTCAGTTTACCTTTATTTGGGAAGAAAGGAGACAATATGCTCATGTCTTCTGGTAATTTTTTTTTTTCCCTTGGAGGAGGTGGGGGTGGAGGGGAGAGAGAAAGAAAAATCAAACTTCAAATAATATAACAACTGAAGAAATGCTGTAATCCTTATGTCACCCTGATGTTGAATCCACTCCCACGTGCCTTTGGTTTTCATATTCTCACATTTGCCGCATTCCAGTAAATCTCCATCATTTTACACGGATTAGGCATTAATTCAGGTCAAATGAGGATTAATTAGTCAGTCTGAACCAGCCAGTGGCATCAATGTGCCAGCAAGCATTTTAAAATAACCTGTTCTTATTTTGAGTCAGTATTTTCTGAGAGTGGGACCTCTGGATAAAATTGCAATCAAGTATCAGATAGGACTGGAAATTTTAAAAAGCAAAACGTTTAAAGTTCAGCAATGTTTAAATCTCACCTGTCACTAGGATGCAAACTTTCTCAACCTGAATCCTATGGGAAATAAAGGGATGGGTGGAGGGCTGGAGAGAGGGAATGTGTTCAGAGAGTAAGAGAACCAACCTGGAGGCTGGGTGTGCTGGCTCACACTTGTAGTCCCAGCGCTGTGGGAGGCTGAGGCAGGAGGATCACTTGAAGCCAGGAGTTTGAAACCAGCCTGGATAGCATAGGGAGACCTCCCACCCCCATCTCTACAGAAAATAAAAAAACGAGCCAGGCATGGTGGTGCACGCCTGTAGTCCCAGTTACTTGGGAGGCTGAGGCAAGAGGATGGCTTGAGCCCATGAGGTCAAGGCTGCCAGTGAGCTATGATTGTGTCACTGTACTCCAACCTGGGTGACAGAGTGATACTCTGTCTCTGAAAAAAGGAAAAGGAAAAAAGAACCAGCCTTTAAAGTCAAGGATTGTTTGAGAATGTTCCAGAACTAGCCGGAGAACTGTCTAAGAGACAGATCTCAGTGGGTGCCACCAACTTTCTGATTCAGTAGGGCCCTGGAGTGGGGCCCCCACATTTGCAGTTTTAACAAGTTCCCTGTTGATGCTGATGCTGCCGGCCTAGGATTACCCCCCTTTGAGAATCACTGTTTTAAAATCCGCATACCTGGTGGGTGGCCTTTAGATAGGGCAGAATGGAAACGTACCCTGAGTACCCTGAGACACGAGTGGGCCTGGGGAAAACGTTTACCTCCAAATCAAACAGAAAGCGCATCCCCTCTCTCTACGCCCTTTATCCATCCCTTTATTTCCCACTGGACTCAAGTTGAGAAAGGTGGCATTTCAGTGGCAGGGAAGATTGAAACGCGGCTAAAATGGACTTTTTTTTTTTCTTTCCCATTTTGAGTCCTGTCTGGTACTTGATTGCAATTTTATCCACAAGTCTCACTCTCAGGAAATGCTGACTCAAAATAAGAACAGATGATTTTAAAATGCTTGCTGGCACATTGATGCCACTGGCCTGCAGACTTGGCAGGGAGGTCAGAAGTGTGGTCCCCAAACCAGCCAGTATTTGAGAACTAAGGGACTGTATTAGTCTGTTCTCATGCTGCTGATAAAGACATACCAGAGACTGGGTGGTTTATAAGAAAAAAAAGAAGTTTAATGGACTCGCAGTTCCATGTGGCTGGGGAGGCCTCACAATCATGGCGGAAGGCGAAAGGCACGTCTTTCGTGGTGGCAGACAAGAGAGTATGAGGACCAAGTGTAAGGGGTTTCCCCTTATAAAACCTTCAGATCTCGTGAGACTTACTCCCACAAGAACAGTATGGGGAAAACTGCTCCCGTGATTCAGTTATCTTCCACTAGGTCCCTCCCACAACATGTGAAAATTATGGAAGCTACAGTTCAAGATGAGATTTGGGTGGGGACAAAGCGAAACCGCATCCAGGGTCAACTATGTTGTGTAGCTGATCTTTTCCCATCTCACCTGTTGTCTTCCCACATTTTGACTATTTTGGCAATACAATAAGGTGTCAGGGCCACAGGGCAAACTGAAGGCAACTTATTTGGAGCACTGAAAATGAAATAAAAAATGAAACTCTTGGTTAGGATAATGCGTACTCATTATGTGTGGGAGAGGTTCAAATATAGTAGTAAGAGCACTACGTTGGGATTCAGAAAATCTGAGTTAAGTTCCAGTCTTGGCTTTATAACTTAACTGCTACTTGAGATTGCTAAGCCTCCATTGTTTCATCTGTAAAAGGAGATAGTGATACTTATTGCATGGAATTGCTCTGCAAGTTAAGTGAGAAAGTGCACTGTATTGGTCCATTTTTGCACTGCTGTAAAGAAATATCCAAGACTGGGTAATTTATAAAGGAAAGTGGTTTAATTGACTCACTGTCAGATTTCAAGATTGCAAGGAAACTTACAATCATGGCAAAAGGAGAAGCAGGCATGTCTTACGTGTTGGCAGGCAAGAGAGATAGTGTGTGTAGGAGGAAATGTCAAACACTCATACAATAAAACCATCAGATCTCGTGAGAACTCATTCGCTCTCACGAGAACATCATGGAGAAAACTGCCCCCATGATCCAATCACCTCCCTCCAGGCCCTGCCCTTGACACATGGGGATTATGGGGATTACAATTCGAGATGAGATTTGGGTGGGGATGCAGAATGAAACGATGTTATGCACCAGTATAAAGCTAGACACAAAGTAGGTGCTTAAAAAATGCTTGCATCCTTTCTTCCTTATGGATATTCCTCATCTAGGCCATTTTTTCCCCCTTTAAGTTATATTGACTCCATTGTGGTTACATATCAGATAAAACTGCTTCAGATGTTCCCTTGATGTGGAGGTGATTTTGTTACTCTCCTTTCACAGGTTAGAGTCTATCTTTCTGCTTTGTTTTGTTTTGAAGGTTTTTTTTTTTTCCAACAGAGATGGGATCTTGCTATGTTGCCCAGGTTGGTCTCAAACTCCTGGCCTCAAATGGTCTTCCCTTTAGCCTCCCAAAGTGCTGGGATTACAGGCATGAGCCACCACGACTGGCCAGAGGCCTATATTTATAAGAAGACCTTGAGAGGCCACTTGGCTTTCTGAACATTTGGGCTGGAGAGAAAGGAAGAGAGAGAGAATGAAAGTTTTGGGGTGTAGGGTTGGGGGTGGTTAAAGAGAACAGGGAGGTGGTCTTCTCCGCCTTCTCTTCAGACTCTAGGATCCTCTGAATCCCAGAGGATCTAAATGGCATCTAAAGCTTCCTGGGAGAGAAAGGCTGAATCCTTGCAATGGGAATTCCACTCAGAGATACTACTTGGAAGGAATACTCTACTTATATGATTCTGCCACATATGGGGAGCTCTATTCCCATAGCAACAGAGACGGAAAAAGGCAAAATCTCAACTGGGCTTGTGAGGCAGTGTGTCTTTTAGCTTCTTGACGGTAACTCTCTTGGTCTTACCTGGGCTTCCTAGCCCTTTGAATCTTGGTCACTCAGCTGAGAATGCCAGACTGCCATGGCTGGTGAACGGTGTTCATTCAGTAACAACTAGCTGAGGGCTTTCTCTGGGGGCAGGTTGGTATGGATACACAGATGAATAAGATGCATTACCTATGTGGTACTTGCCCAAAAGGACTGAGGGACTGGTGGGGGGGTGGGATTTGTAACCCCTAGATTCTATTACATTAAAAAATGTGTTATAATAGGACCAAATAATATGACCTGTAACTGATAGGAAATGACTGATTCAGCAAGAAGTAATCAGGGCCCCTGAAAAAATGGTGGTGGGCTGTGTTGAAGACCAGTGAGGCAGATGAGACATGTGGTGGCATTAACGTAGAAAGCCAGGCTCAAGCTTAGAGATGGATTTGTATGACGGGAGACTTGGCCTTGAAAAGGAAGACTAGCAAAAGCTTGGTGATTGGCCAGGCAAGGTGGCTCACACCTGTAATCCCAGCTACTTGAGAGGCCAAGGTGAGAGCCCAGGAGTTCAAGACAAGCCTGGGCAACATAGTGAGACCCCATCTCTACCAAACCCACCCCCAAAATTAGCCAGGCATTGTGGCATGCAGCTGCAGTCCTTGCTATTTGGGAGGCTGATGCAAGAATATTGCTTGAGCCCAAGAGTTTGAGGCTGCAGTGAACTATGATTGCATTGCTGCAGTGAGCTATGATTGCATCACTGCACTCCAGCCTGGGTGACAGAGCGAGGCTCTGTCTCTACCACAAACAAACAAACAAACAAGCAAGCAAACAAATAACAACCCCAAAGCATGGTTTCTCTTTGTCCTGGAGGAATAGGTGTTTATCACCAGGGAGTAGTTCATCAAAACAAGGTCTGTATCACCAGAGGCTAGGGTATGGGTGTCAGTGGGGACAAAGTTCATTTCTGAGAATTAGGCCACATGATCAGAGAAGAAGTGACTGACATCTCAATGCTCAGAATATGAAAGTAGAGCTCCTTAATTCTCCCCATTTAAAGGCAAGAGTCTCTCAAAGGTCTGAGAAGGACTGAACTTTCCCCTGGTACCAGGAGGCTCCAGGAGGGCTCGGTGGGCAGGGATAAAGGAAAGCCCATATCATCACTGACTGTGCCCTGACTCAAGGTGGCAGGTGTACCAGATGAGACCTCAAGGGCCCTCAGACCTCTGAATTCCAGAAGTAGTCTGTGTGACAGTGAAGGAAGAAGCTGGACAAAGATTCCGCTGGAGCAACTGGTCTGTTACCTTGTGCTGTAAGACAGAAGTCCCCACCTCTGGATTATGGATGGACAGATACCTGTCCGTGACCCTCTAGGAGCCAGGCCACACAGCAGGAGGTGGGTGGCAGGCAAGTGAGCGAAGCTTCATCTGTATTTACAACCACTCCGCATTGCTCGCATTACCCCCTGAGCTCTACCTCCTGTCACATCAGTGGCAGCATTAGATTCTCAAAGGAGCATAAACCCTTTTGTGAATTGTGCATAGGAGGGATCTAGGTTGCAACCTCCTTACGAGAATCTAATGCCTGATGACCTGTCACTGTCTCCCACCACCCCCAGATGGGACCATCTAGCTGCAGGAAAACAAGCTCAGGATTCCCACTGATTGTGCACGATGGTGAGTTGTATAATTATTTCATTATATATTACAATGTAATAATAATAGGGCTCATTCCCCTAATCCCAGCACTTTGGGAGGCTGAGGTGAGTGGATCACCTGATGTTAGGAGTTCAAGACCAGCCTGGCTAAGATGGTGAAACCCTGTCTCCACTAAAAACAAAACAAAACAAAACAAAACAAAAAAAAAACAAAAATTAGCCGGGCCTGGTGGCTGGCGTGTGTAATCCCAGCTACTTGGGAGGCTGAGGCAGCAAATCACTTGAAATCAGGAGATGGGAGGTTGCAGTGAGCTGACATCGCACCACTGCACTCCAACCTGGGTGACAAAGCGAGACTCTGTATCAAATAAATAAATAAATAAATAGAATAATAATAATAAATAATAGAAATAAAGTGCACAATAAATGTAATGAACTTGAATCATCTCAAAACCATCCCTGCCAACCCAGTCCATGGAAAAATTGTCTTTCATGAAACTGCTTCCTGGTGCCAAAAAAAGAGGCTGGGGACTGCTGCTGTACAGTATGGTCCAAGACTGGTGTCATCTTCCGGTCTTCAGTACTCCTCATAATGTGTGACATGCAGGAAAGTCATACCAGAGACTCATAGTGAGATTCTAATCCTCCCCACAACCATCCATGGAACACACAAAACTGGTCCCTGGTGCCAAAATGTTTGGTGACCACTGCTGTCAGAGGACTTAAAGAAGATGGTCTTCTGAAGGCTCCTAGAAAAGACAAGAAGAGACCTTCTTCAAATGCTCACCATCTCTCTCTTTTCTCCAGATTCCAGATTCCCTGCCATCTTTTGGGTGTGCAGAAGGGGTGTAGGGATTGTGTGTGTGTACATGTACGTGTGTGCGTGTTTGTGAGCACGGGCACGTGCCTGTGAGCATGTGCTTCCCTGCTGGTCCATGTCTAATACTCTTCTTGTTGTGAGAAGACCATAGTGGCCGTGGCAACAGCAGGGACTGACATTGTTGAGAAACGTGGAAAGTGTGTGAATTGTCCATTTCACACTGCTCCTTTCATGCTGACGCCCTCCCTGGTGATAATGAAACAGGAGGAGGATGGGAATATTGTGTTTTCTGTTCCTGCCACTTTCTGGGGCAGCTGGTTGCTATGCAATCTTGTGAAAACTGTCGTCTGCAAGTGAGAGCTACCTGACCAGGGTGCCGGATGCTTCTTTGTCCACAGGGGTGTTTGTTTATTTCACCTTTCACCACATCAAGACCTAGTTAGAGTGAGCCAATTTCTCCAGTCTTAACTGGGGCATGGGAGCCTTCTACAATGCCTCCCATAAAGCAGACATCCAGGAAACATTTATTAAGGATAGTGATGGTGGTGAGCATGAACAAATTATTGGTAACAGAGTGGCGGTGAAGACTTAGTTGATACATCTCTGCCCATCAGATTTAAATAGGAAGAATTAAACTGATGGATTATATTACTGTTTGGAGGTTTCTTTTTTTTAATTTTATTTATTTATTTATTTATTTATTTATTGAGATGGAGTTTTGTTCTTGTTGCCCAGGTTGGAGTGCAATGGCATGATCTCAGCTCACTGCCACCTCTGCCTCCCGGATTCAAGCTATTCTTCTGCCTCAGCCACCCAAGTAACTGGGATTACAGTTACCACACCCGGCTAATTTTTTGTAGTTTTAGTAGAGATGGGGTTTCACCATGTTGGCCAGGCTGGTCTCGAACTCCTGAGCTCAGGCGACCCACCCACCTCAGCCTCCCAAAGTGTTGGGATTACAGGCGTGAGCCACCATGCCCAGCTTCGTTTCTTTTCTTTTCTTTTTTTTTTTTTAAATAGAGCATGGACTTTGTTGCCATCCAGGTCACTGTGTGACACTGGGCAAGTAAGTTTACATCTCTGAGTGTAAATTTCTTCCCCCCACTTCCTGGAGTTATGAACATCAAATACAATTGATCATGCTAAGTATAGATTATAGTCAATAAATGTTAATGGTCATGATCATTGCATAGTGTAGTGGTTGAAGACATGACTCTAGGGCCACACTATGTAGTTTCGACCTCTGACACTGCTGCTCATTGGCTGTATGATCTTGACCTCTCTCTGTCTCAGTTTCCACATGGGTGAAATGGGCACAATAAGGGAATCTACCTTGGGAGGTTTTATGGTGATTCAGTTAATTATTTTTTGCAAATTGCTTGGCATAGTTCTTGGCATATAGTAACTGTGACATAAATGTTTGTGAAATCAATAAATGAAATTAAATATTGCATTATAAAGTTTAACATGGAGAAAATCTCTTGACAGTGAGAAAGATAGTAAAAACCCAACATTTCCCAAAATTTGTATGTGTGGATTATTTCTGTATTGAACAATTTGCCATGCAACAAACATCCTCAAATCTCACTGGCCTATAGAAATAGTAATTTTTTGGCCGTGTTTTAGGTGGGTTACTGCTGTGGCTCATCAGGTCCCTGTACTATGTAACAAGTCACTCTGGGATCCAGGCTGCAGAAGTAACCTCAATGTGGCGTGTGTCCATACTTGGTTAATTTTGAGACAGAGTCTTGCTCTGTCACTCAGGCTGGAGTGCAGTGATGTAATCACAGCTCACTGCAGCCTTGAACTCCTGGGCTCAAACGATCCTCCTGCCTTAGCCTCCCGAGTAGTTGGTACTGTAGGTGCACACCATCATGCTCAGCCATTTAAATTTTTTTTTTTTGTAGAGATGGGGCCTTGCTATGCTGCCCAGGCTGGTCTTGAACTCCTGGCCTCAAGCGATCCTCCTGCCTTGCCTCCCAAAGTGCTGGGATTATAGGCATGAGCCACTGCACCTGGCCTGCCCATACTTTTGACAGAGGGGAAGAGCAAGTGGTCTGAGAAGAACACTGCAATTGCATTTAAAACTTCTATTTGGATGTGACGTGGTCAAGCTCAGGCTAGTCACATGGCAGTGGATCGGAATGCACCATTTCCTTCCTGGGAAGTGGCAGCGTATAATTGTGAACAAGACAACTAGATACCAAAATAACCAAGGTAGTCAGATGACATGGCACCATTTTACACGAGGAACAGTTGAAGGTATTTAGCCCGTTGAGCAGAAGTCCAAGAGGAGTAACAGTAGATGTCTTCACATATTTGAAAGCTATTTGGTGAAAAATTGATGAAATATATCTGCATGGCTCTGAATTAAGGTACAAAGCACAAGGTAGTATTTGGCGCAACATAAATTCTAGTAAAAATAGAATTTATGTATTTATAAATAAATAGGTAAAATAGGCTGCTTTTATGTATTTATAAATAAACAGTAAAAATAGGCTGCTGAGCATGCTGCTAATGGGATCTCCCTATGGTAGCGTAGGCAACCGAATTACTGGAAGTCTTCAAGTGATGGCTGTCAACGGATGGGAATTCAGATGAGATGACATAAGAGGGCTCCATACAATCGTGTGTTCCCTGAGCCTCTGAAATCATTGCCTTCTGAGTGTAAGTGAACTCTAGGTAAGTTGGAAAAATAGCTAATTTTTATTTTATTTTAGGTTTGTTACATAGGTATACACATGCCATGGTGGTTTGCTGCACCCATCAACCCGTTATCTACATTAGGTATTTGTCTTAATGCTACCCCTTCCCCAGCCCTCCACCCCCCTGACTGCCCTGGTGCATGATATTCCCCTCCCTGTGTCCGTGTGTTCTCATTGTTCAACTTCCACTTATGAGTGAGAACATGGGGTGTTTCATTTTCTGTTCCTATGTTAGTTTGCTGAGAATGATGGTTTCCAGCTTCATCCATGCCCCTGCAAAGGACATGAACTCATCCTTTTTCATGGCTGTATAGTATTCCATGGTGTATATGTGCCACATTTTCTTTATCCAGTCTATCATTGATGGGCATTTGGGTTGGTTCCAAGTCTTTGCTAAAAATAGGTAATTTCAAATCACTGAGAGTCAACATGCATGTCTGTTTAGACACCAACTTTAGCCTTGTATGGGGAGATGCTATCATGGTCACTTGTGCTGTTCATTAAATATTTCTGGCTTTTCTTCTTCTGTTACATAAGGATTGCACTTGCATCCTGTGAAATTAGGCATCACCATGATATTTGCTTTGACCAAAGATCTCTGAGAAGAGATGATGTGTGTTACTTCCAACAGGAAACTTGATGAACATATACAGGATTCTCTGTGCTTCCTTCCCACTGATGCAGTGCCAGAGAGCCTGAACTGACGGAGAAGCCTCCATCATGTTTCCGAAAACAGATTCCCCTACTAATCTATGTTGCTCATGTGTTATTGATGCAGGGCAGGTGAGCCCCCAAACTGGGGCTTGATCTGGGAGGGTTCTTGCCATCTTTCAGGAAAGAATTCAGGGGAGAACCAGTGGTAAAAGATAAGAGCTTTATGGAGGTGGCAGTGTTACAGCTCTGTGACTGCTCCTGCAGAGCAGGGCTACCCCACAGGCAGTGTGTGGAGAGCAGCAGCTCAGGGACTGTGCTACAGTCATATTTATACCTACTTTTAATTATATGCAAATTAAAGGATGGGCTATTCAGAAGTTTCTAGGAAAAAAGTGGAAACTTTTGGACTGTAGCCATGGAAAGGGGCTGTAACTTCTGGGTATTGCCATGGCAATGGTAAACTGTCATGTCACTGATGATGTCTGGTGTCTGATGCTTCTGGTGTGTCTTCCCTGTTTCAGCAAGTCTTCAATCTGGTCCAAAGTCAGGTCTCACTTCCTACCTCACAATGGCTGAGAAATAAACACTATTGTGGTCCATCAGTGAGATTTTTAGGGTGGCTTATTACTGCCGCATACTCTAGTCTAGCCTGTCTGTTTATGTTTCTACCATCTAGAGCAGAGCTGACCAGCAGAAATATGTGGACCACATATAATTTTAAATGTTCCAGTAATCAGGTTAAGAAAGTAAGAAAAAAACCACATGTGAAATTAATTTTAGTCATATACTTTAACCCAATATACTTCAAATATCATTTCAATATGTAATTAATATTGAAAATTATTAATGAGCTATTTTACACTCTTTTCCATCCAAAGTCTTTGAACTTTGGTGTGTATTTTACGTGTAATATTTACACATATTTTACATCTCAGTTTGAGCAAGCCACATTTCCAGTGCCCCACTGGACAGCTCATGGCTGGGGGCTTTGAGAATAAGACTTGACTTTCTTTTTTTTTTTTTGAGACGGAATTTCTCTCTTGTTGCCCAGGCTGGAGTGCAATGGCATGATCTCAGCTCACCACAACCTCTGCCTCCTGGGTTCAAGCGATTCTCCTACCTCAGCCTCCTGAGTAGCTGGGATTAGAGGCATGCTCCACCACACCTGACTAGTTTTTGTATTTTTAGTAGAGACGGGGTTTCTCCACGTTGGTCAGGCTGATCTTGAATTCCTGACCTCAGGTGATCCACCTGCCTTGGCCTCCCAAAGTGCGGGGATTACAGGCTTGAGCCACCATGCCCGGCTGTTATGGCTCTCTAGTGGAATGTTGAAAGGAGGTGGCAGGCCTTTTTGCTATGTTTTATTTAACTGGGCCCATATTCATTGTGTAAAGGGGAATGATTAAGCATTTATAAACAAAACAAAAGGACTGTTGTATTGATTTTTAGATAAAAGAAGGAATGAGATGTTACTTTTTATCAAGACTGAAAAAGACTACAGTAAGTCCCTCCTTATTCATGGTTTTACTTTCCATGGTTTCAGTTCCCTATTGGCAATCACAACCAAAATATGAAATGGAATGTTCCAGAAATAAACCATTCATACTTATTTTAAAAATTTTATTTATTTTTTGTTTTTATAGATTCAGAAGGTACAAGTGCAGCTTTGTTCCATGGACATATTCCCTACTGGTGAAGTCTGGGGTTTTCATGTACCCATCACCCTTACAGTGTACATTGAACCCAACAGGTGATTTTTCACACTGCACGTTCCTCCCACCCTTTCACCTTTTTCTTCTCCAATGTCTTCTAGTCCATTCATAAGTTTTAAATTGTGCATTATTCTATGTAGCATGATGAAATCTCCCACCATCCAGCTCTGTCCCGCCCGGGCATAAATCATCACTTTGCCCAACATACATCCACCCTTGCACTTAGGAGCTGTCTCAGTTATCACATCGACTGTCACAGTACCATTCTATTTTATTGTTAGTTATTTTGTTACTTTATTACTGTGTCTAATTGTAAATGAAACTTTCCCATAGACATGTATGCATAGGATAAAACAGTATACATAGGATTTGGTACAATCTGTGGTTTCAGGCATCCACCGAAGGTCCTGGAATATATTCCCCAAGGATAAAGGAGGACTACTGTACTAGTGTGGAATAAAAATAGATGTAGGGCCCTTTTGCACACAGGCTTTTATGTGTTTTAAATACTTTTTTTTTTTTGAAATGGAGTTTTGCTCTGTTGCCCAGTGTGATCTCGGCTCACTGCAACCTCCACCTCCCGAGTTCAAGCAATTCTCCTGCTTCAGCCTCCCCAGTAGCTGGGATTACAGGCATGTGCCACCACACCTGGCTAATTTTTGTATTTTTAGTGAAGACGGGGTTTCACCATGTTGGCCAGGCTGGTCTCGAACTCCTGACCTCAGGTGATCCTCCGGCCTTGGCCTCCCAAAGTGCTGGGATTACAAGCGTGAGCCACTGTGCCTGGCCTGTGTTTTAAATATTTTACTATTTTACATATTTTATTATAAAATATTTGAAAGTCTGTGTCTTAAAGTATACTAACGTCCACATAGATGGACCCATCGCCAGTGAAGGAAGAATGTTTTGCAGGTTGTTGTTTTGTTTTGTTTTGTTTATCGCAAATGGGAAATGCAGTTATCCTCATACACATACACCTGTACACGTACATGTGTGTGGTTTGCAGCAAAGCTTCTCTTTCTTGTTCATGTTGGCTCACATCTCACTCATCCCTGCTTCCAACATTCAAGTCACCACCATTACCAGTTTCTTGGATCTCCTTTCAGAGTCTCTTCACGTGTGTATCAACAAAAGTGAATTTTTGTCTAGTTCTTTTTAAAAAACTTATTTTAGGTGGGGCACGGTGACTCATGCCTGTAATCTCAGCACTTCAGGAGGCCAAGGCAGGTGGATCACGAGGTCAAGAGATTGAGACCATCCTGGCCAACATGGTGAAACCCTGCCTCTACTAAAAATACAAAAATTAGCTGGGCATGGTGGTGGATGCCTGTAGTCCCACCTACTTGGGAGGCTGAGGCAGGAGAATTGCTTGAACCCGGGATGCGGAGGTTGCAGTGAGCTGAGATCGTGCCATTGCACTCCAGCCTGGAGACAGAGAGAGACTCTGCCTCAAAAAAATAAAATAAAGAAAAACTTATTTTATTTTTTTGAGCAGTTTTAGGTTTCACAGAAAAGTTGAGAAGAAGGTGTAAAGATTTCCTATATACTCCTGCCCCAACACATGCACAGACTCCCTCATGGTCAACGTCTTGCACCAGAGTAGTATATTGGTTCCAGTTGACGAGTCTACATTGACACATCATTATTACCCAAAGTCCATAGTTTGCAATAGGGCTCCCTCTTGGTGCTGTACATTCTGTGAGCTTAAGCAAATGTATAACAACATGTATCCAACATTACAGTAAAAGTTTCACCTGGCCGGGTGCAGTGGCTCACACCTGTAATCCCAGCACTTTGGGAGGCTGAGGCAGGAGGATCCCTTGAGCCCAAGAATTTGAGACAAGACTGGGCAAAATAGCAACTCCCCATCTTTCCAAAAAAAAAAAAAAAAAAAATCTGTAAAAATTAGTCTGGTGTGGTGACTGATACATGTGGTCCCACCTACTGGGAAGGCTGAGGTAGGAGGATTGCTTGAGCCCAGGAGGCTGAGGTTGCAGTGAGCTATGATTGCAACCACTGCACTCTAGCCTGGATGACAAAACAAAACCCTGTATCAAAAAAAAAAAAAAAAAAAAAAAAAAAAAAAAGCCGGGCGGCCCATGCCTGTAATCCCAGCTACTTGGGAGGCTGAGGTAGGAGAATCACTTGAACCTGGGAGGTGAAGGTTGCAGTGAGCCAAGATCACACCACTGCACCCCAGCCTGGGCAACAAGAGTGAAACTCTGTCTCAGATAAATAAATAAATAAATAAAAATAAAAAGTTTCACTTCCCTAAAAGTCCTCTGTCCCCTCCTCCCATATCCCCGTCCCCCAACTTCTGGCAACCAACTACTGATCTTTTTACTGTCACCTTTTCCAGAATGCCATATATTTGGGATCGTACCATGTGTAGACTTTACAGATTGGTCTCTTTTTCATTTAGTAATATGCATTAAAATTTCCTCCATGTCTTCTCGTGGCAAATGTGAGTTTATATTCTTATTTGTCTCCTTTGCATAGAAGGTAGTGTACTTCTCTGTTAAGTACATTGCTGTTTCTTTTAAATGGAAAATAAACATATGTCAGTGCTTTTCACATCAGTACATGGAGATCTTCATCCTTTTTGCTATCTTTTTCTTTTTGGTATAGGACATTGAATTGCTATCCTATAATTTTTTTCACCAGTCCTCTATTGACAAACAGGAAAGTCATCCTTTTACAAATAGTCATGTGTTGCTTAAAGATGGGGATACATTCTGAGAAATGCACTGTTAAGCAGTTTCATCAAGCTGACATCACAGAGTGCACTTACACAACCCTAGAAGGTCTAGCTTACCACACACCTAGGTTATATGGTCTAGCCTACCACACATCTAGGTTATATGGTCTAGCCTACCACACACCTAGGTTATATTGTCTAGCCTATGGCTCCTAGGCTACATACCTGTTCAGCAAGTGACTGTACTGAACACTATAGGCAATTATGACACAATGATAAGCCTTGTGTTTCTAAACATAGATAAAGCATAGTAAAAATACAGTATTATAATTTCGTGGGAGCGCTGTTGTATATGCGGTCTGTTGTTGACAGAATGTCATTGTGCAGTGCATGACTGTAATGCTAAAATAAGGCCTATGTCTGTGTCATTGTGCATGTGCCTCTGTATATATCTGAAGGCTATATCCCACCTGGTATTGCTGGATGAAAAGGACCAGAGATTTATGCTATGTTTTGTCAACTTGCACTAGTGTATACTGAGGGAACTGAATTAGTCTTCTGTAGCTGGCAGGTTTTTGTTTATTTTTCTATGTCTAGATAATTTCTGCTTTGAGAATATTACTGCTGTGTAATCAGATATATAAATATTCATAACTGTTATATCTTAGTTGTGAATGGTACCCTTTAGCTTTACAAAATGCCTTCTTGGTGTCATTCAATGTTTTTTTAAATCTCAATTTCACCTTGTCTAATATTCATATAAACCCTGCTTTCATTTTGCTTGGATTTGCTGGGTATACCTTTTCCTAGTCGTTTATATTTTATTTTGGATTGCTTTGTTGTACATATGTTTCTTTTATACAGCATGGAGTTTGGTTTTGCTTTGTGATAGGATTTAAAATTCTCTTACTTGGCCAGGCGTGGTGGCTCACGGCTGTAATCCCAGCACTTTGGGAGGCCGAGGCAGGTGGATCATGAGGTCAGGAGATTGAGACCAGCCTGGCTAACATGGTGAAACCCCGTCTGTACTGAAAATACAAAAAAAAAACTAGCCGGGCGTCGTGGCAGGTGCCTGTAGTCCCAGCTACTCGGGAGGCTGAGGCAGGAGAATACCGTGAACCCAGGAGGCAGAGCTTGCAGTGAGCCGAGATCACGCCACTGCACTCCAGCCTGGGCGACTGAGCAAGACTCCATCTCAGAAAAAAAAAAAATAAATAAAAATAAAAAATCTTACTTTTTTTAATGATTGAGGTTTGTTTCCATACTGATATGCATGCTTGGGTTTTTCTCATATTGTGCTCTTTATATAGTTTCTTTTTAAATAGTATTTCACTGTGATCTTTGCTGTGTGTGTGTGTAATTCTTCTGATATGCAGGAAGGTTGGTATTTTTATTCTAGTCACTACCCTCATAAAATTAATTGTAACTTTATATAATCATAGTTTCTATTTCTTTACAGTGTCTAATTACTTCCTAGGCTGAACAGTTACAAATTTAAAAGCCTAATATGTTTCTGTATTCTTCTTTCTTTCCTTCCCTCTCTTTAGTTTTCTGAATTTAGTCAATAGCGTTATTTTTCTTGCAGTTTACATTTGAACTGTCAATAGACTTTTATTACATCTAGTACACCTTGATTACTTGATTTGTCAGCTTTAAATAATATTCTGTGACTCTCATCTATCCTAGAGGAAGTGAACAGAAAATTCCTACACTTTATCTCCTTCCTTCTTTGCCTTCTCTTGTCCATTATTTTTTGTTAGCTGTATCATTTCTAGATTGTCAGGGCTGATATCACTGACATTCTCTTCTGTCATCCGAATGCATGTATGTGTTTCAGTCTCCACTCTATAGCTTCTTGAGATTTTGTAGGCTCAAAACCATTCATAGTCATTATACTTGAAGGATAATTTGGCTAAGTAGAAAGTTCTTGGCTGTGATTTTTGGGCATTTCTCCAGTGTCTTCAAGTGTTGAATGTTGCCGTGGAAAAAACTGAAGCCAACCTGATCTTTTGCTCCTGTCAGTGAACTTTTAAATGCCACTCAAAGGCTTCTTTATGTATAAAATTCAGCAGCTTTACAGGGAGCTGTATCAATGTTGACTATTCTGGGTCAACTTCCATGATCATGGTATTCCCTTTGAATTTGTAGAGTCAAGCCTTTTATTTCAGGAAAGTTTTCTTGAATTGTATTTGTTAAACATTTGTTTTCCTTCATTACTTTGGCTCATTTTATTTTACATTCCATATTTTAAAAGGGAGTTTAATATTGGATCTCCTTTGCCTGTCTTTTACATTTGCAATTTTATCCCTCATGTTCTATAACTCTGTAATATTTTACATTATTTCATTGAAGTTTTGTATACCTGTCTCTAATATGCCTTTTTCTATTTTCTGCAGCATCTCTTCTCCCTTTTGCACCTTCAGATTTTGTTTTCACTTCTGTGATGTTTATTCTGTTTTCTTTACTTCTTTCCTGAGTTTTGCCAGCCACATTTCATTAAGAAGTTTTGGAAACTGATAATTTTGCTGTTTTTTCTCCCTATATATTTTCTTATAGAAAATCTGCATTGGTGCTGAACCAATGACCTATATTATTACTGTTGTTGTGTTTTTATATTATATAATATGTCTTTTTATTATTCTTATTCCAGTAATGAATAATCATGATACCATTATTGTTATTATTATTATTATTTGAGACACAGTCTTCCTCTGTCGCCCAATATGAAGTGCAGGGGTGTGTTCTTGGCCCACTGCAACCTCCATCTCCTGGGTTCAGGCAGTTCTGTCCTCAGCCTGCCCAGTAGCCTGTAGTAGACATGTGCCACCACACCCAGCTAATTTTTGTATTTTTAGTAGAGATGTGGTTTTGCCATGTTGGACAGGCTCGTCTTCAACTCCTGGCCTCAAGTGGTCTGCTCGCCTTGGCATCGCAAAGTACTGGTATTACAGGAATGAGCCGCTGTGCCAAGACTATTGTTATTATTATTATTTATCATGATATGGGTTGGATTTCCTGAGCCAGCTAATTGTTGGAAGATGCTATGCAGGAAGGGGCCAGGGAGCCTCCTGAGCTTCCTCCTCTGCTCTGCAGAAACAAACTGCTGCCTGTAAACCTGGCTCATTCTGTGATTCTCTATGTGCCCTCTCTCTTCCTCTGTCACTGTGAACCCCAGAGGGCATAAGTCAACAGCTCTGTTCACTAGTTTCTTTAAACATAGATTTTGCTCTTGCTTTTTCTCTTCTTCTTCTTCTTCTTCTTCTTCTTCTTCTTCTTCTTCTTCTTCTTCTTCTTCT